>NW_017618442.1:558878-783112 GCF_001879475.1 Ipomoea nil | reverse complement strand
CGCTGTCGGTCAAAGTTCAGAACCGCAGCGGAATGATAACGCATCCGAAGGTAAATGGGTGATTGTCACTCATAGAAAGAAGAAATTCGAGCCTGTGAAGCATCAAAAGCACATAGTGAAAAGTTGGGTTGAGAAAACCTCAAAAAGTACCCATGCCCGCAAATCAAAGGGGCCATGTCAAACAGCCACGTGCACCAGTTCCTTTGGCTCAATATATGCCAAAGGGATTTGATCTTCAAGGGCAGGCACTTCTAGCTCCTGCCTAAATACAAATGACAAGCAGAAGATGGAGGTGAATGTTCATCTCCTAAACACATCGAGGATGAGGAAGTGTTAATGCATAAGGCTACTTCCTACTCCACAGAAATTACCTTCAAGATGAAGACTTGTTACTTGGAGGCACGCCACACAATCGCCCATTATTTGTTGAAGGCTACACCCGTGGGCAAAAACTCAAAAGAATTATGGTTGATCAAGGCTCAGCTGTCAACATCCTATCCCTTCGAGCTGTGAAGGACCTTGGTATATCTACAGATGAGCTTGCCCAAAGTCGTCTAATGATACAAGGCTTCAACCAGGGAGGGCAAAGAGCAATCGGCATCATCAGACTTGACTTAAGAATTGGAAGCTAAGTTCAGGTGTCCTTTGCCATGTCATAGATGCAAGGACATCTTATAACTTGTTACTTGGAAGGCCATGGATACATGAAAATGGGGTGGTACCCTCGTCTTGGCATCAGTGCCTCATGTTTGAAAAGAACGGCGTAGTTGAAAAGGTTGTCGCCGACGAAAGCCCTTTCACAGAGGCTGAGTCTTATTTTGCAGACGCAAAGTTCTACATTAAAAGGCAAGTTATTGTTGAAGATATTGAGGAAAGCCATGACGATCCACCTTCCCAATCAAAGTCAAAGGAAAACAAGTTGTAGGGGGAGATCAGCATAACACGAAACTCATCTTCCCGCTTGCAAGGATTGATACACTCAAAGCAAATGCAGCAAAATTATCTGAAGATAAAGGTGTGATAAAGTGGGCCAAACATTCCCCGCCAAGCGTACTGAGGGTTTCGACCCTAACGCTTATAAGCTTCTAGCCAAGGCTGGCTATAACCCCAACGAGCCACAGAAATTGGGAAAGCTTATCCCAGAAGCCGGTGGTAAGGGCAAAGCAAATCACCAAGAACCTCAAACGCGCAAAGGGTTGGGCTATGTTCCCCTAAACCAGTGCGAATTCTTATAAACAGGGCTGCAAGTAATTGTATCTCCGCGGAGGGAAGCGAGTATGACCCAAAACTCACTCCTACCAATGGTAATGGGCAAGACAAAAAGAAGTCAGTCTTCGACCGAATTGGTAAAGCGGACTCTCGACGCTCAGTCTTTGATAGACTGGGGTCAAGTCCTAAAGCCCTAAAGAGAAAGTCGATGCATGATCGACTTGGAGCTGTCCAAGTGTTAACGACAGTGCCAATGTTCCTGCTGAAGTGGAACCTCCAAAAAGGCTTAGAAGCATGATTCCTTCTCGTATGAGACGAGAAACATATATTCATGTTACATGCGTGAAGTATTGAAAGTCCAACCGAAGACCATTGTACACACTCGAGTACATAAAGAGGAAAATGAGGAAAGCGTAGGCTCAAGTGATGACGTACCACCAACACTCAGGGAGAGGTGGCATCGTCGTTCCATATCACGTTATGTGATGAAACCCCGATTGAGGGAAGATGCGGAAGATGCACCCCATGAGTTAGAAGAAGGGTACGAGCCGCGGTGGACGAATTAAAAGAAGTTGATCTGGGAACGCCTGAAAATCCTCGTCCTATCTTCATTAGCGCACTCCTATCTGATGAAGACGAAGAAATCTATGTCACATTGCTGAAAGAATATATTGATGTCTTTGCATGGACATACAAGGAGATGCCAGGGTTAGACCCAAAGGTAGCTGTGCACCGCTTAGCAGTGAAGAAAGGGTGTCGCCCGGTCAAGCAAGCCCAACGACGCTTCCGCCCGAGCTCATTCCCTCGATTGAAACAGAAGTTAATAAGCTTATTGAGGCTGGCTTCATTCGTGAAGTTAAATATCCAACCTGGATATCCAGTATTGTGCCGTGCGGAAGAAGAACGGCCAGATCCGCGTCTGCGTAGATTTTCGGGACCTCAATGTGGCATGCCCGAAAGATGACTTCCCGCTTCCTATCACGGAGTTAATGATAGATGCCGTGACTGGGCATGAGATCCTGTCATTCATGGATGGCTCCTCCGGTTACAATCAAATCCGCATGGCGCCGGAAGATGAAGACTTAACAGCATTCCGAACGCCAAAAGGCATCTACTGCTACAAAGTAATGCCCTTTGGTTTGAAAAATGCAGGTGCTACATACCAAAGGGCTATGCAGACAATATTTGATGATATGCTCCATAAAATGGTCGAATGCTACGTAGACGACCTGGTTGTGAAGTCGAAATTGCGCACAAATCACTTGGTGCATTTAAGGCAAGTCTTCGACCGCCTACGAAAGTTTCAACTGAAAATGAACCCCCTGAAATGTGCTTTTGGGGTTGCTGCTGGAAAGTTCCTCGGGTTTACTGTTCGACACAGGGGCATCGAGATTGAACAAGCAAAATTGACGCCATAATGAAGATGCCTGCCGAGAAACCTTCATGAGCTTAAAAGCTTACAAGGGAAGTTGGCTTACATCCGAAGGTTCATATCAAACCTAGCGGGAAGATGTCAACCTTTTAGTCGATTGATGAAAAAGGGCATTCCATTCATATGGGATGAGGCATGCAAGAACGCATTTGAGAGTATCAAGTCATACTTGATGAAGCCGCCTGTGTTAACTGCTCCTGTTCACGGTCGCCCGCTGATCCTTTATATCTCCGCCCAGGATTGTTCTGTAGGCGCCTTGCTGGCTCAGGAAAATGACAAGGGAAGGAGAATGCTCTCTACTATCTCAGCAGAATGATGACCCTGAACGAGTTAAAGTACTCCCCAATTGAAAAGCTATGTTTGGCACTTGTGTTCGCCATCAAAAAACTTAAGCACTACTTCGAGGCTCATACAATACGGCTTGTTTCCAAAGCGAACCCGGTGAAGTATGTTATGGCGAAGGTCGTGCTCTCTGACCGCCTTGCAAGGTGGTACTTATTGTTCCAACAATTTGAAATCATCTGTGCCGCAAAAGTCTGTCAAGGGGCAAGCCTTGGCCGATTTCCTCGCAGATCCACCCAATACCTGCTGAATGGGAGTTGTCTGACGATTTGCCTGATGAAGATGTGCTTATCATTGAAGTCCTACCCCCATGGAAGATGTACTTTGATGGAGCTTCGCATAGAGAAGGGGCAGGCGCTGGAGTTGTCTTCGTCACTCCAGAAGGCGAGGTGTTGCCATATTCATTCACCTTGACCAAGCAATGTTCAAACAACGTTGCTGAGTATCAAGCATTGATACTTGGGCTCGAAATAGCGGCTGACATGAAGCAACTAAGAATTAACATTTATGGAGATTCAAAGTTGATCATAAACCAAGTGTTGGGTCTATATGAAGTGAAAAAGGCGGAGTTAGTCCCATATAACAACTATGCCAAGATACTCATGCAATGGTTAGGGGACGTCACAATTGAACATGTACCGAGGAAAGAAAACAAGCAAGCTGACGCCTTAGCCGCATTGGCTTCAACTATTGCTCATCCTGCATCCCGAATACAAGTATGTCAAAGGTGGGTGGTTCCACCAATCTTTAATGAAGACGGCTCAGTTGACGAAACCGTTGAACTCCCTACTGCCTCAGTGTACGATATAGGCAAAGACGACTGGAGGCAACCGTTAATTGACTACCTCACTGATGGAAAGTTACCTGAAAATCCCCGTAAAAGGGTGGATATAAAGCGTCGAACTCCTCGCTTCATCTATTATAAAGAGACATTGTATCCTCGTTCCTTTGATGGAATATTTCTCCGATGTCTAGGGAAGAGGAAGCTTTACAAGCTATGCAAGAAGCTCATTCTGGGGTTTTGCGGTGCACATCAATCCGGTCCCAAGTTGCATTTCCACATTAAGCGAATGGGATATTATTGGCCTACAATGGTAAAGGATTGCATAGACTATGCCCGAAGGTGCCAAGCTTGTCAATATCATGCCAACTTTATTCATCAGCCACCAGAACCTCTACACCCAACAGTTGCATCTTGGCCATTTGATGCTTGGGGACTTGATGTGGTTGGCCCAATTACGCCTAAGTCATCTGCAGGGCATGCCTACATATTAGCTGCCACCGATTACTTTTCAAAGTGGGCGGAAGCCGTGGCATTGAAGGAGGTGAAGAAAGAAAATGTTGCAGACTTTCTCCGTGTCCACATCGTCTATCGATTTGGTATCCCGCGATATATCTTAACAGATAACGGGAAGCCCTTTGACAACAAGCTGATGGACAAAATCTGCAAGCTTTTTGACTTTAAGCAGCGAAACTCATCAGCTTACTATGCAGCTGCAAATGGGCTTGCTGAAGCTTTTAACAAGACCCTATGCAATTTGTTGAAGAAAGTGGTCTCAAAATCGAAAAGAGACTGGCATGACAGAATGGAAGAAGCTTTGTGGGCGTATAGAACCACATACCGCACACCTACTCAAAGCACTCCATACTCTTTGGTGTATGGTGTAGAAGCGGTCTTGCCTCTAGAGCGCCAAATACCTTCCTTGAGGTTGGCCATACAGGAGGGTCTTACCGATGAAGAAAATGCTAAACTACGCTTGGCCGAGCTAGAAGCCTTGGATGAGAAACGGCTGCAAGCGCAACAAAGCTTGGAGTGCTATCAAGCCCGCATGTCTAAAGCTTTTAACAAAAGGGTTAGGACCCGTTCCTTTCAAATTGGGGACAAAGTCCTAGCTGTTCGCAGGCCCATCATTGTCACGAGAAAAACTGGCCACAAATTCACTTCAAGGTGGGATGGTCCCTACGTGATTTTGGAAGTTTACACAGGCGGGGCTTATAAGCTAATTAGTGAAGATGGTTTGAAGATCGGTCCAATTAATGGAAGGTTCCTAAAGCTTTACCACCCTTAAACTTGGGTGTCAACACAAGTCATGAAGATGTGATGAATGATTGATCCACCAAAAATGCAGCACGTGGTTAAACTGCTAATGCATCTCGCTTTGTCTATGGGTGGGCCCAAATCATAGACGCTCCTGGCCCGCATGAGTCTAAACTGTGAACGGCTCTACTTTGTGAAAAAAATCATTTGAACTACGTTTGACTTGATCTCCTTGATAGGAGTACGTAGGCAGCTTAGAATCAAATTATCTAAGTTCAGTCATAACAAAATCAAATCCAATTCATGTTGCAAGAGTGGAGACAATCCTTCAACGGGTAAAAGAAAAGTTGTATGAATTATCGCTAAAGGACCGGCACATAAATGAGAAGCATTCAATTATCAAAAGTTAGAAACGAAACAACAAAAGTTCTTGCAATCAAAAGAGAAACTAAATGACAAAGAGTATCAGTCAATAAAAAAGCCTAAAGCTAAGCATATCGTCTTTGCACGCTTCTAAGCCTCTCTTTGCCTCCTTTAAGCTCGTTTCATCTTCTGGCGTCAGTACAGTCAGGTCCTTAATGCGGGTGACCTCTGCCCCAGCCTCCGAAACGGCAGTCTTAGCATTGCCCAGGTCATCTGTAATTTTGGCAATCGCAGTGTCGCATTCCTCTGCCTTGGCACGAACTAGCTTCAGTTCTTTCTCCAATTCCTCTTCCCGATCTTTTGTGGCCTTAAGCATCTTATGTTGGCCCAATAGATCTTTCTTGAGTTTCCTAAACTCGTCTTGTGCATTCTTAAGCGCATCCTTCGCCAGGGATAAAGACTGAGACTCGCTCGACGTTTTGTCAGAAATTGTGGACCTTAAGTTATCAAAGGCTTGAGCTTTCGTGAAAATGTCTGCAACCCGTGTTTCCAAGGGAGAGATATCAATGTCTAACTTCCGCAGATTTGCAAAAGCATTCAAAAAGCTCTCTTGCAAAGATGAAATCTGTTCTACCGAGGTGTCGTCCAACTTTTTGCGAAGCTTGTTCCAGACATTTATGACAACCACCTTAAATTCTTCTAGTACGAGGTCTTTCCCATCAAAGACAGAGACCTCAGGTCTATCTTGCTGACCTACGCGTGGCTCGTCGAGGGAATTCCCCGATTGGTGCGTGCTTGATGCTGAGGCATTGTTTGAATGTCCACTTTCTCCAGTGTTGCTGACTGCCACCCTTTTATTTGATGACTCAGCCCCTCCACTAGCAGGTATCGCCACATTTTCCTGTCAAGAAGTAAAAGAGGGTAAATTAAGTGCTACCGGCAATCATTGGGGCAAGCGAGAACAATGATTTACCTCCACTGGGGAAGGCGAACGTCTGTCTCGTCGCCGTTTCCAGTGACGGTCATGGCTTTCCTCATCACCCGAGTCCGACCGTACCACGTCAGCCCTGTTTTTCGAGATGACATGCTCCTTTCTCTTCTTGGGTGGTGGTTCATCTCCCTGGACTGGATGTTTGCTCTTCTTGGCGGTGCCAGCCTCCTGCTGCACGTTGGCTGGATCCTCAGGAGCTAAACCCTTGATATTGCGCTCGAGGTAGTCCCCATGGACTTGGGCCCACCAATCTTTATAGCCCGGCGAGAAATACTTCTTCATGGTGACAGTAACTCGAGTCGCGGGAAATGTCACTCGCGACCCTGAACTCCTAAGTGTAGAGTGGCGCCAACGTTGGAAACCCTCCGAAAGCGTGACCTCACGTTCATCATTGCCCAGTATGCCAGAGCTGCCGTCTTGGTAGTAGCCGAACTGTCGGCTGAATCGATGTGGAGTGTAAGGCTCTGCGATACATGCATCCGCCCATCGCAATATGAGGTGGTTAGAACGAAGACACATGAGGTACTCGTGGTCGGTAGAGTGTGCGTCCCTATTATCGAGGAAGTGGATATCCTTAGTTAGGCGGCGTGTCGTGCAGAGCCAATTGGCGCTGTCGGCTTTGAACATCTTACGACGAGCCTCTACTGGTCCATAATACCTCGCGCCACCCTCTCTAGAGTAGGCAATCATCAGCGGGGAGGCGGACGTTTGATCATTTGCGAAATGAGTGTCGAAGTAGAACGACAGCCATCCATACACATAGTGAATGGGAAAGTGACTATCAACTGACCCCGGCGTACTAGAGTGCGATATTACATTCAATCCATTGTAGATGCTCGCAAGAACGGGATCCCGAGGTTCAGTGTTTTGCCCGTCGCCATTAGACTAGCCATTTTGAATGTTTGGGCTCGAATGAGTCGCGTTGCTTTGATGGGGAGCACGAATACGCACAGCCAACAACTTAGGTATGCCGCCAAATGGGTCTCCTCCTCGTATTCGGAGGGAATTCCAAGCTCAGCAAAAGGCGCTTTGGTCGTTCTGGTCCAACCCCCGAATGCGGGGATCTTGCCACTTGGATTATGGGTGTTCCTCGGGCGAGTCTTCTTCTTATCCTCCTTCCTAGGCGGTGGCCTGTCATAAACTTGTGGTCTTCTGCTCCAGAATTCTATCCACTCAACAACGTGAACTGAACGACTTTTCTCCTGTTGCCCACGGCGACCACCTCGTTGCCTAATTCGTTACCAAGGTGATAGTATGCTTGGAACAAATATTTACAACATTGAGGGGCGGAGTCGATGTCTTCCCCTGTTAATTGCGAGGCAGTTGGAACATACTCATCGTAGATGTCGCCAGATATCGGTAGACCGCAAAGTACATGCATATCCCAAAGCGAGATTGAAAGCTCACCGAGGGATGTAAGCAAGGTATTTGTCATGGGGCACCACGCTTCGCAGAATGCTTGGACGATAGGCGTCGAGCGGTCATATGTGAATAAGGAGGCATATACGCCGTCGTAGATCGTCACATCCTCTAGAAGTTTGCGATGCCGACTGAGTATAGCCTCAGTCCATTCCCAATACCCCTTTGTGAAGCTAAACTCACCTTTAAAGCTGGGGTGCTGATTCCATGAAGCCTCACCTTCAAGTATCCATCTCCCTAAAGTCGGGAGTGTGTCTGTGTAGTCCACATGACTTAAGCCGGTCTTCAGAACCCATGTTTTCGATGGCTGGGTGTCGGTGTCATGGGTCCAATTTTCCACTTTATATGGCGGTATCTGGGTAAGACGAGTTCTCGACGTCATTGGTGGGTAAACGATGAACGACATGCTATCTTTTCCAGTCTCGTCACTTGATACTTTGAGCCTCCTCTTCTGATCGGCTCCCACGGTTTCCCAAAACACTACCATCGTTCAAAAATAGCTTGCGGTGTATGAATCTGCATTAAGGACCAAGATGTCAAGTTCGAAAGTTGTCCAAAATTTATAAAGCAAGGACAAAGTTATAGGTCTGAAGTCGCCATGAAACTATTCAAGGAAATTTTTCACGTGATGATATGTGCACAAGGCAACCCATATAATATGTATTATATGTATATACATACCACGGTGTTATGGGAAGCAAGTATACGCACAGAACATATATGAGGCGAATATAGATTGTATATATTATGTGTGTGCATAATACATGGCCGTGAAATATTGGAGCAAATCGCATGCTACATATGTGTACATGTTCATGCACACTACTTAAATAGTCCTTTATATATTATGTGTGCATCATATGCAAGTTAAAGCAAATATTGACCACGCATGTGTATGTAGTATAGTAGTGTGTGTGTGAGATGTACTCACGCCAAGTGGAGTACTATGTATACTCCCATGCAAACAGTGAAGAAAAAAAAAGGCAAAGGGCAATGAACGAAGCCAACACACGCCACGTATATACATTATATATGTGATTCATTTAATCAAGCAAGTTGGTGAATTAAACATATTATATATTAATATATGTACATTCACGCTAGCAGTGGAATGTTATTTATATATATATGTATATCCATGCAAAAGCAAAGGCATTAAAACACATATTATATATATATGTACCCCATATCTATTTTCACATGGACCAGAATGATGTGTCATATATATGCTCATGTATATACACCCACGTGGCAAGGGGAAATAAGAAAACAAATCAGTGGTTTCTACCTACTACACAAGCTGCATATATACTGACACACGCATAGCATACATGGGAAAGAGTAATGGCGCAGGGCTCTATGCATTCTCTATTTAAATGCAAAGCAGAGTATAGATTAGAGTAAAGATTCGTCATTTTGGTACCTCTGTCCACGAACGAAGTGAGTCCTCAACAAGCTTTCCTCCCTGTCGAGCTTGCCGGCGGTCGATCCAAGCGCTCGGTCCTCCGGCGACGATCCCGCAGTGCACAGACGAACTCCTAGAACACGTGAAAGCGAAGACAAGAGTCAGGGCACACGACTTCGTCGGTAAGTCAGGAGAAAATCCTATTCGCAACCGTGGCCACGGTCATTGGGGCAGGCTCGGAGTCAAAAGTTTAGAGGAATGGAGTGACTGCAACTACGACACATTGGAGTGCAAAAGCATCAAATTGGTACTCCCCGCAGCAAGTGCGTGGCAGTTCGTGAGCATGTGTCCGGCGGCGTACCAGCAGCTTTTTGCCCCCGGTGATGGCGGCCGGCGGCATGAACCCAAGCAGTTGTGGAAGGCGTTCTTCTTCATCACCTAGCGCGATAGGAATAGAGACGCAGGGGACGTGCCGGAGCAACGTCTTGACGACGGCGAGATCAAGCGATGGTGAAGGTCACCTCAGAAGGACAATCCCCAGGTGTCTTTACCCAATGACTCACGGATATTGTTTGTTCTCTCCTGTCAAAAGAAAAATTAAGAAGATAATATACACTGCAAATTTTTTTTTTTTACCTTGATGAATGGGATTGCAGCTCAGTCGAAGTTCAATTGCTGGCAGTTCTAGTTCTTGGCTTGGAGAATTGTAATTCCTGAGCACTATTTATACTGTTGAGATCCGCAGTAATTGAAGTATGGTTATGGCTTTGTTGTTTTATCCCTATGTTGTTTCCCCAATCCTCATCACACTCTAATTCTGCGGAGGGATTATGTGATTTAGTTTTAAACGGGGTGGGGGATGAGATAAGAATGATGTATGTGAACTCCTACTCAATTCTAGCTAAAGCTGTGATTTGGTTGTCAAAAATTGTGCAAGGAAATTAATGTTAGTCAAAATTGGGATCAAAGTTGGCTAAAAATTGGAATGGGCATTTAATCGGATGGTGGATACGATTGGGCTTATAAATATGTTCTCGTTGAGCCTGCGCAATGTAATTTCTTGGGTTACTATTTACAAATGTTGATTCTTGGACTACTGCGATTAATTTCGAGACTACCTTCCCGCTGCATTTAAGGCACGTCAAGTAAGTCTCGAAGGGGCAATTTGTAAGCATTGAAAATTTAAATAATGGTGTTGGACCGTGGTGAATATTTGATTATTAAATTAATTACTTTAATTAAGCTAGTTGGACTAATATTTATTTAATTGGGTTAATTAAATGACTCATTGAATAATTAATTGGTTTAATTACTTAATTAAGTGTAATTGGATGTTGGATTGTTCGGCCCGAAATGGTGAACGATTTAATCAAGTTGGACCAGGCTGCTTGGATGAATTGGGTTGCCTAGTTAGTGGGTTTGACTTGGTCTTGGCCCATCAAAATTATATGTGGATTATATAATTTTGGGAAATTTGAATATTTGATATTATTTGGAAATTTAATGAAATCGTGAACTTGGACGCAATGGTGTCCCGATACATTCCTTAATTTAATTAAAGAAATTAAATTAAATAAGGAATTAAGAGTTGGTTGGAGATTTTCCCTCACACTCACCACTATAAATAGTGGTTTCATTTTCAAGAATAGGAGCTCTGGAAATCTACATATCGAAGCTCTGCCGAAATCTCTCCAGGATATCGTCTGGAACACGCTGCGTATACTGCGCTGAGGAACACGCCACTTGAACACCGGAAGCCCTTCTTTGAAGATCAAGCTGCATATTAGCCCTTCACTGAGGAACAAGCTACTAACTCCGGAGGCCCTTCAGCAAGGAATTACTCCAATTCGGCACACTCCCGAATTCAGCATACTTCCAGTTCGGCATACTCCCGAACTTGGCATACTTCCAGTTCAACATACTTTGAACTCGGCACACTTCCAATTCGGCATATTCCGGATTCGGCATACTTCCAACAAAGAACTACTTCAAGTTCAGCATACTCTGAACTCGGCACACTTCCAATTTGGCATATTCCAAATTTGGACACTTCCAATAGGCATACTTGTAGTAGAGAATCAGAGGACTTCTCATATACAGAGATTGTACCCCTTCCCGTTTGATATATACTTGATACTACTTGTAACCGATACTTTGAATTTCGAATATATACAATTCAAGTTTTTCGCGTTTACAATGAACATCATAGTTCTGATTTTTTGTTTCCAGGTGCGTTTTCTTCTTCTTTTTGCTTTGCAATTGTTTTTAATTTTTTCTTTTAATATTAATACTCACATACATTCGAAATAATAATTCTAATAATTTGTGAATCCTATTATATGCGAAAAGAAAAAGTACATTATGAGTTTTAATTTCTAACACACAATTTATTATCTTTCATCTTATTGTTTTCAGTTTAGGAATATGCATACTGTGTTCATTATTAAGAATAAACATACATGAGAATAAAGAACCCTAAACACAATTAAAAAAAAAAATATGTTATACGATATACTAATCTAAAATACTATATAAACTAAACTGATAATACTTAATCTAACAATAAAACAATTTATATATAATAATCCGTCTCAAAAGATCTTTAGTTTTGTCTTGCTTAAGATACTGCTTTGGCAAATTCATTAGAAGAGCTCTTACAGTTATCTAAAATTTGATCATCAAGTAGAACCATTGTACTAGCCGGCCTTATTGATTTCTAAGTGGGGGAACTCATTCCTGTCACTTCTTCTTTCTCTGCAATTCTTTTTAATTTTTTCTTTACTATTCGCATACACTCAAAATAATAATTAAAATAATTTGTGATTCCGATTCTGTAGATGTTTAATTGTTGATTTGGCATTTAATTATGTCTTTGTTCATCTATCTGTGTATGTATTTTAATCCTCGGAGAAGCTGATAAAGAAAGAATTGATAGTCTTTTGGAGTCAAATCATCATTTGCTTTAATCACCTGATGAAGATAAGGCTCCATGGGTTCAAAAACTACATACATGTCCTTGAATTCCCTTCGAGAAGGAGGCAGTAAGATGTGCTTGATTTCCACTATATCTGAATGGTGAAGAAGTCCGAAGAATTACCAGAGAATCGAATAAGATTCTATCTTTATGTAAATTGAGGCGTTGTATGATGTGAACCACAATTGCACACTCAAGATTATATCTTTATATAAATTGAATTGTTTGAGACTTTGAGCATTAAAAATGATAATTTATTGGAACCTCAATGTGAAACTAACAATCTAAGCTATCCAACCTCAATTTGCTTGTTCAACCTCTTCTTCTGTGCATAGCCATTCCTCTCTATTGGAACTATAACAATCTAAGCTATCCAACCTCAATTTACTTGTTGTAGATGTGATGTGATAGTTTGGAATAGGACAAAGTGTAAATGTGATCCTCTCATCTCCTTGGGTGCAAAGTAAGTGCTCCATATGTGGTGTGATGATGGACAATTTTTATGTATTTATGTCCTCGCAAGTGCACGAGACAATTGTAGTTTAGCGCAAAGGCAAGGGTCGAACTCACAGGGAATTGATACGATGCAATTTAATTACTTAAAAGAGTGGTACGTACGATAATAAAGTTTGAATTGCAGTGAAATTAAATCAAATTAGAACAACTTAAAGAAAATATACTAATCAAAAGTCAAGGAAACAGAATTGACAATCAAAATGAATTAACTAAATGAAATTGCAAGGCAGGAAAAACAACTGAATAAGTACGGAATAAAATAGAAGACTAAGAACATGAATCAATTAGTAAATCATTATCAAGAGTTTAAAAACAATTATCTCCTTAAGTAATTTCGTTAATAATTAACACTGAAGAGAGTAATCATGAGCAACTCATATTTAATTGCAAAACAATTCAAAATAGGCAAAACTCACAAGATTGAAAGTGAAGATTTGCTAGCAAAGTATAAAGTATTAAATCATAAAGTATAATATTCCAATCATTAATTACAAAGTAAATTACTAATAAAAAGAGAGCAAGGAGAATGGAAAGAATATTGCTGCTGCACAGGATTGTAAATAATGATGCCACAAGATGGAATTGCTACTAACCATTAAACCAAGTAGAATGTGAATTAAAGAATGAGACAAGAAAGAAGCTGCTGCTACCGTCGAAAATTAGAGACCTGCCACTATAATTAATTGAAGAACAGGGAAGTCGGTTGAGAAGAAGCTGTCAGCCGAACGTACATCACCGAACAAAACCAGAAATTGCAAACCCACCGGAATTGCTCCGGGGTGATATTGATGATTTTGTTTCTCCATTGTTGCCGCCTTTTATACTGCTCTAGCTCCAACCGTAACTCCATGATTCAGATAGAGAATAGCCGCAGAAAATTCTTGACGCAAGGATTGCCGTCGAAAATCTTCCCACTATTTAATCGGATCACCAGAGGACTTCATCTGCGGAATACTGATTCGCTAAGCTCTGCGCCTTTCTTCTCGTATGTAATTTTGACTTTCTGAAATCTATTAAATAATAATAATAATAATAATAATAATAATAATAATAATAATAATAATAATAATAATAATAATAATAAAGTTATTAGAGACCATATATAACTAATCTACATTTATTAAACTCCTACTGAACATGTACTACTAAAATTATAATTATTATTAAATCAGGATCAACGAATTATTGGACTAATAGAATTCAAATAATAAAATAAATTCAATAAAAACAACCTAAAATGAATAATATTAACAAAGTTATTTAATCAAAATAATAAATAAAACTATATATAAATTAATCAATTATTGTAAATTAACTATAAAAATATCATTAAAAATAACACTAAAAATAATGTTTATCATGTGACAAACTCAAATCCAGAAAAAGAAAGAGTTAGCTTGATGTTTTGATGTTAGTTTGTTTCATCCAGGTGGAAACTCAATTCAAGAAAAGTTCAATTTTATCAGTTCTAGCACTGGATAGCATCATAGTGTTCTTTCTGGGGACTAATCTCGTATCTTGGGTCTGCAAGAAACAAATGACTGTTGCTAGATCTTCTACTGAGGCAGAATACAAAACTTTAGCATATGTTTGTGCTTAGGTAATATAGATTATCTCTTTGGTGCGCGAGATAAAGGTGCCAGAAATCTCTGTTCCAAAGTTATGGTGTGATAATATTCTAGGTGCTACATATATGTGTGTCAATCCAATTTTTCCTGCATGCACCAAGCACGTAGAAATTGATTACCACTTTGTAAGATATAGAGTGGCTTCTAGAGATATTCAAGTCAACTTCATCTCAACAAAATATCAACTTGCGGACATATTTACTAAATCTCTACCTGGTCCTAGATTTTCTTTTCTTAGAGACAAGTTACAGGTTACTAGCATACCCTGTGCTTAAAGGAGAGTATTAGGACTCTATGTATTTGAGTTAGATTATGACTTCATATCCAGTCTTCCTGTGATTATCTCTGGTATATATTCCCATTATCTGTACATATTATAATCTATCTCATTCAATACAATTGATACAGTTCTCATCATATCAAATTGAAATATCATTTTAATTACAAAACACGATCATTTGACAATATACATATCTGTACGAATTTTGCTATTCAGTTCCATTTTATATATACATACAATCAGTTTATTATAATAAAATTAAAGTATCATTTTAATTATACTATACGTTTATTTGACAATAAACATATATGTATGAGCTCTGCTATTCAGTTTCATATTATACGTACAATAGGTTCATTATAGCAACATTAAAAATGTCATTTTAATTATGCTACAAGTTCATTTAACAATATATATATTTGTGGTGTATCATCATGGTCCACAGAGTTTGGTGGACCAGGGTCCAATGTACAACGATTGCCTTTGGGAAACTTAGGATGGTTTATGATGGGGTGAGGACCCCGGCCCAAGGAGATGGGCCCAAAAGAGAAGGAGTCCAAGATATAAAATATGGGTTAGTAAAAGAAGAAGCCCGATGGTGGTCTGGGCCGAGTCCAGGAGTCGGCCTAGGCCCAAGTGGGGAAGGAGACTTGGCCCAGGAGCCAGTAAAAAGCATTCAAGTCGGTCCAAGAGCCATTGGGGGAGCACTCAATGCGGCATTCAAGAGGACTCGACCAAACGGACCGTTAGGGGTCCAGGGAGCCGTTGGCCGAATCAGTAACAGCGCCCGAACGGTCTTATAGTGTAATTAGCTTTGAAAGCGATATTTAATATACTTCAATTCGGCTGGAGAGGAGCCTACTATATAAAGGCCCCTCCACCCTTGTAATCGAGGCGAGTCCATACCCAGTAAGAAAATACACACATTTCCGATTACTCTTTCAACTATCCTTTCGTTATCTTAGAGCTTTTTGTGAAAGGTGAATCCACCGACCAAGGTTGTGTTGGACCTCCCTGGGCCCAAAAATCCTAAAACCAACACTGGCGCCGTCCGTGGGAATCGAAACAAAGAGCTACGTGACTTTCTGAGTAAGGCGAGTCCGCAAGACGACCGAGAAAGCATCACAGCATGTCGGAAGGACGAGGCCAAACGAATAACTGTGATAATGGGTCGGAAGCGGATTTGAGAGAGCAATTAAACCAACGAAACGCCCAAAGCCAGGAGAACGAAACGGCACCGGTGAACCGGCAGCCGCCTATGATACCCCTCACCCCGGAGCAACTCCATGCGATCGGGCGAGCCTTCGCTGACGCAAGTCGAGGGGTGAGGGAGCAGTCTGTCTCTCGATCGCTGCCGCACAATCAGCAACCTTCCCAGAGGCCGGAAGACAGACGAGAGAACCGGCGGGCGGAGAGTCAACCAGTACGATCAGTCCATTCGAGGTTGGGCCCGAACACCGGACGACAGTCAACAAGAGAACGACTGGGGGGGAGGGAGCCCAGCCGCGCACCAGCGGGCCCCAGAGATCGAGAAGCCGGTCGCGAGAGAACCCGCACCAGAAGAACCAGGACTCGGGCACGCCGAACCGAGCGACTTGCGCGTAATGACGACCGACCAGTTGAATCAGAAGTCAGCGAAAGTACCGAATCCACAGGAAACCATACTCGCAATAGAGGCGATGTGGCTCACCTGGCCCAAGAACTGCGAAGCCTAAAGGAACAGGTGGAGGGAAAAACCAAATCTCCAGGGCGAACGCTGCTAACCGCCCTGCCTTTTTCGACCGAGATCATGACATACAAGATACCCGGTGACTTCAAGTTTCCGGAACAGGCCACTTTCGACGGATCCGGCGATCCACGAGAGCACCTGCTAAGCTACTAGGCCAAGATGCAAGTTTTAGGAGTCCAGGACCCGGTTATGTGTCGCGGCTTCCTGCCCACGCTAAAAGGCTCGGCATAGAGATGGTTGGTAGCCCTACCTCCAGGGTCGATTCACAATTTTGAGGAGCTGGCTGATCGTTTCATGAGTCATTATGCGGCCAACATCAAACCACAAAAGGATCTGACTCATCTGGGAGACATCCATCAAGAGGAAGGTGAGTCATTGAAAACCTACTTGGCTCGCTGGAAAAAGGAGATCCAGTCTATTGAGGAGGTCGAGGACCAGACCGCGCTCACCTTCTTCATCGAGTCGTCCTTGCGATCCGGGCAGCTATACCGGGATCTGCGGGATAACCGCCCGGCCACTTACGCGAAAGTCGTACACATGGCTAATAAGACGGCTAACACAGAGCAGGCCATGAAGCACAAACAACAGCGTGAAGTCGGAGGATCCGCCGGTGGAAAGAAGACCCGCGCGGAAACTAAGGAAAGGCGTCCGGAAGTGGCTCGCCGGTACGAAGTTAGGCGTCCGTATGATAGGCTTGTCGTTCACCCCTATAGACCGGCTTCTCAACATCCGGTACACGAGGTACAAGCAGTCACTCCACCTCCACCCCCGCCGATTGACGATCGCGTGACGAACGAGGAGACAGGTAAGATCTCTAAGTACTACCGTTATCACAAATCTTATACTCACAGCACGGAAGAGTGCTTTTACTTGAAGAAGATCATGGAAGGAATCATCCAACAAAGGACCCCGCCTCCTAATCAGTGGAGGAGAAGGTCGGCGGCCCGGGAAGACAGTGAACCCGCAGTCGCCGCTGAAAGCAGTCGCGGCAAGCAACCAGCAACTGAGGAAGACGAGGCCCAGTGGCGTTAGAAGCCGGTCATCAACATGATAGTCGGGTGACCAGAAGGAGGTGACTCGGCGAACACTAGGAAGGCCTGGGCTCGGCAGTTGTATGTCGGGACGATATACGGGCGCGAAGAAGGCTCGAAGAAAGTGTGTCGGGAGCCCATCACGTTCACTGGCAAAGACTTACCCACAGGAGAGACACCGCATCGGGATGCCCTGGTCATAGCAATGGATGTGAATGGGGTGGTCGTTCGACGAATCCTGGTTGATACCCGGAGCAGTGTCAACGTACTGTACCTTGAGACATTCACCAAAATGGGACTAACCCGAGAACGGTTGAACCCAGTCAAGACGCCACTCGCCGGCTTCACAGGCGACTCGGTAGAGGCAGAAGGATCCATTACCCTGCCGTTGGAGATTGGTAGCTACCCGGACGTGCAGAAGCTCGACATGAAATTCATCGTGGTAGACCTGGCCTGCTCACATAATGCCATACTCGGCCGACCAGGCCTGGAAGATCTGGGAGCACTGATCTCTATTGAGCACCTCTGCCTGAAATTCCGCACGCCGAGCGAGATAGGCACGATTCGCTGCGACAGAAGAGTCGCCCGGGATTGCTACCTACAGGCTTGCAGATGAATGGGTAAACGTGAGATGCAAGTCCATGAAATCACGGAAAGACCCCCAAAGAAAGCAATGATACCCCGCCCGGAGCCGGCCGTGGAGTTAGAGGAGGTCGAGGTCGACCCGGAGCGACCAGACAGGCGGGTCCGGATCGGGGTCGGTCTCCTAGAAGAAATACGAGAGGAAGTCATCAGGGTACTTCGAGAGCACCGAATAGTCTTCGCTTGGAGCCCGGAAGACATGCCGGGTGTCGACCGGTCCATCATCGCCCACCGACTCGCCGTAGATCCGGACCACCGGCCGGTCATACAGAAGAAGCGTTACTTGGCCAATGACAGGAGGGAGTTCGTGAAAAAAGAGGTAAGCACATTGCTGGCTGCGGGCCATATCCGAGAGGTCAAATACCCAGAGTGGTTGGCGAACGTAGTTCTCGTACCGAAGCCTCAAGCTTGGCAAATGTTTGTGGATTATACCGACCTTAACAAGGCCTGCCCGAAGGATCCGTTCCACTTACCACGGATTGATTAGTTGGTCGACGAGACCGCCGGGTCGGCTTTGCTGAGCTTTATGGACGCCTTCAGAGGATATCATCATATCTTCATGCACCCGGCTGACGAGGAGAAGACCGCGTTCCTAACGCCGGACGGAGTGTACTGTTACCGAGTTATGCCCTTCGGGCTTAAGAATGCAGGGGCTACTTACACTCGGATGGTCGCCAAACTGTTCCAAGACCTATTGGGGAAGTCCATGGCGGCCTACGTAGACGATATGCTGGTCAAGAGCCGGGAGGAGACCAAGCACGCGGAGGATTTGGCCGACTGCTTCCAGGTGGTCAAAAAAGTGTGCCTTCGTGGTGCAAGGAGGGAAGTTCTTGGGGTACATGTTAACCAAGAGAGGCATTGAGCCCAACCCCGAGAAGGTTCAAGCTATCATTGACATGCAGCCTCCCAGTACCGTTAAAGACTTGCAACGGCTGACTGGTCGACTGGCTGCCCTCAGTCGCTTCTTAAGCAAGGCGGCGGACAAGACCATACCGTTCTTCGAAGCCATGAAGAATAAAGAAGGCATTGCGTGGACGACCGAATGCCAACAGTCGTTCGAAGAGCTGAAGCAATATCTTTCCACGCCACCGGTGTTGTCCACCCCTCAGGTGGGGGAGCCCTTGTTTCTACACTTAGCTACCTCCCCCAGGCGGTAAGTTCAGTACTCGTTTGGGAAGAAAAGCGTACCCAGTATCCAGTATATTACGTGAGCCGCTCCTTGAAGGCCGCCGAGGCGCGGTACACGGCCTTGGAAAAGATCGTCTACGTGTTGGTGATTATTGTACGCAAGTTGGCACCTTACTTCCAAGCCCACACCGTCCGGGTCCTGACCGACCAGCCTCTAGGGAGTGTGTTGCGAAACCCCACGTCGTCGGGTCGATTGGTAAAATGGGCCGTGGAATTGACCCAGTATGGGATCGAGTATCAGCCACGCCCGTCCATTAAGGGGCAAGCCTTAGCCGACTTCTTGGTCGAGTGCACCGTAGGGGAAGGCGATAAAGAGGGCACCATGGAAGATAATCCAGGCGAATGGTGGGACATGCACGCGGACGGAGCGGCGAGTCGACAACACAGTGGAAGCGGAGTCATGCTAATTACCCCGGAAGGATTTGGCTCTACTATGCCCTAAGCTATATGTTTCCAACGTCCAATAACGAAGCCGAGTACGAGGCTGTGTTGGGCGGTCTACGACTCGCCAAAACACTGGGAGTGGAACGTCTACGAATCAAAACCGACTCCCGGCTAGTGGTTGGACAGGTTTCAGGCACTTGTGAAGCTAAGAACGCTCGGATGGCCCAGTATAAGGAGAAGGCGATAGAGATGCTGAGAGGATTCGGGATGTATAAAATCGAATACATTTCGCGAGCGGACAACACTGAGGCTGACATATTGTCAAAAATTACCCTGGAAGGGGTACCAAATCACCTCGTTAGAATTTCTCAAAAAGAGGAGTTAAGTCGACCAAGTATAGAGGAGACGGCGTTGGAGATCCAACAGGTAGCCGTCGAAGAGTGGGATCGAGAGAAAAATCCCGAGATGTTCTGGATCGAGGACGTCCGGCGATATAAGGAAACCGGGAAGTTGCCGGAGGACCCAGGAGTCGCCGCAAGGGTTCGACGAAAGGCCCCCTCGTTTGAAATCATTGACGGACAAATGTACAAGCGATCATTTGGAGGCCCCCTCTTGAAATGCCTACTTAGGCCCGAGGCGGAGAAAATAATGGACGAAGCCCATCGAGGAATTTGTGCCGCCCACAAGGGCGCCCACACTCTCGCCCGGAAGCTGGTCGTCCAGGGATACTATTGGTCGACCATGATGCAGGATTGCATTGAGTGGATAGCTAAGTGCGGCGTTTGCCAAGCCTTCGCCCGGAAGGATACTCGGCCGGCCACCTTCTACACAACGGTCACCACGGCCATCCCGTTTGCTAAGTGGGGAATCGACTTGTTGGGTCCACTACCGGTCGCCCCTGGACGTCTGAAATTCTGCGTCGTGGCCATCGATTACTTCACCAAATGGGTCGAGGCCGAGCCACTGGCCACCATCACCGAGTACCAGTGTCGACGCTTCCTGTGGAAGAAGGTGATTTGCCGCTTCGACCTGCCTGAGCACGTGGTCAGCGATAACGGCCGACAGTTTGACTGTCAAGCCTTCGCCGACTTCTGTCGCCGACACAGTATACGACACACCAAGGTATCCGTAGCATACCCTCAGGCCAATGGACAAGTCGAAAACGTAAACCGAACCATAGTGGACGGAATCCGGGAGAAGTTGGAGGACATTGGGGGAAATTGGGCAGATGAGCTCGACCTGGTCCTGTGGGCTTATCCGACTACGCAAAGACGGGCGACCGGAGAAAGCCCATTTTCCTTAGCATACGGCTTCGAAGCCAAGGTTCTGAAAGAAGTCGTCGAACCCACCCACCGAGTCCGCGACTATTCCGATGAGGAAAATGAGGAGAGCCTTAGAATCGAAAAGAATTTCTTGGAAGAGAGAAGGGAGGCTGCATACGCCCGGATGGTGGAATATCAGCAAGCCGTGAAGAGATATCGCGATCGGAGGATTCGCCCACGAACCTTTCAGGTCAGCGATCTCGTGCTACGGGACCGACAGGCGAGCCAGCCTACGGAAGGGGGTAAATTCGCGATCAAGTGGGAAGGACCTTATCGCATTGCAGGCGTGGTCCAGGCTGGAACCTATAAGCTGGAGACCCTGGAGGGAAAGCCCGTAGATCGGATATGGAACGTCATTCACTTGAAGAAGTTTTACCAGTAAGAGGTTAGCCATGTATGAATATCCGAGTTTCCAATCTTGAATAAAAGAGCTTCGATTACCGTCGATTATCATTTTGCGAGAAGAGATAGGAAACAAGGGCCCAGACCCTTAGTCGTTTCCGTGAAAAAGCCAAGAGGAGTTGCCTCGACTGAGGGACTCGGCGAGAAATTAAAGAAACAACGGGGCACTGACCCTAAACCGTTTCTAAGTAAAGAAAAAGCCTAAGGAGTCGCCTCGACTGAGGGACTCGGCGAGAAGAGATAGGAAACAAGGGCCCAGACCCTTAGTCGTTTCCGTGAAAAAGCCAAGAGGAGTCGCCTCGACTGAGGGACTCGGCGAGAAATTAAAGAAACAACGGGGCACTGACCCTAAACCGTTTCTAAGTAAAGAAAAAGCCTAAGGAGTCACCTCGACTAAGGGACTCGGCGAGAAGAGATAGGAAACAAGGGCCCAGACCCTTAGCCGTTTCCGTGAAAAGCCAAGAGGAGTCGCCTCGACTGAGGGACTCGGCGAGAAATTAAAGAAACAACGGAACACTGACCCTAAACCGTTTCTAAGTAAAGAAAAAGCCTAAGGAGTCGCCTCGACTGAGGGACTCGGCGAGAAGAGATAGGAAACAAGGGCCCAGACCCTTAGTCGTTTCCGTGAAAAAGCCATGAGGAGTCGCCTCGACTGAGGGACTCGGCGAGAAATTAAAGAAACAACGGGGCACTGACCCTAAACCGTTTCTAAGTAAAGAAAAAGCCTAAGGAGTCACCTCGACTGAGGGACTCAGCGAGAAGAGATAGGAAACAAGGGCCCAGACCCTTAGTCGTTTCCGTGAAAAAGCCTAGAGGAGTCGCCTCGACTCGGTCGAAAGTCTCAACGAGATAGAAGAGTCCAATGCCTTAGTTATTTTCTATATTGAAACTGAGAAGAAACAAGAGCAGTCGAAGGAAGCATAAAAGAAATTTTATTAAATCGAAAGGCCTGAAAGGGAGGCCAACCCTTACAAAAAGATGGCTACCAAAAGGAAAAACCCTAAACTACGGGGGAGGGGGTGTCGACATTGACTTCCTCGACTCAGTCTTCCGCCGTTAGTCCAGCTGGAAGAGCAAGTGAAGGGTCTTCTGCCTGAGGAGGCGGCTCGGTAAGCTCATAAGGTTCCACCGCAGAAGGAGCTGTCGGATCCAAGTTCGACACGGGCCCATCAGTCGCCGGCAGAGGATCCAGCACTGGCTTGAGGCCCCAGCTCTCGGGAGTGAAAGTGGAATCACGGGCTAGCAAGACAGCGTGAATTTCCGTTTGGGCCTCGCGAAAACCCAGACGATAGTCGCGCTCGCGCAAGTCCAGGAGATACTCGTCTCCTTCCGGCGTCGCCAGCCACGCTTTGGCGATCTCCTCCTGTCGAGCCGCCACCGCCGCCTTCACGTCCGCTTCGAAGGCCGCCGATTTCTTGTAATCCTCCACTGAAGTGGTGGCAATCATCGCGACCTTGTCCCGCTCCTCCTCCCACTGGCGAGTGACCCTCAGTAGTTCAGCGATGTGCACCTCCACCGACTTGGCATGCACGGCCTGCTCTTCCAGATGAGCCTCCTCCGTTTGACGCAGGCGAGTAGCAAGAGATTGCATCGCAACCTTATACCTCCTCAGCCGTTTACTCAGCTCCAGCTGGAAGGTGAGGTTCTGCAAAAAGAATTGAAAAGTTAGATAAAGAAAAGGAAAAAGAAGAAGCAAGGGGTCGGAACACTTACGCGGTACGACTGGCGGAGTGAGGCTTCCAGGATGTACTCATCCTGCATCGAGCTGGTCATCTCCACGTCCTTGGGCAGAAGGACGTGCTCGGCCCAGTTTCGGACCGAAGAACTGCCCTGCCAGATCTGGGCGTTCTCGTCGAGCTCGATACCAAACCGGATCCTCTTTGGAGCCGGCGCATCCGACTGCTCTACAGGCCGCTTGGAACTCGGGCTCTCAGATGAGGGCGGAGGCGGCTGCTAGGAAGGCGAAGCAGCTGGAGACGGCGTCAAGTCCACCACAGTTCGTGGTGGTAGCGGAGTCGACCTCGAGGCCGGAGAAGGGAGACATGAGGAAGCCGCGACGGTGCCCGAGGTGCGTTGAGATAGCCGACGCCTCATTTTCTCAGCACGGTCGGCCATTTCTGGAGTATGAGCCTCGGCTTCGTCTGAACTGGTGGAGTCGGAGTCGTAACGACCTGCGGAAAAGAAAAAGAGACAAGTGTTAGCAGTCGGATCATACGGGAACATAAAAGGGAAGAGTCATGGGAAAAACTACCTAAGGTGGCCGCGCCGGCTGGCAATAGGCCCCATTTCGCCATAGCTCGAACCCGAGACCAATACTTGGCCGAGTAAGGTCCCCAGCTCCTCAAGTACTCGCCACCCTGGACCGCGTCCTGGGTAAAGACAGCGCACCGAGGGCAGGTCTTTAACAAGGCAGCCGGCCACAGAGTCGGGAAGGTTAAAGGGGTGAAGGAAGGACGGACAAAGAAGAAAAAGGGCTTCCAGTCCTTAATGGAATCTGGAAGACCCTCAAAAAGTTGACGCCCAGGACGGGCGGCAACCTGGACGAAGCCCGGCGAGTGCGAGCCGACTTTGTTCGCGGTGAACAAATATCGGAAGAGATCCAGGTCCGGTTCACAAAGCCACCAGTGGCATAGATTAATGAAACAAGTGAGGAAACGGTGTGAATTGGGTACTAACTGACCCGGAACAAGATTATAATAGCAGTAGAAGAGTGAAAGAAATGGACAAAGAGGCACGAATGCAGATGGATACCCACACAACCCTCCGGCGGGTCATATATTGGCCGGTTCTCCAGAGCATAAACGAGGGCCGAGGGCCCTAAGAGAAAGCGGGCCATGTCCAGGTCCGCCGTCGTGATTTGCGACGGAAGCCCCGCCGGCCGGACAATGGAGTCGAACTTGCCCCGCGGCTGTCCAGCACCATCAGGAAGAGCCGCCACTATCGTGAGAGGGGCTGGGCTTAGAGCAGTAACCGCCCCCGAAGAAGAGGGGGTCGGTTGAGAGGAAGACGCCTATGGGAAACCTGACAGAATCTCCATACGGCGGGGACTAGAAGAAGAAGACGAAGAGGAAGACGAAGACGTCGAGGCGAGAGACCCCGCCGAGCGACGAGAGGAAGGAGTAGAAGAAAAGGACATGGTACCAACCTGAAAGTCCGACCGAGAGAAAACGCAAAGGAGGTTTGGGAAGGTCTCGAGGGTTTTTGGAAATTTGGAGGAAGTGAGAAGAAGAAGGAAGAAGAGGGGTATTTAAATGGGGGAGAATCCCAAGGATCAACCGCGTGTCACTCTCTCATTGGAGAAGGGAAAAGGTGACAAGAGGTGAAGGGACGTTGCATTTAATGCCTCGGAAACCCGGGTGACGGTTCAGGCCTAGGGTTAGCCTGCAAACGGCGCGTCTACCCTAGGCTAGAACCGGGCAGCGGTGACCCGGCCTGTTGGCAGGAGGCCCATTGTAGGCCCTGGCCTCTGGGCCCTCTGAATATGGGTCAGAAGTTTCCAGAAGGATTTAACAAAACCCAGCCCGTCAGTCGGCACAGGCGACTTTTAGCGAAGAAGGTCCAAGTCTGAGAATCGGACAGCCAGACTTTCGTCGACCCCTCGAAGAGAAAGGCCTCGACGGAGAAAGACTAAGAGTCGACTAGCGAATGCGCGGAAATAATAAAAAACGTTGCAAAGAGAGAAAACGACAAAAACAAACGGTTTATTGATTAGAAAACGGCAAAGGCCTAGGTCTCGACCAACTACAAGTATAAAGAAAAAGACAAGTCATGGCTTGGCTTCCTCCTCTGCAGGGCGAGCAGGAGGAGGACCTTCCAAGAAAAGCTGAGGACGGAAGGGTGGAGGACTCGGCTTTGACTCCAGTACCTCGTCTAGGTAAATGGCTGGTTTCACATCATCAATCATCTGCAAAGGCCTCTCCAAAGCACTCAGAGACATAGCCACACCAAAAAGAGGAGGAACCTCCCACACCTCCTCCTCCTCTGGGCCAGAGTCTTCCGCCACCGGTTCCACCTTGCCGTCGACCGGCTCCACTGAGACCAAATCCAGCATGTCTGGGGACACCACGATGGGATCAGAGGTCGAGTCGCCCACCAGATGTCCACCGTTGGCCAGTCTCTTCTGCCTTAGCTCTTCCAGGCGAGCGTGTTCCTTGTTGCGAATAGAGTAGCGACGATCGCCGACTCTGTAGCTCATGATCGAAGACTTCTAAAAACAGGAGTAGTATGGATCACAAGAATAAGAGGTCCTTATATAGCCTTAGAGGGGCAAATACCTAGGCAGAAATCACGGAGAAGATCATAACTGCCGTGACAAGGCCGGATTGGACGAGAGGCAGGAATCTTTGTCAGAGAACAGTTCTATCAAATCCGCTCGAGAAGAGTGAGATTCGCACGTTAACTGGAAAAGCAAGATTCTCCAAAGATACGGAGAATATTGCAGATGTCAGACTGAAAAGGCCTGTCAAGATGGCCGACTCGCAGATCAGTCGGCCGGGAGGGCATGTCGAGCGCAAAGTTAAGAAAAAGAACTTTCCAGGATAAAAATATAATTTATTAATCGAAGAGGGGAAGTACATAAAGTAAGGAGATTATTACATCACATCCAGAAATAAATAAAAAATGCTCCCGTGTAGCCCTCTCGGAAATGCGGAAACAGATCCGGGCCAAGGCAGTCACTCGCCAGGAGAAGAAGAGTCGCTCCCAAAGAACATCTCCCTCGATGGTCCAGTGGAAGATGGGCAGAAGGAGTCCCAAAAGGCCGGCATGATTGGTGGCACCACCGGCTCCTCGTCATCCGGGTACAGTTCCAAGTACCGGGCGAAGTCAGCGTCAGACATCAGGTCCGTAGCTGGCCCACCTAGGTCATCGAGAGGAATGGTAAAAGTCATGTGAAAGGCCAACTGTTCCAGAACGGCCACTTCCACGAAAGACCCGTCCTGCGCGGTAACCCTGGCCGTAGCCGGGGGCGGTGGGTTGGCTGAAGTCAGAACGTTCTCCGTGCGAGCAGGAGTCGTTGGCTGTGAAACGGAAGAAGTGGCGCCGGTCAGAAACCTCTGAGAAACTGGTCGAGGAGCCTTTTTCTTGTTCTCCCTCTCGGGCCTGGATCGCTTTGAAGGTAGAGGGCGTCGAGGCGACCCGAAGTCAATCCGCTTTCCATTGAAAGGCGAACGACCCATGACTGATCAGTGAGGTAATGTGAAGAAGCCAAGAGGCTACTTATAGGATCCACCAGGAGGAGGGGAGAATCCAAACGGCTCCGTTGAATCCGGAGAGATGGCAAAGAATCGAGGCGTTACAAGGTCCATTCAATGTAAAGATCCGGCGATTAAGATGAGGAACAGTTACTACTTTCCCACACCCGGGTTAGTGGACCGGGTATGAGAAAGTGAGGGACTAGTTGATAGGGTGAGGACCCCGGCCCAAGGAGATGGGCCTAAAAGAGAAGGAGTCCAAGATAGAAAATATGGGTTAGTAAAAGAAGAAGCCCGATGGTGGCCTGGGCCGAGTCCAGGAGTCGGCCCAGGCCCAAGTGGGGAAGGAGACTCGGCCCAGGAGCCAGTAAGAAGCATTCAAGTCGGTCCAAGAGCCGTTGGGGGAGCACTCAATGCGGCATTCAAGAGGACTCGACCAAACGGACCGTTAGGGGTCCAGGGAGCCGTTGGCCGAATCAGTAACAGCGCCCGAACGGTCTTATAGTGTAATTAGCTTTGAAAGCGATATTTAATATACTTCAATTCGGCTGGAGCGGAGCTTACTATATAAAGACCCCTCCACCCTTGTAATCGAGGCGAGTCCATGCCCAGTAAGAAAAGACACACGTTTCCGATTACTCTTTCAACTATCCTTTCGTTTTCTTAGAGCTTTTTGTCAAAGGTGAATCCACCGACCAAGGTTGTGTTGGACCTCCCTGGGCCCAAAAACCCTAAAACCAACAGTTTACTTCTGTGTTCATTTGCCAACTAGAATTACAAGGTGGAGTTTTCTCTTGTCATATATATATATATATATATATATATATATATATATATATATATATATATATATATATATATATATATATAGAGAGAGAGAGAGAGAGAGAAAGAATTGCGTTCAAATGAAAACCATGTATTAGATGAGAACATGAGAACGGCATGAATGCACATAATTTAGGAGTAATTGTCATCCGGACATGCTTAGGAGTAATTGTGGTGCATTCATGTAATAAATTTTGTGCACTCATACAGTAGTTCGCAAGTTCTCACTCAAGGGCGGTACTCATGAAAATGCAAGCATATATATATATATATATATATATATATATATATATATATATATATATATATATATATATATATATATATATATATATATATAAAAGCTAATTCATTAATCATACGATGAAAAGTTTACAAAAAGACCAGTGGAATGACAAAACATTCTTAAAATCAGACATTGAAACAAATTTCTAATGCTACACGAAACTTGAATCACTGACTGTTTTTCAAGATGGAAGCTAAATTCGTTTGGAGAACCTGAAGCTTCTTTGATATTGTTAATGATCTTGCTACCCAAGTCTGACTCCAGCTCTTCTGTCCATAGACCATATCTCCATTAATCTGAACTGCATATCAATGTTCAGATCTTCTTCGATGCTCGGGATGAAACAAAAATACTCCATTTGTTTCACCTTAAAAAAAAAAAAAAAAAAAAACTCGCTAAATAAACGAGAGGAAAACTCGTTAAAGACGCGAGAGGAAATAACTCGCAAATAAAATGCAAGCATATAACTATTAGAATATGTTAAAATCAATCAATTTTAAGAAATTTTCTTTTGGTTTAAGGTAATTACTAGAATGAGTTAAACTTTACTATTAGAATATGTTAAAGTCAATCAATTTTAAGAAATTTTCTTTTGGTTTAAGGTAATTACTAGAATGAATTACACTTTTTTTAACACTATTTACTGAAAGTCAATTTTCCATCATCAAGGTTCGATCCTATGACCTTCCTTCAAAATGAGCCATAGAACTGTCATTTGAGTACAAGATGTTTGGTAATGAATTACACTTTAATTTGCATGAAAATGAATAGTTTTCGTTGTGGACAATAAAAATGAATAATTTTGATAATTGATATATATATATATATATATATATATATATATATATATATATATATATATATATATTATATTCAAATACAAACAGGTCTTAAAATACAAACGTGTGGATTGATTAGGATCGTTAGATCTTGGAATTGGATGGATAGGATTTATTTAATTAGTTTTGCATATTTTAAATGACTGAGCACCTGTTTTTAGGTTAGGGAGGGTAGTTTTGAGTTTTGACTATTGTTTTAATTGCATTAAATTATTGGGATTCAATCAGCATTAGGAAGTTTGTTTTACACGATCTCTCTCTCTCTCTCTCTCTCTCTCTCTCTCTCTCTCTCTCTCTCTCTCTCTCTCTCTCTCTCTTCGTTGTACGGTTGTCGAAGACCTGCATCCCACGCCGTTAGATTCAGATTCTTCATCAATGGTAGACGATGGTCGTCGATGGGGGCCGAAGTGGAGCCAAGCGACGAGGACCACGAAATCAAAGTGTAGATCGAGGTACTTTTTTGTACCCTTTTGTCGTTTTTTGTTGTCTTTGTTGTTTGTATCTTCTTCTTTTTTGTTTTTGTTCGTTTGGTGTCGTCTGTTGAGGGGGGGGGGGTTATTTTTGTGTGTTTGTGTGTCTGGGGAGGGAGGGGTGGCGGGGGACGGTGGTGAATTTGCTCAATGGCGGGATTGGGGGGAATTTAATTGATTTAGGATTTTTTTTATTCATCATTCTCTGCACTATAGGCTTCTCTTATTAACTTCAAGAAATTGATGAGATTAGAGATGAAAAAGAAAGCAAAAAGGATAACTTACTTTGGAGGAATAATGGAGTAAGGATGAACATTAGTTGGGGGGTTTCGTTTCATACTTCTGTGGTTTGTATGGTACTTGTATTATGGTTTTTATAAAAAATTATTCTAACTAATAATTGAGTTTAAGGCCTAGGTAAGGTGGGTTCGTGGAATTTGGATTACTGTTTGTTAATTAGTTGCTATTTGGATGATATGAAATGGTTAATCCTTTAGGACTAGATAAATACGAGGAGTTATCATTTCATATTGGATTAATACGATATGTTATGAAAACAATGAATTATTCTTTACCAATCTGTTGTGTTCATTTGAATTCGTGCGTGGTTGGTCTTTCCTTGCGTGTTGGCTGGTTGCTATAGGTAAGAAAACCAAGGTATCGCATTCAGAAGCTGGTGGCTCGGGGGTTTCTGATGTTGACGATGATTTTGAGGCGCCACCTTTGGCGTTCCTTGCGAGGCTGCAACAAGACCCTGTGTGGAATGCACCAGATTATGAACTCACTACGGAGGTGGTCAAATGGGAGTGTAGCCTTACCAAAGGTGATAGTACTAAGCTGCACCAGCTCAGGTTGCATTACATGAAGGAAATTGCAATCTCCGAGTTCAATCTACACAAAAGTAGGAACCTGTCTCGGGTATTTTAGTTTATTTTTACTCCACTGGATGCTATTTAGAGTACCCTATTCTTGTTTATGACTTCGTTATGATTACTTAATTTTTTTAAGAGAACTATACTGATGTTGGGTTTGGTTGGTTGTTGGCGTAGGTTGTATAGTTTTTGACATTTGCACTACCCTTTTACCTACTGTTTATCATTTGGTGTTAGAGTGACTTGTTTTTTGACCTATGTTATTACCCTGTTAATTTGGTCGGTGCATTAATCTTCTCTTGGCGATGTATGTGGTGTACAGTTTTGTGCCCAATGTAGCTTTGTAGGGCCACAATACTATTGTAACCTTGTTCGTGCATACACATGAACATTAGAACGCACACAGTACTAAACTAGTATTTCCAGTACTGTCTATGTTACTCCTATCTTCTGACTGCTTGTGCACACACCTAACTGCCTGTATGCACACACCTAACTGCCTGTATGCACACACAACAACAGTATAACCAAGGCACTTATGTTAGTGCACACAGAGGAAAATTGCAATGCACACAGTACTAAATGGATATTTGCGTTTCTGCTTGTGTAATTTGGATCTACGAACTTCTTATGCACACACGAATAAGCCGTCGTACACACCCAGTGTCTCTTATTCGTTAATCAAGGTTTGAATACTATTAGTATAATAACTTAACTGTAAACCTCTTTTTTAAAAAAAAATTAAATGTAAACAATTAATAACGCTCTTGATCATCCCGTATGTTCCAGTAAAAGTTATTACATCCCCAAAATATGCATTCTTCCCAAATCTGCTCTTGAATCTACCCAAAAGCCACTCATAAGAGTCAACTTCTTCTTTAGCAATTAGGCCCGCTCCAAATGTTATTGACTTCTTGTTGTTATCCACCCCCATGAATGGGACAAAGACTAATTTGTATTTATATGAAGACCACGTCAATTCTGTTAGTACACACATTTGAGTAATAAAATGCACACTGTACTGTATGGCTATTTAGTACGTGCACACACAGGAATATTCAGATGCACATAGCACAGAATGTGGAGTACGTGCACACACAGGAATATTCAGATGCACACAGCACAGAACGTGGAAATCCAAGTTTGACTATTATTTCGCTCTTAGATCAGCGTGTGCACACACTAATCAGCCAAGGTGCACGCGCAATAACTCATGAATGCGAAACACGAATTAAAAAATAGTTATTGTAATAATGTCCATTACACATTCATCTATCCCACAACATTCTGTTCGGCACCTGTGAGCCACACCAACCAACCATATCAGAGTCATATATTCTTATTGTATTTATGATTTTGATAAAACGTCTCTTACATGACTCCTAAACACACATATCCGACCATAAATGCACACAATACGCACTTTAATGTCACTTCTCTCGTTCGACGACTACCAACCTACCATGAACGGAATTCCATTTTTGTGTAAACATGGTTTGGCATGGGGTACGACGTGTGTGCACTCCAGAATTAAGATCTGTGCACGGTATCCATTATCACACCCAGAATTTAGATTAATCAAGAATTTCTATCTGTTTTTGTTTATTCAGTTGATTATCCATGGTTACACCCAGTTTTGACTATTCCCTTTTCTACATGTGTCCCTACCTTACCCCATGGTCATGCAACCCATCCACCCAATACAACACACATTGTTTATTTAGTCCCCCCATGATCAATTTCTCATTCTATCTTCATGTTCTTGTTTTCCTAAATCTTAAAAACCTTTCCACATTTGATTTACAGTAAAGAATGCGAACTCATGTACCAATTTCAACACTGCTTAAATCGAACCAGAGTGCTTACCCGTTTATGCCGTAGCCATCTTCGATTCATGTTGTTCCTAGAACGCTCGTTCTGCAGTCTTTGTCCGCTGTCTTACGTATTACAGAGGAGAATTCAAATCCTTCCACTATTAAAATTCGCAGAGAATCCTTCGTTATATTGTCTTCTAATATTATCCATATTTAAATTTAGCATGCTTTATCTTTTTTACCCCTTTTTTAAAATCTTAATCATAAATGCTACATGATGATCCTCTTATTCTCAGCCGCCCAACCCCTTTAATCCTATGATCCCATTTTGTCCACAAGTTTGTATTTTAAGGGTGTTTGCATGTGAATGCAACCCTATATATATATATATATTCAGGTGCATTTGTTGTTTCCCGTGCGGTTGTGCGGTGGATTAATGTGCGTGAGGTTTATACTTAATGTGCTTGAGTGTTATGCCCAATATGCTTGAGATTTGTACTTAATGTGCGTCATGTTAATATACGTGAGTTTTGTACTTAATGTGCCAGAGTATTGTGCTTAATATGCGTGGGATTTGTGCTTAATGTGCGTGAGTAATAAGAGAATTTTCAACAATCTGGAATTGCAGCAAACAACAGAAGTTCCAGATTCTCGCACCAAGATCGGTCTGCATAGACCTTTGATAAGGATAAAATTTGTGTATTCACTTTGGGAAGCTTTTATTTCATTGTAAACATCAGTAAAGCAGAGGAACACACTATTATATGTCGTTATTGAAACTTGAAGATTCAAATCTTTCATCTTTGATAGAACAAAAAGAGCATCAGCAACCATCTCAGATGTCGAATAAGCACAGGCCAGCATATTCCATATCACATTATGAGCAACCCAATAATCGAAGTTATTCTGAAGCAACTCACAGAGTGCAGGTACTGAGGATGGGGAAGAAGCTGATATCCATATTTTCTGCTACATTTTACACATTCACGCACATTGAGTACAAATCTCACACACATTAATAACCGCACAACCGCACGGGAAGCATTCAACCGCACGAGAACCTTTCACTATATATATATATATATATATATATATATATATATATATATATATATATATATATATATATATATAGATTTTGGATCCGGTGAGGTTACCTTTGTCAGGCAAGGTGGTGAGGCTCAATCTGGTCCGTATATGTGTTTTTTTTAACGCCCCAGATTTAAGGCTTTAGAAGGCCAAGTGCGCTGATTATTGTAGAGGTAAGGGCATTACAGTCTTTTTGTTGATGTCTTTATTAGGATATATTTATTATTTACCAGATTTTATGGACTTGTGTAAGTTTATTTATGGTCGCAAATCATATATGAGTATTTTTTTGTAGTCTATATTTCGTCTCTTCGCTTCCTCTTTCAGTGTGTGGCTTGTTTTCTTCTCCGGTAGTTCCTCTCTCATCTGTTCGTCTGCTCTTCGTCCGGTTACTCTAGTGAAGCCCCGGCCCCGCGCTGCTCTGCCCGTGCCGTCCAAGCACTTTTAATGGCGGGTTCAAGCAATAGGCAATCCAAGCGTCGGAAGGTTGAGTCTTCAGGTTCCATCTCAGGTATTCCGTCGTCACCTTGGTTTGGTTGACTTGCGTCGTTTTTTTTTTTTTTTTTTTGTTGAGTTTTGCGTTTTACGGCAAGGGGAGTAGGGGTTCTTAGTTTCCGGCTTGGGAGTTGGGAGTTACGCACTTTATTAGGGTTTTTTGTTTCGCCTTTTTCGCGTGGCTCTCCCTTTTTTTTTTTTTTTTTTTGTGGGAACGGTGGTTTCCGGGGCTGGGGAATTTTAATTTGAATGGCTGTTTTTGGTGGTTTTCCGGTGGGAGGGGGTTTTGCTAGTGGTGTTTGGCGGGGGATCGGTGGGTTCCGGCGGGGATTCTGTTTTGTTTTGTTTTTTTTTTTTTTTTTTTGGGGACAGGTGTTTTCCGAGGGTTGGGGTGGTGGAGCTTTTGCATGGCTGGTCAGTGATGAGGCGTGGTGTAGCTAGTGGTGATTAGCGGTGGGGTGTTCTTTCGGGGGTGGCGGTGATGGGTGTGGTTATAGTATCGGTTCTGATTTTTTTTTTTTTTTTGATTCTGCTTTATTTTAGTCGTGGGTGGTGGTAGTCCGGATGCGGTTTGTGGTCGGTGCAATGTTAGTCAGTGGTGTGTGTTCTAGTAGTCCCAGATGCAATTTTTTTGCCTTCGTTCTCTGTTGCTTGTTTCGAGATGCTTACGTAGAGAATACCTTCTTCAAGCCATACTCTGGCAGTTTCAGGTCTTGAATTCTCAGGTAGTTTGAAAGATTGCTGAAAGAATGTATACTTGCTCTCATTCATCTTCCTCTCTCCACTTATGTTTATATGGCCTTCATTATCGACTTCAACCTTTATTTCCTCCCTTCTGAACCCTTAAATGAAGAAGCATGATGGGAAACATATCATATTATAGGTTTGCCTTACATAATTAACCAGATTTATTAGAACAAAAAAAAAAAACATGGATGGGTTACAGATACCAGGAAGATCAAGAATGAGACAATGACTGCTTGAATCCTCAGTCCATCAGAAAGGAGGTGTGAGTTCTTTATATGCTGCTGCATTTTCCACTAATGAAATTTGAGTTCCGAACAGTCGAGTCACCTAGCGCGATCTTTCTTGTTTCGCCTGAACGCGGATTGATTCAGCTGATTATATCTGTTTTGATCAAATGTGATGTTTATTATTTATACAAGCAAAAGGGATTCAAGAATAAAAAATCAGATGGCCTACCAGTGTGTATTGTTATGCTTTGATGTTCACATTCAAGTTGATGTAAGCTTTTCTTGCAAGATCCTGCTTATTATTATTCTGTGCATCTGAAAATAGAATAAGGGAAGATTTTATCCTCTCCTTTGCCTAATGGCCAGATTTATCCATTTTTTATTATTCAGATGCAAATATCATCATTATTAAATTGGTCATTCAATCACGGTAATATTAATTCTTCTCTAAATTTTTATGTTAGGAGGTCTATGAGTCCAACTTTCGGTCATCATTATAAATTTAGATTTGATGCAAATGTCATCATTATAATTTTTTATGTTAGTAGGTCTATTAATTCTAGCTATTTGCATATGCTTTAATTTTTTTTTCCTTGCAAACTTTCTGTTTCCTGCTTTAATTTTAATTTTTTTTCCTGCAAACTATGGTATACAGAGCTTGTATGGAGTATGGAATAATATTGTGGAAGTTAGGAGGGGAGCGATTTAATTTTATGTAGAAGTCTGAATGATTTAGGTGTATGCATGTGTGTTGTGCAATGGTTGCATTGGTGAATTCGGTGTGTGCATCAAATATGTGGTACGTGCGAATCAGCTGTGAGGTGTGTGCGGTGTGCACTATCGCATTTGCTGTGTGCAGGATAGTCAAGGCGTGTGTGCGTAGTGGATTATGATGCACACTAAGTTAACATTAATTATGATCTGTGCACTTTATATGTTTGTGTTTTGGACCATTTTTGTTGTTTGTGCATTAAGCTTGGTATTTTCAGGAAACAATGGTGATGGGAATCCAAATGTTGCGGTAGATAGCCCATCAAAAGTTGTGTGGCGTCAAGCACTAAAGCATTTCAATAGATCAATGCTCCACTATACCTCATTTTGTTATTATTGTCTTATTAATTATTAATGTGCTTGTAATTATTATATTAGTAAATTCTTGTACTATTACAAAAGTTTTTAGTTGTAATTTGTTAAATATTACGGAGTATTTGATTGCTTTTTATTTTACTTTAGAATTGTATTGCTTTTTGTGAACTTGGTGGTTGCATAGGTGTGGTATGACATGTGCATTTATTTTAAACTTTTGTTGGTGGTGTTCTAGACTTGTACGTATTCTTGGTTACAGAGCTTGTACGGAGTATGGAAGAATATTGTGAAAATTAATTAGGGAGGAGTGTCTGGATTTAATTGGAGGTAGAAGTCTGAATGACTTAGGTGTGTGCATGTGTTTTGTGGTGGGTGCATTGGGATAAGTTAGGAATAAGGGTCAAATAGGCCACCGAAGTGCACACAAACCTACAATTGAGCCACTCAACTCAAAAAACCTACAATTAAATCCATAACTGGTCAATACTATGCAATTTTTTCCATTTCCCAGTTTTACAAGTTCTCAAATGGTTTCCTTGTTAGCTGGTTGCCATGTATTATTTTTAATTACAAACTCAGTCGTTAATAATTGCTTAGTCGTAACTTGCACACGCTAACAAACTCGGTTGCAAAGCCTAAAGTTCTAACTTGCACATGGCTAAAAACTAGCATGCACAGGCTGAGAATATAACGCTCATAGCCTTTTGTGTCTTACTTGCTTAGGCTAAGCAATTCACTCGCAAAGGCTAACCCTCAAACTTGCACAAGCATCAACCTAACTTGCATATTCTAATACAAAATTCCACCAATGTCTCGTTACCTAAGCACATATCAATAAGATATCATATCAAAACACAATGTCTGATTGCCTTTTCAACTTTTTACCACTCAGTTGCACAAACTAATGTTCTAACTTGCACATGGTTAAAACCTAGCATGCACAGGCTGAGAATATAACGGTAATAGCCTTTTGTGTCTTACTTGCTTAGGCTAAGCAATTCACTTGCAAAGGCTAACCCTAAAACTTGCACAAGCATCAACCTAACTTGCATATTCTAATACAAAACTCCACCATGTTTTTTCCACCAATGTCTCGTTACCTAAGCACATATCATATCAAAACACAATGTCTGATTGCCTATTCAACTTTTTAAAACTCGTGCGGTACATACTAAACGTGATGTGATTTGTATTAAACTCCTTCCTCATGTGCTCATTAGACACACGTGAAATTAACTGCACACACTTCGGATTTGCAACGCACAGACTTAACATATTATATGCACAGACATACGAAAAGCCAAAAAGCAGTTCTAATACAGTTGCACATACCTCTAACCATTTGCTCCATCACTGTGTCCTTGAGAAACCACCGTGCACTTTGTTCCTGATTACGAATGCTTTAATTCAACTCTCAAAATATTAATACTAATTTGTTGCCATTAATATATAATTCTATCCCATAATCAATTGATCCTTTGCATGGAATATATTCCAATTTATTTTTAACCATAAATAGCTCCAATATTACAATTACTTATTAACCCTTATGCATAGACTACTACCTTAAATGCATAATAAATCTCTTTCAATCTCACCCCTTTATATGTAATGATTTAATGGATGAGATGAAGCCTCATGATCTCATCCATCTAAGTGACCTCATGGGATCCAGAGCCTATATATATATATATATATATATATATATATATATATATATATATATATATATATATATATATATATATGGTCTCTAGTTGATTGATAAAATATGTGATCAATAAAATAAATAAATAAATAAGGTAGTTACTGGAATGAAATTGGGTTGGTGTTGAGGGCGGGGAAGTGGGAACAATGGATAATGATTGGTGAAATGAAATGTTAATAATTAATGAAACTAAGTGAAGTGTCTACCTACCTTCTTAGCTTAATAATATATATATATGATGAAAACCAAATGTTGTAATGCCTCCCGCACAAGCAATCCTATTGCCTATCTTACCCCTATCTATCCCACATTCCACACTTATCCAATGCTTATTATTATGTACCACCAACCATATTACTATTCATTAAGTACGCAAAATTTTATCACTATTTTCAACCAATATATAAAATCTCAACTCATTCAACCTCAAAAAATAATGACATTGTGAACTTTTGTTATAATGCCTTATGTGTAAACAATTTATATAATATATAGAAAGATTTTAAAATAAGCAATTACACATGCATGATACAATCAAAAGTGAAAAAAAAAACAAACAAAAAACAAAAACAAAAACAAAACAAAAACAAAAACAAAAACAAAAACAAAAAGCAAAAACAAAAAATATAGAGACAATTCCATAGTTATAATATTAAATTAATAGTTTTGAAATTCGTGGACTACAATTAACAACACTAATAGTCATAGGATCAAAGTGAAATTTCTCAAATGTAAATAACAAACTTGATTGGTGTGGGTGATCATACACTCTCATCACTTCAGAGAAGTCAGTGATTCAAAACTCCCTCGCTCTCATATAAAAAATCAATATGACTAGCACTTTGATCTAACCAAATAATAATAAAATAATGTATTTGTTACGTGCACAGTACAATAATATTTTGTTGATTTGCGTTTGAAAACTAAATTCAAACAACTAACTTAGATGATGACATTCGGTTTCCACATTATCACAAGTAATTTACAAAGGTTTTTTTGACAAATTTTAAAATATTTGGGAATCATAATAATAAAATAGTATTGTAGATGAGGATTAGTTACGTTGCTGTCAGTTGAGGTTCGCATATATATAGGATGGCTTACCACCCTCATACCTAATGCCACAGATATGTCATTACTATAATCAATATCAAATTGACAGCTTATCCAACACCAACAACCTCACAACACCCCCTGCCCTGCTTAATTTACTTATATATATTATATAAAAAATAATAAATACTATTTGAAATTTTTAAACTCAAATTAATTTATTACACCCTCCCTTCTGTTCTATTTTATGTGTATGATTTAATTAACGAGTCTTGATTAAAGTTATTTTGAATTTAATTTTTTCAAAGTATTAAATTTAATATTAATATATAATAAAATGTATATATTTAAAAAGTACATTGAAACTCAAAAGTACTATAAAACACACACACAAAAATTAAATTTAAAAATAATTAAAATATACTAAAAAATACAAAGAAGAAATAATGTGTTTGACCAATAAATAGTAAAATGAGACAAAGATATTACATAATAATAATAAAATGGGAAAATGCAATTAGTTTATCAATTGTTCCTTGCTAGCGGTTTAGTCCCTAACTTTTTACCATTGCAATATAAATCTATAATTCTCTTTTAAAAAATTGCATTTCTAACTCATGGAGTAACAAAACTACTAAACTCTATTAAAAATGTACTTAGTATATGGATATTTTAAAATTTTTATTATCTTTGTTCTTTATAATAATAACATTGTTAATTTTGATTTTTCATATGCAAAATAGAGAATTGACAACCTTCTTTTCTAAATGTTTCTTTTTCAATTGTGACACATCGTCCCTATTTCCATACACAGCCTTGTTAAATTAAAATATCGAGATTAAACAAGATTAATTATTTAAAAAATAAATATTAAAAAGTACTAAAATACACATGTACTAAGTAAAATTTTAATAGTATTTAGTAATTTTGTTGCTGCAACGGTTAAAATTATAATATTTTTAAAGAGTTAGGGATATATACTGTAATGATAAAAAGTCGAAGACTAAAACAACTAGTAATGAACTATTGATAAGAGATTGATAGATCAAAATTGCATTTTTTCCAAACAAATTAAAAATAAGTATACTTTATTATAGATCAAACTATTCTTTAAACTCTATAAGGAACCCAACATAGTATCATATGTATAGTAATTATTAAATGAGTAAATACCCAAAATGGTCCCTCGACTATAACTAAATTCACAAATTGGTCATCGACTTCCAATTTCAACCAATTAAGTCCTTAACTTTGTAATTTTAACACAATTTGGTCCTCTGTTTATTTGATCGTTTGTTGACTGTGATTTTTGAGGATATATATGTAATTTCATGGTCCATCATCGGTTTTTTAAGATTCCGGTTGCATTTCGAAACCGCACTGTTACATTCGAATCCACTGCCGAAAGTAATCTACCAAATCCGGTCGCCTTTCTTCATCCTCCCTTTGGATTCAATGTAGTTGAGTTCGTACCAGAGCGAAGAAGACGACGTGTTTCCGAACCGGTGCAACGTCATCCTGGAGGCCTCCACGTGCTCCGACGAGAGCTGAAGGTTCTTCTGGAGATCATCGATCACGGTCAACAAACGGTCAAATAGATGGAGGACCAAATCGTGTCAAAATTGCAAAGTTAAGGACTTAATTGGTTGAAATTGAAGGTTAAGGACCAATTTGTGAATTTAGCTATAGTCGATGGGTCATTTTGGGTATTTACTCTTATTAAATTAAGTCATCATCCTTGATCATGTAATTAATACCTCTTTTGACCTTTGCAGCTTTGATGTATGCTATTTCACGTTGTATGTGCTGCCAACGTAACTCTGAATGTAGGAAATTCAATATTTTTATATATGTCTAATCACTAATGCATGTCACAGTTACAGAGATTTTTTTCTTCTTTTCTGTAAGATTGTAACCGTAACGCTCAACACAATTTTGTTTAGATTTCGTGAATCTAAATAATAATAATAATAATAATAATAATTATTATTATTATTATTATTATTATTATTATTATTATTATTATTATTATTCTTATTATTATTATTATTATTATTATTATTATTATTATTGGATGAATAATGACATAATATTAATTTGTTACAAATTATTGTATTATCACAGACATTGAATATTTATTATATTTTTTATTTAGTAAAATTGTAGTCTCCTTTTGTAATATTTGTATAAGAAGTAATGATACTCCAACAATTATCAGTATCACTATATAATATGACACTTTTTTGTATGATTAAATTTTCATTTTTATTTTAAACTTTCGTTTAATTTTACATGAATTGATATAAGAGTGATTTTTATAACAGCGTAAGAACATGAATTTGACAAATTGTAGAAAGCATCAATTTTTTTGAATCATTCAACAGCACAGGCAGGCCGGCATTCACCCCTGCTAGCTACTGCCTCACGAGTCATTCCTCTACAATAAACGTAATTCAAACAATATGTTATATTTTCACAAACTAATTAATTTATTACTTGTATTTTTTTCAAGCTAAAATATATAGTTTTTTTTATAAGCATGTATACATATATAAATACAAAAATTTGGTGAGGCCGGCCCGACTTACCCTTAACCCCCAAGTTCTATCATATCCCATCCAACAACAATATAATGGCTTCATTACTTGGCAGTTAGTGATCAATATTATTATTATTCATTAGTTAAGTTTTTAAATTATACGAAGTTGACTATTATATCATTACGTACTCGATGTGAATAATTAATGATAATTGACTTTATATAGTTGGTTTTTTAAGGAATAATTTATGCCATAAATACATATCGATTTTAATTTGGGTAAATATTAATTTTAATCCATAAAAATAAAAGATATAGGATTGAAATCTATTTAAAATTGTTAAAATATAAGTACATTATGTTTATAGAGCACACCTTGGAGCTCCCGCTGATGGAAGGGTTATCCCCCCCTCCCCATCATTCCTTTTTTCGGATACATTTGTTAAAAATTTTAAAAAGATTTCAATCTCATAAGTCTTGAAATTTAAAATTAGTGTAGTGTAAATTGTGAAACTTAATATATCAAATAAATTTATAATACTCTTTGACGAATTTTCCAATGTAAATATTCTCTTTTAACTCATTTGTCCTATATACAAACCAAATGATTTATCATAAACTGATACGTGTAATATTAAAATATCTTAAACGAACAAAAATTATTATAATCTCAAAAAAAATACTATAATTGGATTTAAAATCATAATTATCTTTTAATACCATACGTGACGTACAATTATTATTTCTTGTCCCCATCATATCTTATTTGTTTAAAAATTTCAAACATTAGTACTCAAAAAAAAAGAAAAAAATCTAAAACATAAAAATTTATTTTATTTAAATGTATGTAGGAGAGAATACGATAAACGTGACACCAACACTTACACCTGGTGTTGACTGTTAGGATTATATATTTATAGTGACAAAAAATTTGAAAAAAAAACAGACACACACAGTAAGGGTGGTTGTTGTTGTTGTCCTAGTACTAAGGCAGTCATCCTGTAAAAGGGAAAACCTTGTCTTGGTCACGAAGCCATAAAAATCGTTCATCTTGTTTTTTATCTGCTGCTTCGCTGCTGTTTTGTGTTTTGACACCTTCCGGCCTGGGCCTGCCTAAAATCCTTTTCTCTCTTCTTCTTCTTCTTCTTTAATTTCTCTCTCTTACATATATATATATATATATATATACATTTATTGCCCTCTCTCTCTCTCTCTCATTACCTATTTAGCGCAGCTAACTAATGATGATGATGAAGAGGAGAAAGCAACAACGCGATGAGCTGTTTATCGGGCTCCAATGCTTGCTTTTACGCCGGCGTCGCCGCCTTCACCACTCCCTTCCGCTTTTCTCCGCCTTATCCGCTTCCATTCTCTTCCTTTTTGCTCTTATCTCTTTTGTTTCTCCTCCCACCGCCACCAACCGCCGCCGCCTCACCCAGCACCATGCCAACCTCGCCTCGGGATTGGTACTCATTATTATTATTATTATCTCCTGATTGCCGTGTTTTGGAATGGAAATTCACTGCTTCTCTTTTGTTTGTGAAGTTCAATAACGGAACGGAGGAGTTTGAGATGAATGTGGAAAAAGAGACCGACTTTCCAATTCCGGTGAGCGTTACGTTACAGACAAAAGTCAGGTGTAATGTATGTAGCAGATAGATGAGTTGGCAGATTTTGTGTCACGTTATTTCCTTTATTTTTCATCAACTTAATTCATTTCTTGTATGTGAAATGTGAAATGTGAAATGTGAAATGTGCAGACCAACGGGGGGAGCTTAAGTCCACACCTTTGGAGGTGTAAGCACTCCAAATTCTATTACGGCTGCAGTAATTCCAGCATTAACTTTCCAAGTATGTAATTCCCCATTCCTTCTTCTCCTTTAGTTACTCATGATGATGATACGTAAAGATTTAAAATTTAAATAAAGAAAAAAAGGAAATGCTAGCTAGCTGATCCGGGAATGATTAGTCCATAGGAGTGAGATTGGTGTTTGAATGAATTGGTCTGATTTGGGTTTCATTTGCTGCTGCAGCCGCTGGGTTTAATACACTTCCAAATCGTTATTTGTTGATTGCCACCAGTGGAGGCTTGAATCAACAGAGAACAGGGGTGGGTACTAGTACCTACTACTTATATATATATTTTTCTCCTCTAATTTCCACTTCACCAATTATGTGTTTGTTCTTCATTATATTATATTGCTGCAGATTATAGATGGTGTTGTAGCTGCCCATATTTTAAATGCAGCCTTTGTTGTCCCAAAACTGGACCACAAGTCTTTCTGGAAAGATTCCAGGTCTGTTTCACTTTTTTTTTTTTTTTTTTTTGCTATATATAAGCTATGTAATGTAATTAATTAGGGGTACTAATACTATGTTTCATTTGACTCTTTTACTTGGGTCATCATTTTCCATCTGCAGCAACTTCTCTGAAATCTTTGATGTTGATTGGTTTATATCTTCTCTCTCAAATGATGTTAAAGTCGTTAAGGAGCTCCCAATGAATGGAGGAAAAACCATCACCCCATATTCAACTAGTGTTCCAAGGAAGTGCAACGAAATGTGTTATCAAACTCGTATCTTGCCTCTTCTCGTCAAAAAACATGTGAGTACAGTTTTTTTTTCTTCCTATATTTACTCAAACACTGCCCTTTCTAACGTGTTTGCTTGCTTATATGTTGAACTTCAACTGTACAAAATCACATTATATATAGACAACTCCTGCTAGATTACACGGTGATCCTGTGTTTTTGGTGCTGATAATATAATGGTGGAGTCTTCTGTCTTCATGTTTTATGAAACAAGTTATCACCCTCGTTCCTCTGAGGATATTTGCAAAATAAAACTCTCAACTTGGAAAAATCCATCTGATTATCATCCTTGGAAAGATACTGAAATGGTACCAAAGTTTCTAGTGCACTGTGCACAACTACTTTGTCAACACATCCAATTTTGTCTATGCTACATAATGATGCTTTTCTCACGGGTTTCCAAACAACTTTTTGCTTCTCTTATTGAAAGGCACTTTTCTGTCTTCTGGTACAGGCTGTTCGGTTGAGAAAGTTTGATTATAGGCTTTCAAATCAACTGGAGACAGATTTGCAGAAACTAAGATGCAGAGTTAACTATCATGCACTGAAATTCACTGATCCTATTCTTGAAATGGGCAGAAAATTGGTTGAGAGGATGAGAAATAAAAGCAAGCACTTTGTTGCCCTGCATTTGAGGTAAGTAAACACCTATAACAGATCATGTGTTTAAAAAGAATATAGATATAATGGGAGTAACAACATGATGTGCTGTTCCATGGGATAGATTTGAACCTGATATGCTAGCATTCTCGGGATGCTACTATGGTGGAGGAGACAAGGAAAGAAATGACCTAGGGGCTATACGGAAGAGGTGGAAGAGTTTACATGTGAGTTAGTTAGTTTCCAGTGATTTTATGAGCCCCATTCAAGCATGCATCACTTATTGCTAATAACTGGCATATGCATAAATGTAGGCAAGTAATCCAGACAAAGAAAGGAGGCATGGAAAATGCCCACTCACTCCCGAGGAAGTTGGTCTTATGCTGAGAGCTCTAGGTTTTGGTAATGATGTTCATATTTATGTAGCTTCAGGTGAGATATATGGAGGCGAGGAGACGTTGGCCCCCCTCAAGGCTCTATTCCCGAATTTTTACTCCAAAGAGACAATTGCAAGCAAGGAGGAGCTGGAGCCATTTTTGCCATTTTCAGCTCGAATGGCTGCACTAGATTTTATTGTTTGTGATGAGAGTGACGTTTTCGTCACCAATAACAATGGCAACATGGCAAGAATGCTTGCAGGAAGAAGGTAACTAAGCCACCCACCCTTCTTTATGGCTTGAACAACAATTTCAATATATGAAACATTATTTTGAGTTTTCATATATCATACAGGAGATACTTGGGTCACAGACCAACAATCCGTCCAAATTCTAAAAAGCTTTACAGGGTGTTCCAGAATCGAAATAACATGACATGGGAAGCATTTGCCTCGCAAGTTCGAACTAATCAAATCGGTTTCATGGGAGAGCCAATGGAGGTTAAGGCGGGTAGGGGTGAGTTCCATGAAAACCCATCATCCTGCATATGCCAAACATCTGATTCCAAGGCTCAAGAAGAAGATGTAAGTTATGTTAGTGATGACAAGAATACTACTAACACCAGAGAATCATCAGGGAAATTGAGAAATGAGGAAGATGAGCAGGGTTTATCTGATGGTGATTATTTGGAGAGTGTGGCTAGAATTGTTGGGCAGAGAGAATTGCCTAAAGCAGTGGAAACAGATTCTGTTCATCCCTTTAAACCTGATCCGCTAGAACTGGAAGATGATGTGTTCTCGGATTGAGTAGCTACTAGCTAGGGATTGTGAATTAAAAGGAAAAAAGAAAAAAAAAAAAAAATTAAGGTGACTTAGCTAATTAAGTGATTTTTTCCAACATGATTGCTTGAATTGGTGCTAATTGTACATAAACATAGATGGGTAGTTGTAGCAAGCTCCAGGGTCGTATGGAGTTCTGATGATGCAAATTGCAACATATATATAAGTATCTTTTTTTTTTCTTTATTTAAAGATTATTTTTTAAAAAAATTATTTATTAAAAAAAAAAAAAAAGTCGAAGGGTGTCATGGCTATTGATAAGGAATCTCTCTCGCGAGTAGTGCAGTATGATGGTTGGCATTGGGTCGTTTATCTGAGACTGGCATGACCCGACCTCTACCAACCATACTTTTACTTCACCCCGACTGGATGGATTATCGAATGGTAACAATTACTGCGCCTAGGGCTCAGCTGGCCTCGTCACGCACTCGACCTAATCATGTTGGGGGCTAACTACTGACTTGGACCTGACTGGGCAACATTTACCCACATAAACATTACAGCACATGTGTGAGCCCCTTGGGACCTCGGACTGAGCCTGTGCATGGGCTCCACGTGTCCTTCATGCCGCAAGACCAGGTTTTGTCCCCTACCTACTACTATAAATACCGCATTTATTACTAGAAGGGGGACTTTTGGTATTTCCTACTACCTGATCTTGAGCTCAGGGACCTTTGACCCACTGTCACGTAGACCGAACCCAAAGACTTAAATCAACAAGCAGACTAAGTACAGGATCCAAACTCGAAATCGACCTAGGATCGTATACCATATAGTCGATCGTTCGTATATACAATATATCCTTAACAAGGGTAACTAATCGGGTGGCAAAGGCGGTCGGTCGGAAAGTCCAACAGTCGGGTCCGATCGTCTTCTATAAAAATATCCGACCTGTCAAATCTGCACAAAGAACAAGAGAAATCGAGCCATGTCGGTCGGGATATATCCTACCAGACACAAAATTGAAAAGAAAAATCATGATGTAAATAGAAGTGAGTAAAAAGTTGATTTAGAAAATGAGGGGTGGGTTGGGTGCATAGCATTCTATCGTAATCCAAACGGAGGAGGACGTGGCATCTTTCACATCTGTTGTTTTTTCTGTTTTCTCTTTCTCTTCTTCCACCTCCACCACCAATCAACCACCCCCATACTTTCACACCACACTGCTACCTTCCCTCTCTCAAGATCCAGGCGGCAATGGCTTCCACTCTCCACGCCACCCATGCGCTCAAACTCAGTAACACTCACTATCACAAACATTCCGCCTCCTCTGTATCTTTCTTGTCTTGGCGGCGTGCGTTAGCCACCACTGACGATGCCCCACTTTTCCCTACCCATTCTACTACTACCAGCGTTAGAGGTACACTACACTACACTACTCTTCTTTCTTCTTTCCTTTTTCTCATCAATGCCAAGATTCCTCCTTTTGCATACAAGAGTTAACTAATTGTGAGATACAGAATTTTGAAACACGATGATTCATTGTTTCTTTAGGCAGAAATTATAGGGTACCAAGAATTGTATGCAATGCTCAGGCTGTGAATTTGGCTCCGGGCACCCCCGTCCGCCCAACCAGCATACTGGTGGTCGGCGCCACCGGCACCCTGGGAAGACAGGTCGTCAGGAGAGCTCTGGACGAGGGCTATGACGTAAGGTGCCTCGTTAGACCTAGGCCTGCTCCTGCTGACTTTCTCCGTGATTGGGGTGCCACTGTTGTAAATGTCAGTTACTACTTCTTTACTTCTCTATTCATTCATAATATATGCATTGTTAGGATCAATTTCCTTATATATGGCTACCACATTTTCGAGAGGCAGGCTTCCACCCTACAATAATTGCATAGTTCTTGTTGGTACTCGAATTCATGACTCGACTCGGATACCATTTGTTAAGATGAAGGGCTTATCACTATGCCAAAAGTTATTGCTCATGGTGAAAATAAACTTTATTTCCTTATATACTGTCACTATATTTTCGAGAGAAGGGCTGGACTTGACCCTTCACTAGCCTCCGCCCAATTGATTGACTTGGCCCTTTACCACTTCCGCCAAACACATATCAATCAAACATTCCCCTTTTCTCCTCATGTTACACATCTACATTTACATTTAAGCCTTGTTTGGTAAAATAGTTAGCGTATTAGCCAATTTTGACTTATTTGACCAATATTAGATGTTTGACTTGGTTAAACAATCAATATGAGTGTTCAATTAGTTAGCTTTTTGTAACAACTTATTGCTCCAAAACACTAAAATTCAAAAAACTGCTCAAAGCAGGTTTTTCGATAAGTTTTTTGAGAATGTCATTTTGTATATAATCAGCTATCAGCTAACAGCTAATTTACCAAACATCTTTCTATAATCAGCTAATGTTATCAACTAGTCAGATTCACTAACCCAATCAGCTAACAACTATTTACCAAACGCCCCCTTAGTATCCCTGCGTGTTCGTCTCTGTAAGTGCCATCTGCTTTGGGTCTGACCGATTTGTAGGCAGTTGCTGATTTTCAACTTAACCCTGTTTCTAGTGTTCTTGGTTTTGTGTTTCCTAAAGAATCAACCATAAAGTTCCATTATTAATTAAGAGGTGATTATGAGCAGGCAGACTTGAGCAAACCTGAGACAATACCAGCTACATTGGTTGGGATCCATACAGTTATCGACTGTGCTACCGGGCGTCCTGAGGAGCCCATCAAAACTGTAAGCATCCATACTGCTGCACTTATTTTCTTTAAAAAATGGTAATGGGTGTTATCAACGTGTTGCTTAATATACATCCAGGTATGGGATTGACTAGACTTGATGCAATTTTAATGCTTTCGCTGTTGTTATGTTGGTTGGTATTGGCGATATTTAATTTGCCTGTTCATTTTAGGTAGATTGGGAAGGAAAAGTTGCTCTAATACAATGTGCAAAAGCAATGGGCATTCAGAAGTTTATTTTTTACTCCATTCACAATTGTGACAAGCATCCAGAAGTTCCTCTCATGGAGATCAAGTACTGTACAGAGAAGTTTCTTCGAGATTCTGGTCTGAACCACATTATAATCAGATTATGCGGTTTCATGCAGGTGACATGTCAAGCTCATAACTTTTTCTTTTGTAGCAATTTTGAGTGATTTAATTGTTCGAATATGTTATTCACATGTCACCGATAAAAGTTAAGATATCCTTCTCCTGGCTGCCACATATCTCTTTTCTGCCTCGTGTTTATTCTATTTATTATGCAGTCATATTAACTGTAGGCATTCTAAGTTCTCACTTCTCATGCAACCTTTTTCAGGGCTTGATTGGACAATATGCAGTACCTATATTAGAAGAGAAATCTGTGTGGGGAACCGATGCTCCTACTCGAATAGCATACATGGACACCCAAGTATTTGTTTCTTCCACATAGCATCGACTTATATGCATTAATTTCCTAAACTGCATTCTCTTTGTTTTCTAGGATATTGCTCGATTGACATTCATAGCTTTGCGCAACGAGAATATCAACGGAAAGCTTTTAACCTTTGCCGGGCCCCGAGCATGGACAACCCAAGAGGTAAAGAGGGTTTTCTTGAGCACCCTATATTAGATTTCTAAAAGCCGTTTCCATCTGTTGCTTTTATAGAACTGCCTGCCTCTGAATAAGTTCTCCGTTATGATATAGATCAGCCACTGAAATATAGATCAAGATTTTGGTTAATTGTATTGTGTTCCAGGCGAGTTGATGCAAACAGCTTGTTGTGAATATACAGGTGATAACATTGTGTGAGAGGCTTGCTGGGCAAGATGCGAATGTGACTACAGTTCCTGTTTCAATTTTGCGTTTGACACGCCAGCTGACTCGTTTGTTTGAGTGGACAAATGACGTGGCTGACAGATTGGCATTTTCAGAGGTACGTAGTCATAACATATTACTATATAGTGAATGAAGTTTGTATTACCCATCAAGCCTGCCCACTAGGCACTAGCTAGCTAATGTTGTGTGTTGGGGACATTTTCAGGTTTTGACAAGCGATATTGTTTTTTCTGTTCCAATGGCGGAGACGTATAGTACTCTGGGTGTGGAAGCAAAAGATGTAATTACACTAGAGAAATACCTACAGGATTATTTTACAAACATATTGAAGAAGTTGAAGGACATTAAAGCACAATCCAAGCAGACAGACATTTACTTCTGAGAAGATGATGATGATGATCCAGTATAGTATTATAATTGTAAATGACGAGATTTACTTCCTTCCAAGTTTGAGCCTTTTAATTTCATCTGCTGCTATATATATATACTTGATTGTTTTCAAGCTAAGTATAGTTTTTAGTTTGGGGATTGTATTGTTAACTTAACTAACTCAAAGTTGAGTAATAATATTAAACATACAAAGCGCGAGTACGTGTAGTGCCAGATGAAAGATCCAATTGGAATGGAAGTTGGTTGAATGTTACATCTATCTTTGGGGGAATAGATATTGATTGTGAAAGGTGTGATGTTGATTGATGGGTCAGTTTATTGTAATTAATAGATCCCAAATTTTACTCTCTAATTTAGCATAAGTTTTTTTTTTTTTTTTTTTTTTTTATATATGGGTCTCAATACAAGTGTCTAATTTTGTGTGTGAAAATAGGTAAATTGTTTTTGTAGAATATATAAATGAACATAAGAGCATCTATATTAGTGGGGTTTTTTTGTGATTTTTTTATGTGTGATTAGAAAAAAAAATATGAGTGAAAAAGAAAAAAAAAACATAAATTGATTTTAACAAAAAAAAAAAAACAAATAAAATACTTTTTAGCGCGCACTGGGCCTACTCGTGACACCCACATAAGGCCGTAACGTTTGATTTATTTTTTATGTGGGTCCCACATCTCTACCATAAATCCCAAGATAATTCATAACTTTTTCTCTCTCGTTTCTCCTTCCTTCATATTAGCTTTGTATTTCTTAAAAATTGTGCATGATCTTCAAATAAACCTATGATGTAGATGCTCTAACAAAGTGAGGCCATAATTTTCTTGTTCCGTCGTTAAAAGATGGGAAATTCCTTAGTTATATTCAATGTCATGTCCGACGGGGCATGGCAGAAAAAAACAATTTTGTCGGATTGGATGTTGTGATCTGGAGTGGTAAATATAGTAAGTAGAGAGTGATGGATGGGTTGGCGGCCGGCGGATGGATCATGGACGGCAATGAAGTAAAAATTAAATTACTGTGGCGGAATTGAAGGTCATTGTAATGCGATATAGTAAATGGCCAGGCATCAATTAACATTTTACATTTGTACATTTCCTAAGCCAATACACTGTTGCCTATGTCATATAAATTAATGCTGCTCTGCTGTGCTGCACTGCACTGCACTGCGGGTTTAATTAATTGATCAGAATTGAATTGAAGATCTTATTGAATATGGCAAACACTACAGGCGGCGGCGGCGGCGGCGGCGTTTCTTCTTCTTCTTCTTCATCGATATTTCGTCTGTTACCCCACACCCCCAGTATGAATAATATTAAGGTATTATTATTATTGTTGATTAATGTTTTGTTCCATGCGGCATATGGTGATGTTCCTGCACTTTTCGTTCTTGGGGATTCGACGGTGGATGTTGGAACCAATACACTGTTGCCCAACTGCACCGTCAGAGCTGACTTTCCCAACAATGGTATTGACTTCCCCAACTCCACACCCACCGGCAGGTTCAGCAATGGTTTCAACCTTGCTGATTTTATAGGTATTAATTACTTCTATTCTATTCTATTCCTGCTTTCAATTTATTTATTGATATTTATATATGGGCGCAGCAAGGAATATGGGTCATAAGCTCAGCCCGGCGCCGTTTTTATTTCTTGAAAGCCGCAAACATGGTCTGCGAAAGGGAGCCCGTAAAGGCGTCAACTTCGCCTCCTCAGGTTCCGGCCTCCTTGACGTTACTGGTTCTACATTCGTAAGCCCTTATTAGCTTCCTTCAATTTCATTCCAAATCCACTGTTACTGAATTTAACTAGTTAATAGCATTAGCTGATGGTAGAAAAGTGTTTGGTAAATTAATTGTTATTAGTTGTTAACTGATTACGTATAAATAAGTTAATTGAACTTTTTGAATTTTAACATTTTAAAATAAACAATTAATTAATAGTGGTCAAATAAGTTGATAGGCTAACTATTTTACCAAAAAGGATCATAATATAACTAGTATATATAGATAAATAAGTCAAAATCAATTGATAGGCTAATATAGCTAGTATAGTTCGCTGGTTATCAATCCATCCTAGCTAGCTTAATTTAATTGCATATGTATGTTTAATTATTACGTACAACTACTATATATATACAATACAACCAACGTATGTATGTACAGGGAGTTCTGCCCCTGTCGGAGCAGATGAAGCAATTTGTGGCACTTTACTACAATGTTTCAGCTGTGAATGGTGAGGCCTGGCTTCAAAATTTACTTTCCAAATCATTCTTCTGCTTCAGCACCGGAAGCAACGACATCTTTTGGTATTTCGCAAATAACTATACAACGCCAGAACATGAGTTCGTTGGTCTAATGCTCCAAGAATTTAGAACCGCCATTGAGGTCAGATCACCTCACATATATATATATATATATTATTATCTATTTTGCAACTAAAACTTACTTGAAGAAAGACTCGCTCACTCACTCACTCTACGTTGCCCCAAATGGCTGGCTTCCAGACTTTGTACAGTCTTGGCGCACGAAAATTTGGGATTGTAGGCGTCTCACCAGTGGGTTGCTGTCCGGTGAAAAGGCTTCTAAACGACACACTGGGTTGTTTCCAGCCCATGAACCACTTCGCCAAAACTTTCAATTCACAACTGCTTAGTCTCATGCTCGACCTTAGCTCCGAGCTTGAAGACATCCAGTACGCATTTGGGGACGTTTACCAAATGACAATTGACTCTATGAAATATCCCGCTTTCTACAGTAAGTAACCACTATTTTAATCTGCTCACAAATATAGCACCTTAAATTTGATCTATCTTTCAGACTTCAATAACGTGGAGGCAGCATGCTGCGGACATGGAGTATTAAATGCAGAAGGGCTATGTAACTCGACGGCAAATGTATGTTTGGATCACAAGGATCATGTGTTCTGGGATTTGTATCACGCATCAGAGGCTGCAGCTGAGAAAGAAGCACTTAATCTATTTGCCGGCCCAAAGGAATATGGCATCCCAATTAACTTTGCTACCTTGCTGCACCAGACCGCACCCCAAGTTATGGTTAGGACGGACTGACTCACTACTCACTACTATACTATTCTAATATAAACTTGTGTGTATGTTGTCCATGCTTTAATTTGCCTTGATTATTCAATAAAACATGTCTTACTACTATCTGCACCAATCTCACATTATCATCTTGCAACCAAACACACTCTCATATCAATTTATATATCATCATTTGGTACTTTCCTCAATATATCAATCAAACAACAATTACTAGTAAGTTGCAAATTCAACCCACCACCATGCCAAATTATACCATGGATCAGGATTTACCTTGCATTGTAAACCCTGATCTAAAAATAATCTTCAAATTTTGTATTTATAGTTGACACATTCTCTACCTACAGTTGATAGTTTCTGTACCAATTATCAATCGAATTTTGTATTTATAGTTGACACATTTTGTACCTGTAGCTATCATATTATGTGTCAGCAAGGCATTTGTTTACATGTTCAGAAACTATTAACTGAAGGTACAGAATTTTTGTATCAAAGTTTCACAATGGAATATAAACACCCTGGTTCATGGTATAACAATTGCACCACCATTCTTAAGTTTCAATCACTTGCCTTTCACCAATGCAATGCAATTTAAGCCCCCATTCATAAAGGTAACCTCCATACTCATCCTACTTCATTCACACACAGGACAACAATAAATACCTACTCACATATTATAACCCCAAACAATTAACATGTAAACTGCCACTTACACATAAACAATCACCTCTATAAAACTCTCAGCTCCTCGTAACTAACTACTAGCACCTCAAAATTGAACGGGATAAAGCTCATGATCTAATATTGCTCTAAAGCGACATTGTGAAATTTCAAATGCTGAGAATCAAGAACTACCCCCATCAATCACTCACTTAACCAACAAGTTATATAGAGAGATAAAATGAGTTCAAACAAAAACAAAAACAAAACAAAAAAAAGGTGGGAAGAGAGGCAAAACCTCTCTGGACATTTACATCCCATCCTACCCACCATCTGACAATCATCTTCTTCTCGGTTTATGACTTATGAGCATGATCCAAACTCAACAAAGACGCTTTGGCAACTGTTTTAATATCATCCATCCAAGTTGCATATCAAATATTAAATGATTCATGCGTTAAACTGTTGAAAAACAAAAACATCACTGTTTTCTCCTATTGGCTACAGGAGAGGGAGAAAACTTTATGCATAAATTACTTACAGTTAATAACAGAATAGTAGCACTGCTCATGGAGCCAAACAGTTGAAGCTAAGTACAATAAGTACAGGAATAATGATGTAATTCACTCAGCAACCATTTAGGGCTAAACAGATTGCATCACTTAAAAAAGGACTCTTCAGACAGACAATGGCAGAAACACTATGGACATCCAAACCAGTTCACAGAACATATGATCTCACATACTTGTGAAGCTATGACCTTACATAGTAAGCCCCGAGGAAAATGGCCAGCCTTCAAAGTAAAGAATGAACTTATTATTTATCAGCAATCTGAAACAAGAAATTAAGATGAATTCAGGTATCAGTGGTTATTACATAAATCACCAGAACAGAGCTAAAAGAACACACATACACAGATGAGAGTCAAAAAAACATATCCAGAAATCATTTAAAGCACCACTTGTATATTAATGAAGGTTGGTTTGGTATATTGATGAAGTGATCACCCAGAATTTTCCTTCCTAGACCCTGAATGATATGGGGGGAGCGTTGTGAATTTGGTCAAACTCTTGTTAATGCCATTCCAAACTATTTGAAGACATTTTGTGATAATGGCTTACGGTTTTTAATTAGAAGTATTCATGAAAATTTAATTTGTAAAATAGTTTACTTATTCAGTTTTCAAAGAAGAAAAGCTCTGGGATGCACACTAGCGAGCTCCTAAAACTCATAGACTACTTTTTCTCAACCAATAAAATAGAGCTTCGGATAAAATAACCTGGGACATGATGAACACATCAAGTAAGCAAAATAAGAATTGGGGGGTGTTGGGAGAGATTCAATAAGAAAATAATACATGAAACTAATGGAGTCCATCTTAAGAAAACAAAATTTACCTGGTTAAGAGGATTGTCTGGAGATTTCTTCCATAGCTTCCAAATTAAGTCTTTGTACTGAGTGTGTGTGAGCCCTGGTTTCTCTTCTTTCAGCTTCGGAAGCTCAGCTTCCTCAAAGGCCTACACGCATTGATGAGTTCAACAATTAAACTATGTTAAGGCATACATCAAAAGTAAATTTCAGTTTTAATGCATCCCCCAATCTCCATTCGTCTTTGACACTTGGTTAAACATGAATTCATGGCTTAAGATATGCAATTTCTAGGGAATTCAGTTATGTCTTCAAAGGAATATAATTTGAATATTTAATTTTCTTAAAACACCACTGCAATTAGACCAGGTTATCTGCTAAAGCATACCTTGAAAGAAGCCTTAAGTCTCTTCTCGGGATGCTTATCCACAGGCAAATTATCTACAACTGTCATCTTAGCAAGCGCTTCATCCACTGTCCGCGCCTCAATAATGGAATCATCACGATTGGTATTTGTGACGAGCACCATCCTTTCGTACTCCTCCTCCTCCGCAACGCGGCTCTGCTTCCGCTTCTCCTCCTCGCCCTTCTTCTGCATCGCCGCCTGCTCCTCTTCCCTCCGTCTCCGCAGTTGAGCCTCGGTCATCTTCGGCACCGGAATGGAGACCCGATTAGCCTTCTTGTCCGGCTTCTGGAGAGACTTGGAGAGCTCCTTCTCCTCCTGTTCAGCGAGACGGCGGGCCTCGGCTTTCTTAGCAGCAGCCTCGGCTCGCTTCTCAGCCTCTTCCTCGCGTTTCTTTGCGGCTCGAGACTTGGCTCCCTCGGCCTGGCTCCAGTACTGATCTTCCTTCTGGCGTGCCTCCCGGTCCTTCCGTTCAGCTTCGACTGCGCCCTTCCGAGCCCTAGCTGCCTCGGCTTTACTGTTGACCCCCATTTTTTTAGGCATCTTTACCAGTTTCTGGATCCCCTCCGATCAATCTCTCCACAACTTCCGGCAAACCTACGAGTCGATTACTTGTGACGTTTCAACTTTCAAGGAATACAATATTAGAATTTAGAAACCAGTATTCCGAACAAAATACAGATTGGGCTCAGGCCCAACAAAATCAATTCTATTCATAGCCCACAGAACAGACTTTTACGGAACATTTGGTTCGTAAAAAATAAATGAGATAGAATGTAATTTAAATTTCATAAAATAAAGGGAAAATGGCACTTTTTCCCCCTATGTTATATACTTATAGCACTTTTTTCCCCTCAATTATTTATGTAAGCACATTAGCCCCCTCAATTATTTTAAAAGTGGTGGTTTTCTCCCCTAATATATTAAATTGACATTTCTACCCTTAAAGTAAACATTTTATTTATTTTACTTCTCCAACAAATTATTGCGTATATGTAGCGATTACCACGGTTCGGTTCGAACTGAACCAGACACTATAGCAATCGAATTAAAAGTTTTCAGTTATGATTCAGATCTAGAACCCAATATTTGGATTTCAATTTATTAAATTTAAGAATAAAAAAAAATAATAAAAATAAAAAAAATAAAAAAAAAAACTGGATCATGAACCGACGGTTCCGGATCCCGTTCGCGATTTTGAACCGTCTTTATTTTAAAATTTTATTTTTTATTCTAAAATAGTTTAAATTCAACAATAAATGTATTTTATTTTTTCAGTTTGGAACATGAACCGCCCATTCCAGTTCGTGATTTTAATAAACTCTAAATATCGCGTTTTGATTATAAATTGTAATTGGAATATTTTGGTTTGGTTACTATAGTATCTGGTTTGAACCAAATTATAGTAATAATTTATTGGAGAATAAAAATAAATGAAATATTTATTTTAAGGGTAAATATGTCCATTTAATATTTCAGGGGGAAAAAGAGCCACTTAAATAATTGAGGGAGAAAAAGTGCTATAAGTATATAACATAGGGGGAAAAAGTGTCATTTTCCCAAAAATAAATTACTGAAAAAAAAATATATATCAGAGAAGGAGGAAACCTCGGTTGTTATCTCCTCGTAACCATGCAGCCTATCGGGATGCCCATAGCATCGCTACTCAAGATTTCAAGAAGTTCACTAGCAGGTTGGTCAAGAATTCTTAAGCCTCTGTTGTCATCCGAAGCTTTCTTCGCCAGAAGATTTCCCACCCAATTTTGCCCTCAACTAGGGATGGATATGGATCGTGTTCGGCTTTGACCCGTGCCAATATAGGTCACTCAACAATTTTCGAGTGTTCACTTTTCAAGTCAAAAAATTTTTGGGTACTTCAGGTCGATTTCAATCGGGGTCGGTTGCAAAATTCGAATGTAGAACATTATTTTAAAAAATTCAAAATTTTAAATATTAAGTAAGAAAATTGTGGGAGTAAACCCAAAATTATAAATCCATTCAAAAAAAATTAAAATAATAAAGCATGAAAATAATTACAAGATTCTAATTGACAACCGTAAAACTAGTTAATTACAATTATCAAGAAAAAATTAAATAAAATATAGTGAAATATGAGCGGGGTAATGTCAGTCTATCTAGTAGATTTAGTTTGCTCCACATTTGCATAAGCAAAATTGAATATATGTGCCCATTGTGAAATGCCAAGCAGGAGATACTGTCCGCATGTTGGATCCACAGCTTCTTGTGGTTACGTTCCTCATCGTCTGGACATAATTGATCTGTCACACCAACTTCCCCAACTAGTCTTTGGTGGTTGGGAGTGTGTGGACGATCCGGAAAACATTCTCGAACCTTCTAGAAACCTTCCCGCTCTGATTCTACTATCTTGATGGGTTGTGAAGACTTTTGTGTTCTCATTCTTAAAATGGCATTCACAAAGCCATCCCATGGCCGAATTTTGTGAGTTGTCGCAAATCCAGATGCTACCATACGATGATGTCTCTGCCCTGTGAGGTGCTGAGGATGAACTCCCCGCACAAAGCCAGGCATGAAACAGAGCAAATGTGGCCTGAGAGCACCGCCAAAGACTTGTAGGATTGAAAAGAAAAAATAGATATTTTTGGAATGCTGAAATTGAGATTTGGGATGTCATATATTCTTGATGGTGTCGGGCTTTCGTCTAAATTAGAAATCAATAGTTGAGAACACAAAGATATAATGTAGAGAAGGAGATAGCATGAATTGACATAAATACCACATCTCAAATAGTCAACTGGCAAGATTATAGACAGAAGACAGAAATTGTCCATGTCGCAATAAGGGTGTCCAAAATGTGACAAAATTTTGTATGAAGAACTAAAATTGTCCAAGCCACAATGAATATAGGATCAAAAAGGAAATTCATTCTAATAAATATTATAACATTACTTAATTACGAATTATTTGATAACTTTCATCCCCAAACTATTATCAACACAATTAAATCATATGAGGGTTGTTTAGTCATATTAGGTTACACTCTGTTCTCAAATGGCATGAAAAAAAAAATCTTATATTAATGAAAGAAAATATTTTTTTTATGTTTAAAAAATTCAAATTGTTTTGGAAAAAAAAAAATCATCAACCAAACAAAGCATAATTCAATTTTCATTCACCTTTAAAAATTGTAATTTATTAAAAAATATTTTCTAGGGAACCAAATGTACCCTTCTATTTTTAATTTGATTAGCATAATGCAATAGCCAATAACACTTTAATGTTTTATGGTTGCATTATTGTTTGTTTGGAAGATAATGAAGGCGACCGATTCAAACTCACATTTAAATGCCTACTTTTATCACATTATATGTACTTTAAACTTAATGATTATACTATCGTTAATTGCTGGAATCAGAGTATAATTTATCAGCAAATTGTATACTAAATTATATGTTTACATCGTTAATGACTAAAAGAATACTATGCATATTTATTATTATTTATAAAACTATGTTTAGGAAAAGAAGCTTTAAAGATGCGTGTGAATGAAGGGAGTGAGAGAGTAATGATGAGTGGAATTAAATATGTCTCCATCTAAATCAATCACAAACTTCACTAATCACTAATCACTAATCACTAATCACTAATCACTTATCATGAGCTTAATTATTAATTTAAATACTCAAATCCCAATACGCACGCCAAACATGTCACCCTGCAACACACTACAGTAAATGACCAGCCGGCCTATGGCTTCACCCACATCACGGGCCGCTCTCGCCTCTCACATCTTCAACTACCAATTTACCAACCAAATTACCTAACCGCCCTTTTTATTTTTTAAGCTGCACCTCCTTCAGTTTTAAGATAACTTCCACACCTTTTCCAAAATAAAAAGAAGATAACTTCCACACCCGGTAATAAACCAACTCTTTTTTTAAATGATAAAGTACACTCTATTTGGTTTTAATTTGTCTTTGATTAAACTTTTTTTTTCTATGTATTATTGTGAGAGATGACGAATTGACAATGATCCGGTACTTACATATTGTATGAACCAATCACGAAAATAATTCCGTAACAAAGCATTAAAGGGTTATGGTTATTGGTTAAACTTCCTATAAAAAGATACGAAGTATTATATATATACTAATGCAAACTCAATTCTAAGGATTTTTCCAAGTCTTTTTACATTCATTTTCATCTTAATGGTCTGTTTGGAAAGCAGGAAAATGACTTCTGAAAAATGTTTTCTGAAAAATGAATCATTTTTCGAAAAACATTTTCCTTTCTAGTGTTTGGGTGCACAGCGGAAAAGTGTCTTTGTGTGTTTGGTTCATTTTCTGAAAAATGAGGTAGAATTGTATAATTAAACATTTTATATAATTAATTATTTTATTTAAAATAAAAATATTTATAATAATATTTATTTATTTTTGAAATCAAATAATATTAATTATTAAAAAGTATTAAAAAAAACGGTGGAAATCCATTGCCGAAACCAGAGAGGTTTCCGGCTGCGGAAACCAGAGTAGATCTCTTCCTCGTTTTTTTTTTAAAGGTTTTCGGCAGAAACCAGTGGTCTGGTTTCAAGCGGAAACTAGACCACTGGTTTCCATAGCCGGAAACCATCGTAGATCTCTTTCTCTCGTTTTTTTTTTTTTTTAAGGTTTCCGGCGGAAAGACTGGTTTTCGCCGGAAACAACAGGTCTGGTTTCCGGCGGAGACCACTGGTTTCCGCCGGAGACATTGTTTTATGGGCGGAAACCATTGTTGGAGGAGAAGTGTTGGCAGTTCTCTGTTGAATGTTGAAGGAGGAGGTGAAGTGGGAGAAGAAGCAGTGAAGGCTTGAGCATGATGTTTAGATTGGAAGATGGAAAATGACTTCCCCCCAAAAAAAGGGGAAGTCATTTTCCGGATTTTAGCTCTCATTTTCCATTGACTAGCTATCATTTTCCTTTGACCATTTCATTTTCAGCCTTCCCAAGCACCAAAAACCCGGAAAATGATTTCCAGAAATCATTTTCCTTCATTTTTCGAGTTTCCGAACAGACCCTAAATCGATCTACTTTGACACTCAATTTCTCATTCACACATTATCTATTTTTTAGCGTACAATATATATGTTAGAATTTGTTTTTTTTTTCCCTCCTTTTATCCTCTTCTCTCTTCCCTCCTCTCTCCTACACGGATATGAAAAAAACCAACAAAAAAAAAAATAAAAAATGCACACTAATGAGGTTGAGGTTGCTCTATGAACTACATTTGAAAATGCCACACCTGCCAAGAATTTCACAAATTGCCCAGTCACTTGACAACATATTACCAACTTAGTAAAGAGGTGATATACCATTTATAAAAGTTGATAATTTTATTAGTTGCCATTATTAAGTTTTGAATATAATAAATGATGAAACAAATTGACCCGGCTATTTATGAATCAATAAACTTGCATAAATTATGATGTTAGAATAATAAGACCAATGTTGCAAAAATCGTGTCTATGCGCCGCCCGGCCGCGGCGAGGAAGGCCAGAACCGGCCTCATCCGCGGCCGGCCGAACCGGTGATTTTTTATTTTATTATTTTTCTTTTTTTTTAGGGTTTAGGTTAAAAACTTTGCGAAGGCATAACTTTTGACTCGGTTGTTCATTTTGGACAATTTTTTTTTTCAAATTGCGTATTTTTTCGAGATCTATCCACCGCAAACGCGGTTTGCCCCACCAATTTCTCAAAAAAAATGATTCTTTTGCTCTTAATTTTAGTTTTTTATGTATTTAGATGGTTTCAACAATATTTTAAACAATTTTATAGCCACTTAAATAAATAGTTTGTAAGAAAAAACGATGAGAACCTTATGTTTTATTAGTGAATTTTGATCATTTTTAATTTTTAATTTTTTTTACATTTAAAAATAAATAAAAAATCAGCACCTAGGCACTAGGCACCCCCTCGGCGCCTAGGGCGCCTAACGTGTTTTTTCAACCTTGAGTAAGACGAAATAAATGTAGGAATATTGTGTGGATTGATGTAGAACATATTTCAAATATTGTTGTATCAGGAGATTGAACATGATTTGTAATGTTAAAACAATGTAAATTTATACAATGAAAGGACCCAACAAACTTCCTAAAAGCGTGCAATTGGACCCCGGAGACAAGCTTCGAAGAGTGTATAGCTAGTGACCCAGAGCCGGCTTCATAGGCTGGTTCGAGGGCCTTTGTGTCATGCTTGAGAGTCAGGACATCCCTCAGCTCTCTCTTAACATCTGGGTCTTGGTTCTCGTCGTGGAATCTTCTGGTCTCTGATTATGAACTCCTGGATCCAAGTCTACATATTTGAGTATTTTCAATATCTCAATCAATAAAATTGATAAATTTATATCATATTGTTGTTATGGTTGTTGTTAGTATCACACTAGTGTGAATATAAAGTCATATTTATCTTTCCTCCAAAAAAAAAGAAAAAAAAAAGAAAAAAAAGTCATATTTATCTTCTTTCCTTATGTTCCATCACTGATATGTATTAGCTGAAAGTGGGTGAGTACTGCATGCGACCATTGAGTTTTTCTTGACTTCAATTGCTTTCCCATTCTCATTTGCTCCTTTCTTTAATTGTGTAAACAAAAAATCACCTCTTTCCGCACATCCATATTTTGAAATATCAACTTTCTGCTTACAAATAATGAACCAATTACCAACCCAGCTTTCTCGGATGGAGTGATAGTATTTAGTATCTTAAAAGTTTTAAGAATTTTGTTTGTAAATACTATTTTGGAATATTGTGCCCTATTATTGAAAGGAAAAAAAAAAAACAAAATTTTAAACTTTAATTTGTAATTATATTCATGAAAGAAACATTATTGTAATTTTTTTTCAAGTTATAAAATTTTGTTCAATGTAAAAAAAGAAAGCACAATATTAATATGCATTTGATATTTGTATCATAAAACTTTTCACAGCTTGGGAGAAAATATTCAATTCATATTATTTTTAGTAGACTATATACGTAATAGAATGTTTCTTAAAAAAAAAATGAATTAACTAAAGCTTTTGGGTTCCCAATGAGTGCAAGTAATAAAATTGACCAAGTCCCAACATGCCTTTACACGCCACGGTGTGGCAAAAACTAATTAATAAATGATTCCAGCCCTTTTATATATTGGGTTTTTCAACCAATTTTAATTTGTATTACGTAATTTATTTATTAAACGAGTAAATTACCGTGGATAAATTTGTTTATTATATATTTAGATAATAAAATTAAAAATTAAATTATAAATAATTTAGGGGTGTTGCTATTTGCACCACCCTTTGACTAAAGTGGGTATAAAGTATTTTGTAATTGTAAAAAGGTAAAAATTTTTAATAATTACATAGGTGGTGTAAATAGTCAAATGATGGTTCATTTTGCTATTTGCACCACCTTGATCAAACCTCATTTAATGAGGTGTAATTAATAATATTTTAATTCAAAACCTAATTAATTAAAACATTAAATTAAACAAACAAAAAAAGATGAATCCGTCACTGTTTTGCTTTTTTTTTTTTTTTTTTTTTTAATGCCTAATTATTTATGTAATATTTTTTAAAAGTTTTTATTTTCAATAGATATTTTTTTTAAGTTTCTATTTTCAATAGATTTTTTTTTTTTGTTCAATATATATAATTTTTGTTCAATACATTTTTTTAAGTTACTAATTTCAATACTTTTTTTTAAGTTTATAATTTTAATACATATTTTTTTTAAACAATTAGTCAATATTGATGTTTGTGAATTACTGATGATTTGGGCGGCAGAGAATACAAATTGGACTCATATGACTCTATATATATGTGGGGTGTGTGTTATGTATATGTATCACACAATCTATAAGCCATGGATGATTGGATAGAAGATTTTTTTAGTTACAATAATCAGAATCAGAGCCAGTTACTTAGTTACAATGATCAAAATCAAAGTCAAGGACATTATGAGGTATTTTAAGTTGTTATTTGAATTGTTAATGAATTGTTATTTATTTCTATGGGTGTTGCTATTTGTATTTTAAGCCAGTTTGTTCTTGCTTGCTAGGTAATTAGGACTCATTTAAATTAGATATAATTTCTCAATTGACTAAATAACAATCTCTTTGTTCCATGTCAAGAGAGAAAATTATAGTATTAATCAATTTAGTGAATACAGTTGTAAATTAATTTAATTTGTTGTGAATATAGTTGTAGATTAAGCAATTTATTGTATTTACAGTATAATAAGATAGGTAGAATTACCAGGACTATGTGGTTTAATGGTACTCGGGTTGAACTTCCATTTGGAAGATTATGAGTTCGAGCCTTAGTTGGAGGTGTTATTGGTTTTTTGTGTTTCAGTAGGTTGAGAAAGTATATGAACAGATACTACAATGTAATAGAACCAGTAGCTTTCAAAAAAGATAGCTGGACTCATTTAAATCAGATATAATTTCTCAATTGGTTTTTTGTGTTTCAGTAGGTTGAGAAAGTATATGAACAGATACTACAATGTAATAGAACCAGTAGCTTTCAAAAAAGATAGCTGGACTCATTTAAATTAGATATAATTTCTCAATTGATTAAATAACAAACTCTTTGTTCCATTTCAAAAGAGAAAATTATAGTATAAAGAGTACTGAATTTGAGATTTTATTTATTGGGTGACCGGTGAGTCTATCTATATACTGAATTAATTTAATTTGTTGTGAATATAGTTGTAAATTAATCAATTTATTGTATTTACAGTATAAAAAGATAAGTAGAAAATCAATTTATTGAGTAATATTGAGTACATAGAGCAATATATACTACAAAGAATACACAATTGTAGGAAACTATTCTACAGAGACTTGAAGGACAATCATAAATACAAAATTCAAAATAGAAAGAGTGTAGGAACGCATGCAGACTTATTTTATGATTAGAAGCCTTGACCTCCACTTATTTTATGATTAGAATTTTAACTACATCAAAAATGTTAGAACTCTAACCCACATATCTTTATAAAATTGTTACAGTATTTACCGTATAAAAAGATAAGTAGAAAATCAATTTATATTTCAAAGTCTCAATAGAACTCTAACCCACATATCTTTATAGAATTTTAACTACATTAAAATTATTAGAACTCTAACCCACATATATCTTTATAAAATTGTTACAGTATTTACAATATAAAAAGATAGGTAGAAAATCAATGTATATTTATTCGTTTCAAATATCACTAGTAATCATTTTATATTTCAATTTATAGTTAAATCAATTTAAAATAATGCATACAACAAATTTGAGTTATAAAAAAAATATTAGAATAACAAAATTAATTATTATTTCTCTTTATTTAAAATTAAAACATAAACAAAAATAAGTATTGAAAATATAAACTTAAAAAAACATGTATTGAACAAAAAAAGATGTATTGAAAATATAAACTTAAAAAAAATATATGTATTGAAAATAAAAACTTAAAAAAATATTGCACAAAATAATTAGGCATTAAAACATAATAATAATAATAATAATAATAATAATAATAATAATAATAATAATAATAATAATAAGAGATTGATTATTAAATAAAAAAAGAAATAAAGATTAATGTTTGACTACATTTAATGAGGTGGTGCAAATAACACTTTTTTATTTGCACCACCTATAAAGCTATTACACCTATTAAATAGGGGGTGCAAATAGTAAAATGGGTGATGCAAATAGAATTTCCCTATTTGAAATCAAAGTCTATTTTAATGTTGTTTTAAATTACCTTATTAAAAACTTAACAAGCTCCCACATTCCCGAGAATACCTCCCACATTAAAAACTAAAAAGTGTTAATACATCCACACCATTCATCTTGAGAAATAAAATACTATGATATTATAATTATTAAACTTTCAAGTTTACGATAATTATAAAATGAGTTCCGCTCAGAAAAAATTTCAATAATCATAAAATTGATTCATTGTTTTTTAATTTTTAAAACCCTCAACGATTGATGAACCCTAGTGGGCGACTGAGATTAGTCTTCACCTTTTATAAGAGGACCATGCTTTCATTTTATCTTGTGTGTGTCAACAGACATCTCGTATTAAAAAATCAATCTGGCCAGCACTTTACCTATAGCGAGGCATCAATAGCGTTAAGGGTATTCTGCCTTAGACGCTAAGGTCTGGCCATATCAGGCATGCCGACCCGGTTAAGTTGGTGGAGGTTGTCGCTAATCTTGGACTTGACTATGAAGGGGACCGATGCGATTCGAAGGACACAACTGGTCGAGAGCTATTGACGTTCTCCTGATGTGTCCATGGCATGTCGAAACCATTTTGGCACGTATGAGGGTAAGGTTGGTCCGCGGCCAGCGAGGTATGAAGGGGCCCTGGAACGCGCGCACGAGTGTTGTATGCTGCGTTGGACTTTATGTCCGTGATAAAGTGGTATTAGAGCGGAATGTATTTATATTGTTGTGCGCTATTGTGGGGTCTTGATGGAGAGGACTATGCAAGAACGGGTAGCGCGTAAGGGGCGCACGTGCTGATGACTGCTCCACCTCGGTGGTCCGTAGGGGGCAGATGGGTCCTAACGAGGAAAAGGGGACTCGAGTTGCCGCCAGTGATGTCGGACAGCTTCGCGGGAGCGGTCATGGCGATGCGACGCGTATATAATATTTAGTACGACGATCCTTGTGCAGAGGTCTTCTCTCATAGCACGAGGGTGTGCTAGATATTGGGTGTATGAGAATGTCACAAACGGTTTTCCGTGACCGTGTTAAAACTTAAGGAATGAATGAGCCAACTGGTTAGCTTGCCAATTGGGTAAAAGGAGCGTCAATAACGTTAAGGGTGTTCTGTCTCAGACGCTAAGGTATGGTCAAGTCAGGCATGCCGACCCAGTTAAGTTTGCGGAGCTTGTCGTTAGTATTGGACTTGACTATGAGGGGGATCGATGCGATTCAAAGGGCACAACTGGTCGGGAGCTATTGTCGGTCCCCGGATGAGCCCATGGAAGCGTGGAACCAATTTGACACGTATGAGGGTAAGACTTGTCTGCGAGGTATGAGGGGCCCTAGGATGCCACACATGCATTATGTGCTGCATTGGACTCTAGGCCCGTGACACTATGGTCACAAAAGCATATGTGCTTTTTTTTTTTTTTTTTTTTTTTTTTTTTTTTTTTTTTAATTGTGATGATAAAACATACAAAATTATAAGCATCATATCTATAGACCATCATAATGGTACATTTACATAATTATTTCGTTTTATCCAGCTCCACTATGTTCCAAACAATTGTCATTTTGTCCGCATGGACAACTCAGTTAGTTACAGAGGTAAAATTTGAAAACAATGACCCGAGATCGAGTCTCACCAACGACAGTGTGAGAGCAACCTCTCACCTCTCAAAGTAAGAGGCTTGTGCTGGCATATGTATTTAGCTAAGTTAACATGATTCACATCCTGACTCTTAAAACTGGAGATTCAACCTTTTAGAATAACAACAACCACAAACGATTGTCATTTTTCAATAACCTATAATAGGAGAGTTCTCAAAAAAAAAAACCTATAATAGGAGATGTATAGAATGAGAAGTGGCAATATGTGACAGCACAGCAAATGGACAAAAAAAGGAGGTTGCCGTTCGCGGGTTTGGTCTGCTGTAGTGGTGGGGCAACCTCTGTCGCGCCATTCGTCAAGTCCCTGCCAAATGCTAACGCCGTCTTTCAGCGGGCACGGAGTCGTTACTGTAAGTCAGTCGCAGACCTTGCATTAAAGCCGCCGTTCCCGGTTTCCCTACTTAACTAACGTCGTTTGCCTCTCCAGTCCATCCATATACCCCAAGACGCAGCAGTATATACATACATACAAACAAATACACACACACATACAGAGAGAGAGAGAGAAGAGTCTCTCTAAGAAAGGAGGAACATGCGCTTTGCTTTATCAGCTTATCCTGTGCTATGCTGCTTTAGCTTTATCACTCTCCACCTTCTCCACCACCTCCATTTCTGAAAATTTCCCAGTAACTTACTCACCCGTCCTTTTTATTATGCTACAGTGCTGCATTTAGCATTTCAGAGTGGAAGGAATCCCATTGTTGACATTCAAGCTTTTGGTACTGTATGGGGAGTGTATCATCGGAAGCGGGGTCCGATCGGCAGAGCGAGAGATGCGGGAGCTACAGTCCCAGTGCGGATGTGAGCGAGTCGGATAGTTGTTCTAGTAGCTTCACTTGTCGGCGCTTTGACGCATCCACTTCTATAGCCTCTTCGCCGTTCGGAATCTTTTCCAATCCCTTGCCGCCGTTGACTCCTTCCTTCGTGATTGGAGGGAAAGATCTGTCGCTCTGGGATGACAACTCTCAGAATCGTCAATCAGATTTATCCGGTTCGTCAAATTTCTGAATCGATGACCTTTCACATTACTGTTCCTTGATTCATTGAGTAGCTGCTCTAACTTCTACACTTTTACTGCTCTCCACCTTTACTTTTTAACTAGGTTTTCGCATAGGTCTGTTCAGCTTTGTCTTTCTTTTTAAGCTTGTTTTCTTCCGAGTTCCATTTTTTACATAGAATCTTAAAATGTACAAGACAGACTAATTAATTTATACATATGCATTTTATTTGTATTTAGAAATTGAATTGATGAAGGAGAGATTCGCTAAGCTTCTTCTCGGGGAGGACATGTCTGGAGGGGGTAAAGGGGTGTGTACTGCACTGGCAATCTCAAATGCCATAACAAATCTTTCTGGTTAGTTCCCCTCTGGATAATTGTTGGATACTAGCATAATGATATGTGAGTTGTTCTTAAAACAAGAGTTTTATTTGACATTGCAGCTACTATATTTGGGGAACTCTGGAGGTTGGAGCCATTGCCTTCACAGAAGAAGGATATGTGGTATAGAGAGATGGAGTGGCTTTTATGTCTGAGTGATTCCATTGTGGAGTTTGTGCCTTCAACGCAGCCATTCCCTGGAGGTGGCACATATGAAGTAATGGCTACACAGCCGCGCTCTGATTTACACTTGAACCTCCCTGCGCTCAAGAAGCTTGATGCTATGTTAATTGGCATTCTTGATGGTTTTCGTGACATGGAATTTTGGTATGTTGATCGTGCCATAGTTTTAACTGAAGCAGATGCATGCCATTCCTATTCTTCGGGAATGCATTGTGGGAGGCCTTCAATTAGGCAGGAAGACAAGTGGTGGCTCCCTTGCCCTAAACTTCCTCCAAAGGGTTTGTCAGAAGGTGCAAGGAAGAGGTTGCAACAGTGCAGGGATTGCACCAACCAGATACTAAAGGCAGCTTTAGCTATTAATAGTAGTGTGCTTGCTGAAATGGAGACTCCGAGAGCCTATTTGGAAACCTTGCCCAAGGTGGGAAGTCTTTGCATAGTTTCCTTATCTTCTGAAATCTGTGCAGTTTGCTTGTTTCATATGTTTTCCCATTATTTGACTGCATGTTGTTCATTATGGTTTTTGTTATTACATCTATTCTTGTGAATCTCATCATTAGTGCAAAACTTGTGTGGATGAGCTTTTAAATCTTCTCTTGAATCTGAATTTTGTGAGGCTTGACAACAATTGATCACACTACATTTTTTTGGTCATTTGTTTGCAGTTGTTAATTCATGTCATTTCCTTTTTTATCTTTTCTATCGACTCCTATATCCAATGAAAGATAGGGTGTCCACTAGGAATATTAAAGGGCCTGCTTGAAATATCAATATATTTATAAGATTGTGCACACAGATTTCAGGTCACTATAAATATCAACACACTCCATATACAAAAAGAATGCAGCCAATAGGGAGGAGAACAGGAAACATGTGTGGAAAAAGAGATTGTAGTAGGAACAAATTGAAGACTGATTACTCTTGAATACATTGATGTATACATTTCTGAGTATCCTGCTACTGTAATCATTTTTCAACTGGCTAATACATACAGCTCTGCTTTATCAGCATGAAACATGGAAATTTGACAACATTCCCTAGGTTTTCCGGTTATTCATAAAAGCTAACCTGTTATTCTTTACTTCACCTTCTTTCCTTTTTCTTGGTCACTAACTCTTTTACCCTCAATTTCAGAGTGGAAAAGCATGTTTGGGTGATGTGATTTATCGCTACATAATTGCTGGCAATTTTTCACCTGAATGTCTTCTTGATTGCCTGGACTTGTCCTCTGAACATCACACACTTGAAGTGGCGAATAGAATTGAGGCTGCTGTATACTATTGGAGACTGAAAGACCGGAAAAATCATTCAAATCCAAAAAAATCAAAGCACAAAACTTGGGGAGGTAAGGTCAAGGGTCTTGTAGCTGATATTGGCAGAAATCATTTTCTGGCTGAACGAGCAGAAACGCTTTTGCATTGCTTGAGACTTCGCTTCCCCGGTCTACCACAAACCGCTCTAGATATGTATAAAATCCAGTACAACAAGGTATTTAGGGTTGGATTGTTGCAAACTTGCTTGTTTTATCTGAATTAGTCTGTGTTAACTTCAGGATCTTCATTCTCTATCACAGGATGTTGGTCAGTCTATTCTTGAAAGTTACTCAAGGGTGATGGAGAGCTTGGCATTTAACATTATGGCAAGGATTGACGACGTTCTATATGCAGATGATGAGACCAAGAACAGTGCTGCAACTGAATCTTCATCCATCTTTAACAGGGGAGGTTTGGGCGGTCTTCCTATCCAAAAGCGGATGTCACCAAGTCCCTTTTCTATTCATCACAGTCCTTACACCTCTCCATTTGCTACTCCAACATATTGTTTGTCTCCTCCCTCGATGAGCAGTCCCAAAAAAACAGCTTCCCCTTCAAAGAAGGATGGCTTCACTAACTCCAAGATTGAAAATGTGATGCCTGCTGACAAGGAAAAATTGTGGTCATATGCTAGTAATCTTAGTGCCCAAATAGTATCCAAGGATGCGCCTGAACGCGATTGAGAGTTTTGAAGGAAGCTGTTAGGGATTATGTTGTATATTTCTTTAGCTTAGCTGCATATTTCTTAATTGCAGTATTATTTTTGACCAATATGCAATCAGATGCTATGATTAGCAGTGTTATCTTATTCCCAGTTCCTGCAAATCTAAACACAGCAAGCTTGTATTATAATTTTTGTGGATAAGATTTCAACCTGCCAAGATATTACTAACTAGCAACAGTGCCAATACTACAGAGTACAGAATGGTGGTGTTCACACCAAAGGAAAACCGGAGCTTTTCTTGTTTGAAAGAGATATAAGGGGGTGTTTGGTTGGACGGAAAATGTTTTCCTAAAAGTGGAGGAAAATGTTGTTTGGTTGGATGGAAAATATTTTCCATTAGAATTTGACTTTCTGAAAGTGATGGAAAACAAATTTTGAGCAAAAGATTGGTATTTTGTTTTTTAAAAAATTTGGGAAGAAAGTATAACACAATTGGACCATTTTACTCGCATCAAAGTTTATTAATTACACATGTATATATAATATTAATGACATATTAGTCTTTATATTCATAATTTCTTACAATTCCAAACCCAATTAATTGAATTTATATTCCATATATTGACCGTAACTGTTTTGCTCTTCAATTTCACATATGTTTCATAGAAAATTCAATGGAAGACTTCTAATAGTAATTGTATAGAAGTTAAGAGGAGTTCTTATAAGAAGAGAATAAGTTGAGGACCAAGAATGATATCACATCAAAGTTAGAGGACCCTTTAGTGAAATTTATTCAAAAGTTAATTACTAAGGTTATATTAATTTTTATTATTTTTGGATGCTACTAACTCTATTAGAATGTAGTATCTGTTCATAATTCATTTTCAATGAGTCAATGCTATCTGAAGTGAAGTTTGAACCTACACCTTCTTGGGAGTGTAACTTTGGTGCTATTAGATCACAAGATCTTGAAAGATTATATTAATTTAATTTAAAATGGGTCAAAATAAATACCGAGTAAATTTTAACTACGAGTGTGAATTTGCACTTTGCGTTCTCTGAACGGTCGTGATTAGTTTGTCCTGTATATCGAGGGCTCCGATAGAATGATAGTGCGGAGCCCACTAATATCGACATCACTTCATTATACACAGACAGAGGAGAGTATTTAATTTAAGTATTTATACATCAAAGTAAATCTATAGTCTATATATAGAAAGACATAATATATATAGGGAGGGAGAGAGAGAGAGAGAATAGAAGTATAGAAGTATAACAGTGATGGTGTTTTCTATGGCATTAAACTCTTGTCAGCTGTATATTCCGGGAAGCCGGCCGGTTTTAAAGCAAGGAAGAATTAGGTGCTCTTCTTCGGCATCGGTATCGGTATCGGCGGCGTCCACCAATTTTGATCTTAAGACGTACTGGGCCACTCTGATTAAGGAGATCAACCAGAAGCTGGATGAGGCAATTCCGGTTCAGTATCCGCACCAGATTTACGAGGCCATGCGCTACTCTGTTCTCGCCAAAGGTGCTAAGAGGGCCCCACCCATCATGTGCGTCTCCGCCTGTGAGCTCTTCGGCGGCAACCGCCTCGCTGCCTTCCCCACTGCCTGCGCTCTCGAAATGGTATGCTTCCTCACTTCCTCCTTTTAAATTCATAAATAAATCATGTCTTCACGCAATTTTTGTCTATTAACAGATTGAATTCGCCGGATTTTTTTTTCTTTCTTTGAATTAATTACTACTCCGTATATGAATACCTAATAGAATCTATGTTATGTTATTGCTAAGAAACCACCTTGTTTAGAAGGAATAGAAATTTATGGTAATTCATAGCTCAATCTTATTAAATAATTTAGCTCACTCTCACTGTGCTGCTCTCCTGCACTGAAAATAAAACAAAAAACAAAATAAAAATTCACATTACCTTTCATATATCTTGAAAGGGTTTCACTTACTGTGATGAGGAGGAAGGAGTCTTGCATAGGTGATGCATCTCATTACAACAAGTCACATATCAAAAGTATATATTTCTTCTCCCAAAAGATTGAATTTCCAACCGTAAGGGCCTCACACCCTGACTCGACAGACCTCCTTAGAGGACGTAAATCACGGTAATTCAGTGGTTCAGTAGACAGGGCCAAATAATGGTGCACACAAGGGATTTCTCCACTTTGGTCAAAAGAATATACTCGCCCAAGAGGACAATAGTGATATATACCTAGTTTTATAATTGTTACGAAAGGAAAGAGAGAGAGTTTTTTAATGTGTTGTCATATAGAAAAGAAAATACAAAGCCCTATAAATAGGTGCTAGAAGACTACGAATAAGAAACAAGTTTCTATATGCCTTACTTTCCTAAGACTGCCTAATCTATAGAGATTCTATATATCAAATATATATTCCATAACACTCCCCTCAAGTTGGAGCATATATTTTAATAATAATAATGCCCAACTTGTTACACAAATGAGTGATAATCCAAAATAACTAAAAACTGAAATAACTCAAGTCCATTTAGGATACTCCTTTGCAACTAAAGCTTTGAACACCACTAATCCCACGAACAACGGGTGAACACAAAGTGACCGAACAAGCTTGAGATTGGATACGCATACTCCCTTGCAACGAAAGCCTGGAACGCCACGAATCCCGCGAACAACGGGTGAACCCAAAGTGACCGAACAAGCTTAAACACACAAGGTAAAGAAGACAAACTCCAAACTGGAGGACACAATTTCTTTACTAGCAAAAGGGAAGCATCTTGACTAACAAAAGAGGAGCACGCTCCAAACAACGAGTATAAAAAAAGAGACAATACCAAAACGAAGGAGGGAGAGCACCAAAACGAGATAGGACCAAAACAAGACAACACCAAAACACAAAACGAGACAACACTAAACACAAAACAAGACAGCACCAAAACACAAAACAAGACAACATCATGTTGAAATTGAGGAATTGATAGGTCTGGCGGGTGGAGAATAACCATCACCCGCCAGTTAGGCGGAAGCAAAATATGTGTGAACCAAAGAACAAGAGAATAAAGAGAATATATTATAGTGAAAGATTACAATAGATTATATCTATATGTTTATGGACCTTTATATATACTAAACTAGATACTAAATTAACCTAATAGGATTAGGAAACTAAGCCCACCCTACTAGGAGTTTCCTAATATTCAATGAAGGTTTCCTAATATTCAACACTCCCCCTCAAGCTGGAACATTAAAGTTCTAAGCTTGGATTAAAACAAGCACTCTACCTCACTCAAAATTACAAATGAAAATTAAATGCAACTAGAGGTTAACAGTGCTGAATGGCTTCGGAGGGACAATGCAACCCTTGGAATGAAGGCACCAGGGGCGAAGCTTGTCATGAACATCCTTGGGAATGGAGGCACAAAGGTAAAGACTAACACGAACACCATCACAACAACATAAGCACTCTAGGACGGAGGACTTCAAAGAAGATTGCACTATGTCTGACCCTTCATTGGGAATGAACATAAAGGCACCAAGAACGGAGCTGAACACAATCCTTGGGAATAAAGACGAAGACACCAAGGACGAAGCTAAACACGATCTTGGGAATGAACTCACCGAGGGCGGAATTGAACACGAACCTCGGGAATGAAGATGAACACACCAAGGATAGAGTTGAACATGAACAACCTCCCGATAACACAATAGAGCGGTAGAGACAAAAAGGGAGCAAAGAATAGCAAAGGATGCAATAGAGCCCATAGTAATGAAGACAAAATAGCAAAGGATAACACATCGATTGTAGATAGTCGCACTCCCCCTTACTTGAAACATGGGAAATAATCAAAGGCCTTTATAATAGTGCTGAAACTGAAGGCCCATGGGATAAGGCATACCAGAGATAAAGAAACAAACACGGTTATACCAAAACACAAACACCATGGGGAGAAGTTCGGCAACAAATCCAAAAAAGAACCTTCAAATTTCACAAAAAAGTCCAAAAATGGCAAGAGATTCTGCCTCAAGGGAGGTTTGACTGACGTTGACCATTGACCGACGTTGACCGGCGACCGACGGAAGATCGGGAAACTCAGGTAGATGCGTCTCCTCGAGACAAATCCAATGGTGGCAATGACGTCTCGAACGGAGATCGGAGCAGAGAAATCTGGCCGGAAAACGATAGCAGATCTCGGCGGCGGCGGTGGGGCGCGGAGGCGCGTGCGGCGGCAAACGGCGACCGGATTTCACTCTGAAGCTCGCAACGAGGTTCCTAGTTGGCCTGTGGAGTTGGTTAGGGAGAAAAACCAATAGGCAAGCGACGGAACAAAGAAAACAGCCACGGCAGCGGTGATCCTCCGATGGTGGCGAACTCCAGTGGTGACAGCAGCGGCGGAAGGCTAAGGTTTATATTAGGGTTTTAATATTTGAAGAAAAATAGCCTAGGAAAGTAGGCTCTGATACCATGTTGAAATTGAGGAATTGATAGGTCTGGCGGGTGGAGAATAACCACCACCCGCCAGTTAGGCGGAAGCAAAATATGTGTGAACCAAAGAACAAGAGAATAAAGAGAATATATTATAGTGAAAGATTACAATAGATTATATCTCTATGTTTATGGACCTCTATATATACTAAACTAGATACTAAATTAACCTAATAGGATTAGGAAACTAAGCCCACCCTACTAGGAGTTTCCTAATATTCAATGAAGGTTTCCTAATATTCAACACATCAAAACACAAAACGAGACAGCACCAAAACACAAAACGAGATAGCACTAAAATACGAAACGAAACGAAACAATACCAAAACACGAAACGGACTCCATCCTTCTAGAGGTCAAGAACATAAAGACCCTAGACGCAAGCCCTTCACTAATAACACTCTTCATCACACGATCCTGAGGCAACAGCAGCAATCGTAGTGACCGAGCGGACGAATGTTTTAGAAACTCTTGGTATTGAGAAAACTTAGCAAACTCATCAGTAGAGATTGAGACCATCAGGACCAACCGTCTTGACAGACGTATCAAGTGCAGATGCAATGTGTGTAGAATTGTTCCCCCGGTTCTTATTCAAGAGCTTCCTACAATCCTTCTTCATGTGCCCAAACTTATGGCAATAATTACACACAACACCGCTTAAAGTGTGCCTAGAGTTGTGACTGGTTCCATTGTGCGGATGTTGACCAACGAGAGCACTGTTCAGTGGGACCATCACCTCATGCATACTTGGTTGTGATTGCGGCGATCGAAGGGATATCAGTCAAAGTAGGGACCTCATAGCCACTAAGAATTGTTGACCTCACCGTGTCAAACTCATGAGGGAGACCTACCAAAAAACTCATAACAACCATTTGTTCACGTTGCTTTTGTTGTGCCTTGATATCATCACTGAAAAGGATAAGCTTATTAAGGGACTCATATATTCTCTTAAAGTCCATAAAATAAGCTGTAAGAGACAAATTCTGTTTTTCGGCCCTGTAAAAAGCCTTACACACATCATAAATACGAGTAATATTCCCCTTCCCAGAGTACAAGTACTCCAAATACTCCATCAACTCCTTAATGGAAGCACAATGACTAATGAACCCAATAATACTATCATCAATAGAGTTTCGGATTTGCAGAAACAAACGTGCATCATCCCGCACCCAAGACTCATCTTGGTCAGCCAAAGATTTAGTTAGGTGTTCCCCTTTACCCAAACTAGTGAGATAAAGCTTAATGATTTGAGTCCACTCCAAGTAATTAAATCATTAAGCTTACAGTCCGTGATTTTAGAAGTCACCGGAACAATATCAGTTACAACAACCAACTTATTCTCAGCCATACCCACCAAAAACTAAGCATAAACAGATCAGAAAACACACAAAAAAAGGAGCCTGAAGGGGTATGAAACAACCTGGCCGTAGAACAAAAATCACGGAAGCCAAATGGTCCAAACTAAGTCCAGAACCAAGACCACAAGACTTAGGCGACCCTGGTGATGTCGACCGGGAAATTTTCCGGTCACCAAAGATAGCTCACGCGTTAGTGTGTGACGGAGGGGGCGACGCTGGCGGTGGCGCGTGAGGCCCACTCGCTGGGCAGAACAACACCGGATTTCGCAACTGAGGTTGTAGGACGCCGGCAAGCCAACCTGGATGGGCGGTGACAACAAGCGGAGAGAAAAAAAAAACCCTTTATCGTAAAGGCTCAGATACCATGTTACGAAAGGAAAGAGAGAGAGTTTCTAATGTGTTGTCGTATATTGTCTCAAGCTGTCGTATAGAAAAGAGAATACAAAGCCCTATAAATAGGTGCTAGATGACTATAAGTTTCCATATGCCTTATCTGCCTAATCTATAGAGATTCTATATATCAAATATATATTCCATAACAATAATCTTGCATGTTTTGCAAACTGTTGGATGCTTGCAATGTGCACTGTGACTTGTTATCCTCATACTTATACGTCCTTTTTGATAACTTATGGATTATAACTTTCTGAACTTATGTTCACTAAAAACCTTGTCAATCACACACCCCTCAGTCCTTGGCTCCCTGCTGTAAATTGGAATGTTGTTAAAAATGAATATTCTAAGCATATATATACCATCCCAGACAATGTCTTGTGTGCTCCTACAGGAATTGCAATGCTGTCTTTATTGGTTACTGAAGTATATGCAAAAGTTGTATGAAATTGAAATCATGGTTCAAGTTTGTACTGTATACTACCTTGCAGTGTAGGAAGATTGACACAACTGAAAATGCTGAGCTTTTCAAGAAAATAAAGCTTCTGTATTTTGTAGTTCATATAATATATTCTTCTTCTAAGCTGATGTCTTCCATGACTAGGTTCATGCTGCTTCATTGATTCATGATGATTTGCCATGCATGGATGATGACCCATTCCGTCGAGGAAAACCCACGAACCACACAAAATTTGGTGTGGACATGGCAATTTTGGCTGGGGATGCCTTATTTCCACTTGGTTTCCGGCATATTGTGTCCCACACACCAACTGATCTTGTTCCTGAGAATCAACTTCTCCAAGTGATCACTGAGATTGCCCGAGCTGTGGGGTCTACTGGCATGGCTGCTGGACAATTTGTTGACCTTGAGGGTGGACCCAATGCTGTTGGGTTTGTTCAAGAAAAGAAATTTGGCGAAATGGGGGAGTGCTCTGCGGTTTGTGGAGGTCTCCTGGCGGGTGCTTCAGATGAGGAGATCGAAATGCTGAGAAGGTATGGGCGTGCAGTAGGTGTGTTGTATCAAGTTGTGGATGACATACGGGAAGCTAAGATGGAGAGCGGGGAGAAAAGTGAGAAAAATAAAAAGAAAGGTAAAAGCTATGTGAGTGTATATGGTGTAGAGAAGGCTATGGAAGTTGCAGAGGAGCTGAGGGAACAAGCTAAGAAAGAGTTGGATGCTCTTGAGAAGCTGTATGGTGATAAGGTCATCCCACTACACAGCTTTGTAGATTATGCTGCCTATAGAGGTTTTAATGTTGATGTTGAGTAAGTTTATGATAAAGTTGTGGCTACACTATATGCTCTTACCTGTTGTTGTTTTATCATCTCTTTCTCTTTCTCTATATATACATGTTCCAGTCTCATGTAGAATGAATGAATGAATGTGTACCACCATTGTATTTTTTGGGGTTCTTTTTTTTTTTTTTCCTTCCATTATTTTCATCAACTTCCTCTCTACATTTGTTGGGTTCTCCATGAATGAATGTTTATTATGCTGCATGAAATAGGTTAATATTTTATTATCTTTTTAAGTAAATGTCCAAAAACAAATTCGTGTGATGAAAATGTTTACATGTCATCCCCAACATTTATTAACACCATATGCATAATGTTTTCTCAAAATAAGAATATGAATTTGATCAAAAGTTGAAAAAAAAAACTGCCTACTTCTTTAATTATTAAACAAACTTTTAAATTTAGAAAATTATGATCGTGAGTTGGTGACTTGATAATACTATTAAGACCAAGTTTTTTGCAATTTTGTCCATTTACATAGCCAATGGATAACAATTTCTTGCAAATAGTATATGAAAGCAATGGCAATTTCTTGAAATCAAATAGTATTTGAAAGCTTTAACTTGTTGAGAACTTTCAAATATTATTAATTTGACCATTTTTAAGACTCTTGAGACTATTTTGTACTTTTTAATTTTTAATTTTTATTTTTTACTTTTGAATAATAAATTTAATTATTATTATTATTATATTATATTTTAAAATTGAGCTAAAATTATAGAAATAATATGCTAATATGAGAAAGGTTCACTTTTAAGGATGATATATTTTATTTTATATATTTGAAAAAGAATGTAATAAAATAGTCATTTAGTATTAGTATTAGGCTGCCGTTTCAATGTCAAGTTGCAGAGAGTGGTATGATAGCCTTCCTCAATATCTTGCTGATGTTCTTGTTTCTGATTCAATGAATTAAGTTCTTCCTTTCAAAAACAAAAAAAAAAAAATAGTCATTTAGTATTAGTATGCCTTGTGACATTTTTTTTTGTATTCTACATTAAAAGAAATTTTAATGAAAGGATGATACAGAAGAACAGCCTCTCGAAAGAGGATTAGATAACTTGAGGCCTAGCCCCTCTTTCTCCATACAAAAAAAAATTAAAGGATTAAAAATGTTAATTTTGAAAGATTGAGAGTTATATTTGATGAAATTGGAAATTGAGTACCTAATATTAAAAAAAAAAACAATAAGAAAGTAAAATTAGTTAAAAAAGAAAAAGAGAAGCTGCAGTTGAGTCGTGCAGAGATGAAGTGGGTTGACATAGTTATTTATTGGGAATTTCCCTCCGGTGGAAGCGGAGACCAGAATTCGAATTAGGACTAAGGAGGGAAAGAGAGTGAAGGAGTTTGGTGTATGGGCTATGGCGAACCTGTCGAGCCTTCTACACAAGCTTCGAGAGCGCATAGCAAGGCCACCCGACCACCAAAACGACGACGATTTGGAGGCCCTTTTCCGCGACGTTCTCCCCAATCTCCTCCGAACCTATGTCGTCCCCTCCGCAGGTCTCTTCTCTTTTCCACCACCACCACCACCACCACCGCTCTCCTTTTCTTTCATCAATTTCTTTTGTTACTTATCTTTCCTTTCATTCTACCACTTGCTATAGACAAACACAGAGAGGTCGTTGCCATACTTAAACTCTCCGCACATGTCGCCAACAACTTTCCGGGAGTGTTTTATCACGGCAAGCCCGCCGCCGTGTTGCCGGTGATTGGTCGCATATTGCCCTTCTTTGCTGAACCCGCATTTAAGTGAGTATCTCAATGCTACTTACCTTTTTCTTCTCCTTTCCCCCTCAAATTTAGGCCACTAAATGTATGTATCCATTCCTTCCCCCCAATTTTATGTATTTTAGTTTAAACGGATGTATATCAGTTTCTTCTATGCTTCTTGGTTCACGCAGTAGCTTCAGCATCTCCTCTACTTTTTTATTTTTATTTTTTTTATATAGTAATAAAAAAATTAACTACTTTTATGTTATTTCTGCAACAACTTAAAGCTATTATCACTTATCTAGGGCTCAACATGGGGTGATTTTTGAAACGGTTGTATCCCTGTTATCAGTGCTTCGTACGGGGGATCGAGATGCTTACAGGCTATTCTTTATGGATGCAATGTTGTTGGTTGAAGGTACATTTCTACATTGCTAAAATTGGAATCATGATCAGCACTTTTGGAATATTATGGTTCCTTGTAGAATTCATTTCCAGCGCATGTGGAAAATGAACACTAATAAAGTGCCACTTTTTAACCTCTTCTGTCTTCTTATAGATCTTGTGGATGTGGCTTTGGTCTGTGAAAATCAATGCTATAAAGGATCAAGAAAAGTATCTTTGAAGTGTTTCAGTGAATCCTTTTCTGGAGCTTGGGATGAACCATCCGCTCTTTGTGATCTTCCCCAGTGCTGTAAAGCAGATGATGGCTATGGCATTTTGATTAATCTGACTGAGAATGAAAGATGTATACTTTTTGCTTCTTTTGCTATCAAGGTGCTTTGTAAATGTTTAACTGAAGGAACTCTATATGTTGAAGGACTCTTGAATACCTCTTGTGTCCTGGCCATCTGCAAGCTTTTGTGCTATGGAGATGCTGATCTGCACATGGTTGGTAGTTTAACTGCATATTACACATAAAACATTGCTTCCTTGTAACATACACCTTTCTCTTATACAGTGTTTGGATTGGGTGGAAAATTGTATTTTCTCTTGTTTGGATAAAGAGGAAAGTGGAGGGGAAGGTAAACAAGAGGAAAAAAGTGGTGAAAATAAACTCCCATCCTATCAAATGCTTTCCTTCCCAAAATTAGGAGAAAATTGGTTATTACTTTCTCAATACACACAGTACACTTGACTTATCTCCTTTCTCCTTCTAAATACATTCACTACCTCCACTTCTCACTCTCTTCTCTCCCTTTCCTCTCATTCAAATACTGGTTTTCTTTTCCCTCCCATTTTCTTTCCCCTCAATCTCCACCTATCCAAACACAGCATGGGTGCTGGTTACCTGACTATTGAAATCTTGTGCAAGGTATGCTTTGACTTTGTGCACCTTGTTGGAGCCATGAGTTATGAAATTGTTCCTGCTGAAAGATTAATACAACTGATAACAATTATATTACATGAAGGCAAGGGGGAACTTCCAGTCTTCAGGTAATAAAAATAGTAGATTTCTTTCACTATTTTCATTTTCATTGCATTTGTAGACAATGAGGCCTATGTTGAAGCTTGACAGAAAACAAGATTTTAGTCAACATTTCAATAATGTTGCCTGCAGTTGACTCAGTTCAGCAGGAATCTTTATTAGTTCAAAGAGTTGGTGATACTGATGGTTTTATGAATCACATTGAACAAATGTGCATATTCCTCTGTTCTCATCTGTTTGATCATTTTCTCTTACAAACTTAAACTTCCAATTTGTTGCAGAAACACTATGTATGATTCATCCCTGGGTGGATGCCTTCACTTATTACACTCCCGTTGCCCAGTTGATGTTGTCAGGTCAACTGCTACAGATTTAGTGAATGTCTTTCCCCAGTCATTGCTTAGAACAAGAAGTCAAGAGCTCAAGGTTGATTTCATTTTCTTGGTTACTACTTCTATTTACCCATTTGGCTTTCTTGAATGTGACTTATTTTTCCTTATAACCTAATTAATTCATTGTTTAATTTCTGATGACCCTTATATATCTTTTTTTCCCATCCAGGGTGCTCTTTGCTGTGCTTACTCTCGTGTTGTTAAATATTGCCCCCCTCATATCTGGAGACCTGAATTTCTTATTAAATTGCTCTACTCATCCAGTCCAATTGTCCCATTAATAGAGTGTTTTGAGGTTGCTTTATCTAGTCTCCAATCTAATATTTCTGGAGGGGAAATGGTGAATGATGGTGGTGTGTGTTTATCAACCTCAAACTCTAGTGTGTCTGAGAACCCAAGAGTTGGAGAGAAAAGGCCTCAGGACAGCATGGAGACCTCTAAGGCAAAACTTCAAAAGTTTGAAGGTGGATTTGTGGGTTCTGGCATGAAATGTGAGGATTTAAACAAGCTTATATATGAATCTACTTTTATGCGAGAAAAAGAATATTCTAACTACATGCATAGTTCCTTGAAGATGTTTGTTCAACTTTTGAAACCTCTTAGCGACAGAGACAACTCATTGGGACCAGAAGTTGCACTGACAGCTCTTAGTACACTCTGCATTGTTTTCTGTAAATACCCATGTTACAATCTCTTGCTTCAGATATTTCAGCATATGTGTGAATGGGTTCCTTGGATTGATGAACAGGTCTGACGCTGTTGTTTACTTAAGTAACTGAGTTGTGTGTGTGTGTAAACCTTTTTCCTATACTTAATTAACTATCAATTGCTATCTGCAGGTTAAGCAAGGACTTCCACTACCCTTTGATTTATCAATCTTTCTAGATGCTGTTAACAACCTTTTGCTCTTAAAAGGTATCATGATTTAATTGGATTTCACTTGTTAATGTTTGGTGTGTAAGGAGCATAGTTTGATAACTCTACTCTTTTTGTTTTGTAATGTTCCATGATATTCTCTTCCTTTGCTTCCCCAAAATCTTGCATGATACTTAGAAGATGGTGGTGGTGAAGAACCAGTTACTGATCAGTGTATTTGTATGATGGGAGATCTCATTATTGTGACATGACAGATAATGTATTTGATTCAAGACATGATATCTCAATAATTTAAGAGAATTACAAATTAAATACCACCGTAAATAATGAATTTGATCTGACAGGTATAATAAAAACTGCATTATATCATAGAACACGTATACTAATTTGTTTATTTATTTGTTGTGTAACTTAGGCTCCATTTCTGTGGAGGAGTTTCTCAATAGTATAAGTGGTGTTCCAAATATGATGCAACCATTGCTAAGGCTGCCGTGGTCAAATTCTATATCAATTAATTCCCAGCCACCATGGAAGGCAAAATGCCTCTCACTGCAGGTTCTTTCAAAGATTGGACCCTGGTTGCAAAATGGAAATGATCTTGATATTTTAGATCTGGGTCTTCTTGATGAAATGGAGGAGGTTAGAAGAGAAGCTGTTTTTTCCATGCCAATTATAGTCATGTGGTGTGGTTATGGTTTGCTAACGCATATGTTCAAGAGACTGGAGTAAGTAAAAATAACATTAATTTTTCATTGGTTTATCAAACATAAGTTAGTCCTGAGTTTGATGCAAAGATTGGAATTATACCCTAATTTCCTTAAGAAGAATGTTTAGATGGTATGTTTTTGAACTAGTTAGAATGGTGTTTAATTTCAATTATGAAAGCTACTTTTTCAATCAGTTTATAGTAGATATCAATGGGATTTTTTTTTTCCTTGTACTTAAAGTTAATAAAACTCCCTCAGGCTCAATCTTTTTCTGAAGATCTTTTGTCAAGTGAGCTAGTTAGCCCATAAAATGATTAATAATTTGTCATTGCATTAGAGCAGGATTCTAGAGAAAGAGATGGATGGGCGAACTAAGAAGATCATCCCCCATGCACTTGGTTATTTAGCATGCCTTTATGGATCTCACAGTACTGGTGCTGCTCTTTGTGAAGGTAAATGCAAATTATACTTTCAGAAGGATGGCGGAAAACAAGATTTGACAGTGGATGGTCTTTTGAGAGTTTGGTGTTCAAAATGTGACACAGATGTACCTGGTAATGAATTGAATTCAAAAAGTTTACACCTGCCTAATGTTCAAGATACAGGATTTGCCAAAGACTATGGTTATAATCATTTGCAATCCCTCTTCTTCAAATTGCTTTATGACGAATCATCAGAAGATATTCAAGTTTCTTGTGTAGATGTAATTCAGCGAATTCTTCTCCATGTAACAGAAAGTATTCTTCTCACAACAAGATGTGAATGGTTGAAATGTATTGATTACCTACTCCTTCATAGGATAAAGGCTGTGAGAGAAGCATTCTGTGCAAAGGTTGGTTTCTTCCTTGAGGAACCTATTCTGAATTCTTTATTCTTGGATGGGGAACCAAACAAAACCAAAGAACAAAAGTTCATGGATAAATTAAAAGATGCTCTTTCAGCAACTGATGATCCCTTGGTGCATGAAACTCTTCTAGAAGCTGCAGTGAATGTTATGAACACAGTTGATGTACACAGCCAGATCTTTTTCTTCTCTCTTATTCTATTAATTGACCAGCTTGATAACCCTCACTTGCAAGTGAGGATAATAGCATCAAGGTTGATAAGAGGCTCTTGCTACTTTCATACTGAAGATGGATATGAACTCCTTCCCAAAGTTCTTTGTATCAGAAATGAATTGTATGATTATCTGTCTTCAAGGCTTGCTAGCTCTCCAAAAATTGTGGAAGAGTTTGCACTGGCAGTGCTTGACATTGAAACTGAAAAACTTGTGAAAAAGATGGTCCCTGTTGTTCTTCCAAAGCTCATTGTCACACAAAAGGGTGGTGATGAAGTAATTACAACCTTGCATGAGTTGGCCAAGTGTTTAAACACGGATATGGTGCAATTGATTGTTAATTGGCTGCCTAAAGTACTTGCTTATGCTCTTCATCGAGCTGAAAGGCAGGATTTACTATCTGTTCTGCAGTTCTACCATGAGAAGACAGGTTCTGACAACCAAGAGATTTTTTCTGCTGCATTGCCTGCTCTCTTGGATGAACTTGTGTGTTTTACAGATGAAGATGTCAAAGAGATAAACAAAAGGTACAGTTATTCCCTTCCTTCTCCATCCAAAAACTCTCTTTCCCTGCATCAATATAAAAGAAGCTTAGTGGAAGGAGCAACTTCTCTGTGCTGGTTCTTATTTGAGTTTCTTTATATTGGCTTCCAAAACATGAGTTTCTCCTAGGAATTTTTCCTTAGAGATTAATATCAACTATATGCATGAATGACAATTTTATGATTTCATTGACTCACAGGTTGATGAGGGTGCCTCAGATGATAAAAGAAGTTGCAAGAATTCTGACTGGAAATGAAGATCTTCCTGGATTTTTGAGGAATCATTTTGTTGGTCTCCTTAATAGCATTGATCGGAAAATGCTTCATACAAAGGACATATCACTTCAAAGACAAGCTGTTAAACGGATTGAGATGCTTATTGATCTGATGGGTTCCCATCTTAGCACTTATGTTCCAAAACTTATGGTTCTTCTCATGCATGCTATAGATAAGGAACCACTCCAGGGTGATGGTCTTTCTGTTTTCCATTATTTTATCAAGCAACTAGCTCTGGTATCACCATCTAGTACCAAACATGTGATTTCCCAAGTGTTTGCTGCTCTTGTTCCCTTCTTAGAGAGGGAGAAAGAAAAATCCTCTTCACACTCGCCTAAAATTGTGGAGATTTTGGAAGAACTTGTGACCCAAAATAGAGCAATCCTAAAGGAACATATCCGTGAGTTCCCCCCATTACCTAATATTCCTGTTCTTTCTAAAGTGAATAGTATAATACAAGAAGCACGTGGGCCAATGAGCTTGAAGGATCAATTGCTAGACATTGTTGATGGGCTCAACCATGAAAATTTGAATGTTAGGTATATGGTAGCATCTGAATTGAGCAAGTTGCTGAACCTTAGAAGGGAGGATGTCATGCCTTTAATTACTAAGGAAGGGGATCCAAGTATGGATGTTATGAGCAGTTTGATTACATCCTTACTTAGAGGGTGTGCAGAAGAATCAAGAACTATGGTTGGGCAGCGGCTGAAGTTGATTTGTGCCGATTGTCTTGGATCACTTGGAGCTGTGGATCCTGCCAAAATCAAGGGATTTTCAAACACACGCTTCAAAATTGCTTGTTCAGATGATGATCTTACTTTTGAATTGATCCACAAACATCTAGCCAGGGCTTTCAGAGCAGCACCTGACACTATTATTCAAGATTCAGCTGCTTTGGCTATACAGGAACTTCTAAAGATTGCAGGTTGTGAGGCATCTCTTGATGAAAATGTTTCAGGTTCTACATCAAAGAGAATAAGTAAACAACCTTTGAAGTCACTTGCATCTACACCGAAAAGCTCTGGAAATTGCAATGATTTGTATGAAAGGGGTCAGAGATTGTGGAACCGATTCTCTGATTATGTTAAAGAAATCATAGCTCCTTGCTTGACCTCAAGATTTCAACTTCCAAATTTGTCAGATTCAGCATCTTCTGGTCCCATTTACCGCCCTTCAATGTCATTCAGAAGATGGATATTTTTTTGGATAAAAAAATTGACTGTGCATGCAATAGGTTCTCGGGCTACTATTTTCAATGCCTGTCGTGGTATAGTCCGTCATGACATGCAAATAGCAATGTATCTTCTGCCATATTTAGTCTTGCATGTTGTGTGTCATGGAACTGAAGAGGCACGCCATGGCATAGCGGAAGAGATTCTATTTGTTCTTCGTGCAGCTGCATCAGAGAGTAACAATGCTGTTGTCCACGGGATTAGTTCTGGGCATAATGAAGTCTGTATTCAAGCTGTTTTTACTCTTCTTGATAATCTGGGCCAATGGGTGTATGACGTAGAACAAGATCTTGCTCTTTCACTGTCTGTTCAAACATCCAATTCTAGGCAACAAGCTTTAAAATTGAAGGAGCAGAATGATTCAGAACAGATGCTTATGCAATGTAAACATGTTTCTGAGCTTTTGGCAGCAATTCCTAAAGTTACTCTTGCTAGGGCATCTTTTAGGTGTCACGCTTATGCCAGGTCTTTGTTATACTTTGAATCTTATGTACGGGAGAAGTCAGGATCTTTCAACCCATCCTCTGAAAAGAGTGGCATCTTTGAGGATGAAGACATTTCATTCCTAATGGAGATATATAGTGGCTTGGATGAACCAGATGGCTTGTCTGGTTTTGCTTCTCTACGCAAGGCAAAGAGCTTGCAAGATCATTTTTTGATAAATAAAAAAGCTGGAAACTGGGCAGAAGTTCTAACTTCATGTGAGCAAGCTCTGCAAATGGAACCCACATCTGTCCAGAGGCATTCGGATGTTCTTAACTGCTTGCTAAACATGTACCATTTGCAGGGCATGGTTACTTACGTAACTGGATTAATGTCGAGGATTCCTGAATATAGGAAAATGTGGTGCATGCAAGGTATTCAGGCTGCATGGAGACTTGGCAGATGGGACTTGATGGATGAGTACCTCAACGGGGCTGATAAAGAAGGTTTAATTTGCAGCAGCGCTGAGAGTAATGCTTCATTTGACATGGATGTTGCAAAGATTCTTCAAGCGATGATGAAGAAAGATCAATTCTCTGTTGATGAGAAAATTGCATTGTCCAAGCAAGCTTTGATTGGCCCTTTGGCTGCTGCTGGCATGGATTCTTATGCACGGGCTTACCCATTTGTTGTAAAGCTTCACATGCTACGGGAGTTGGAGGAATTCAACTTTCTTCTTGGAGGTGAATCTTTTTTGGAAAAATCATTACATCTTGATGAACTACAGTTCCCAAAACTAACGGAAAACTGGGAAAACCGACTCAAACTCACTCAACCATCTCTCTGGGCAAGGGAGCCACTTTTGGCTTTCCGGAGGCTTGTTTTTTGTGCTAGTGGTGTCAGGGCTTCAGTTGGGAATTGTTGGATACAATATGCAAAGCTTTGTCGCTCTGCTGGTCATTATGAGACTGCAAATAGGGCAATCTTAGAAGCCAGGGTTGTCTTAGAAGCCACAATGGCACCTAATGTCAATGTGGAAAAGGCTAAGCTTCTCTGGAGCACTAGGCGAGCTGATGGCGCCATTGCAGAGCTCCAACAAGCACTTCTGAGTATGCCTGTGGAGGTTGTTGGTTCTGCAGCAATATCATCTATCACAAGCCTTTCATTGGTTCCACTGAACCCTCCACCTCTACTTTCTAATACCCAGTCTTTAAATGAGACTAGAGATGTTGCCAAAACCCTCCTATTATATTCAAGGTGGATACATTATACTGGTCAAAAGAAGAAAGAAGATATGATAAATCTATACTCTAGAGTGAAGGAACTGCAGCCCAAGTGGGAAAATGGATACTTTTATATGGCTAAATATTGCGATGAACTGCTTGTTGATGCAAGGAAGAGGCAGGAAGATAAAACGGAACTGCTTTCCAGGGTGGTGCCATCAAATCTCAATCCAGTTTCTTCTACCAGCTTGAATGCTGAGAAACCATGGTGGTATAATCTTCCCGATGTACTATTATTTTATGCTAAAGGCCTTCATAGGGGCCACAAGAATCTTTTTCAAGCGCTTCCAAGATTATTAACTCTTTGGTTTGACTTTGGGAGCGTTTACCATCAAAGTAATGTAGCTTCTACCAGAGACATGAAGAGCATCCATGGGAAGGTGGTTGTTTACAATAAAGTGTTTTTCTTTTTTTAATTACCTACTGAATGGCAACTTTTGGTCTTTTCTTTTGTGCTTATATAGCATCTATAACATGTGCAGGTCATGAACATTATGCGGGGCTGCTTAAAGGATTTGCCAACCTATCAATGGTTAACTGTTTTGCCACAACTCGTTTCTAGAATTTGCCATCAGAATGACGAAACTGTTAGGCTGGTGAAACACATAATTACTTCTGTTCTACAGCAATATCCACAACAAGCTCTTTGGATTATGGCAGCTGTTACAAAATCGACAGTTTCTTCAAGGAGGGAAGCTGCTGCAGAGATTATTCAAGCTGCCAGAAAAAGATCTACTGACAAAGGTGTGAACTCTTTGTTTACACAATTTGCTACTCTGATTGACCATCTAATCAAGTTGTGTTTTCATGCTGGTCAACCAAGGGCAAGAACAATAAATATCTCAACTGAATTCAGTGCTTTGAAGAGGATGATGCCAGTGGATATCATTATGCCAACCCAACAATCACTTACTGTTAACCTGCCCTCATATTATATAAATCAAACTGATTCTGTTGCAGCTGATACATTCTCTTTTACTGATCTTCCTACTATATCTGGAATTAGTGATGAGGCTGATATTCTTTCTTCACTTCAGCGTCCAAAGAAAGTAAGTCTTTCTGTTTACTACTGATTTTACTTATTGGTTTGGTGTAGGGTCTTCTAGATGTTTTACGTGTATACTTCAAGTATACTATACTGCAAGTTTATACTGACTTTCTTGCTGAAATGATTGATTTTCATTTTATGCATGCCAGTTGCCTTGTCTAATTTTCTTTGTCCTTTCTTTCCCTCCCATAGTCCCATTCCATCTCTATTCATCAGTGTTAAGGATACTGTGAATTATATATTGAATGGAGCCCAATATCATGCATCATAAATTCCTGTCAGAACAGAAGTATCTGATATAAAAGCTATTAGATCTATCGTTGCCTGAATTGGTGGTTCTGCAGAGCACATATCTTGATTGGGATCATCCTAGATGGTTGCTCTTTGGTTTTGCAGGTCATTCTTTTGGGCAGTGATGGAAGTGAACGTCCATTCCTTTGCAAACCGAAGGATGACTTGAGAAAAGATGCACGCATGATGGAATTCAATGCAATGGTCAATCGATTATTGTCTAAATGCCCTGAGAGTCGGAGGAGGAAGCTTTACATTCGCACATTTGCAGTGATTCCATTAACAGAGGACTGTGGTATGGTTGAATGGGTGCCACATACTCGTGGTCTTCGACAAATTCTCCAAGACATTTATATAAGCTGTGGCAAGTTTGATAGACAGAAAACTAATCCTCAAATTAAGCGCATTTATGACCAAAGTCAAGGAAAAATGCCTGAAGAGGAAATGCTGCAGAACAGAATCCTTCCAATGTTCCCTCCAGTTTTCCATAAATGGTTTCTAAACACATTTTCTGAACCAGCTGCTTGGTTTAGGGCTCGAGTTGCCTATGCACATACTACTGCTGTTTGGTCAATGGTTGGACACATTGTGGGCCTTGGAGATCGTCATGGCGAAAACATACTTTTCGATTCTACCACAGGGGACTGTGTTCATGTGGATTTCAGTTGCTTATTTGATAAAGGCTTGCTATTGGAGAAACCTGAGCTTGTTCCATTCAGGCTTACACAGGTGAGGGCCAAATACTCAAACTACAATAGGATTTCCTCCCCCATCCACCCCCCCCCCCCCCATCCCCTCATTTTTGTGTTTTCCCCTCTTTTTTTTGAGAGGTCATTAGCATTTGCCAAGTCAGTGCCATTGATTCAATCTGAACTCAATTGATTGGATATTTTTTTAACTCCTGCCTGTGGGAATTGGGGGGAAGGGGTGCTCTATGTTAAGAAAAAAAGAGAATATTGACTTATTGAAGTGTGATATGCAGAACATGGTTGATGGTTTGGGAATAACAGGATATGAGGGTATCTTCCTGAAAGTTAGCGAGATCACACTTTCAGTATTGAGGAATCACCGGGAGACACTAACGAGTGTACTAGAGACTTTCGTCCATGATCCTCTTGTGGAATGGACTAAATCTCACAAATCCAGTGGGGTGGAGGTTCAAAACCCTCATGCACAGGTTGGAGTTTTTGTCATTTCACTTTGTATTTTGTATATATAGATATGCGGTTGTCAAGTGTAAAAGTTATACTCTTCATATGAAATTTCAGTCAAGTATTGATCTTTCGTTATTGCCTAGCTATGAAGGCTTAGGTACTTATATATGCGAGGACTAGTTATATGCAACTTTGGCTTCACATAAAATTGAATACATAGTTAATGATGATTGAATATGTAAGTGTTAATGGAAATACTTTTGACAATCGTCTTTCCTCAAAATGCAGAGGGCAATCAGCAACATTGAAGCACGCTTACAAGGAGTAGTAGTTGGTGTTGGAGCTGCACCTTCTTTGCCTCTAGCAGTAGAAGGACAAGCTCGGCGCTTGATTGCTGAAGCAGTGTCGCACAAAAATCTTGGAAAAATGTACATATGGTGGATGCCTTGGTTTTGAGGTTACTGGACTAGTATTCAGATTTCTCATTAACTCACATCCATCTGTGAGTTTTTGGTTGTCAGTAACAAGTTTTGGTCCATGATAACAAAGTATGCACAGAGGCAAACAACTGGTATTATAACCTGCAGTTATTCTTTAATCATCATATATGCTTAGAGGAGTTTAACATGGTAATTTCCATCCTCTTGCTTCCTCTCCTGTGCAGGGGTGTTTTTACATGGTGCTTAACAGCATTGTTGCTTCCCCTCCTGTGCAGTGTGTGGGAGATTCAACAGAATAGAGCCCACCCACCATTGACCTCGAGTTCTGATCAACTTGTCTAGTTAGCAATTGCCCTCGCAGCTCACTTGTTGGTAACCGGCAATCTGGAGAAATTGGACAAGCTGGTATGGTTGATTTGTCAGCTTCTCTTTCAGCCTTAATAAAAAAAATTCAGTGATGATTTTTCAACTAAAGTACTCTGATTTGATGTAAATTGGCAGCAAGAATTGGTGGTTGGATCAAGTGCAGACGTGGATGTGGAGAAGTGGTTGGATTTGTTGCAGTCTTCAATTTTGTTTAACCATGTCAGCCATAGATCCAGAAAATACCCCAATACAAAGAAATGTAGCATCAATTTTGTTATCATGTTTCAACTGCCAATGGTGTTATTGTGAGAAAAATGATGAAAATCCAATTCAAGAGGAGAGGTTGGCTGGCTTCATATGATATTGCATCATCCACTCTTTGAGAACGTTCCCTTTGGCAACAAAGCATCCAATATTTTTGTCATCATTCCTAAGCGGACACTTCATCTGCACTATCATTTTCTTCACCAAATCTTTCACGGGAGATTTCCCTCTAACAGCGCTGTGCTTTCCTGACCCACATACTACCCTAATCTCGTTTGGAAGCTCGTAATCACATTTTGATCCAAGCTCGTCGAACCACTGTAACATAATCAAATATGCAGAGCATAAATGCATTCCATGCAGATCTAACTTCAATTCCGACGCCTTCCACTCCATAACTGATATTGATGATGCATCAACCAGGTGGAGAACTAGTGAACGTTCGTCCCCACTCAGATCCTCCGCTAACTCTTCAAGTGAAAGAGGCATATTCTTCATGTCGCGCAGCATTAGGTTTAATTTAGGGCATGAATTCAGGACTGAATTGTAAGTCCTAATTGAAATCGCAATGCCTGAAGCTTTCATCTTTTGAAGCCAACAGCACATTTCTGCCAACTCTTTGTGAGCTCCAAAGGAGGAGAGAACCATATTTGAAATAATGGTGTCTGGCGGGAATCCTTCTCCCTCCACTTGATCCACAATCCTCTTCATCTCTCCAAAGAGGCCAATTTTTCCGTATCCATAAACCAGACAACGAAACTCGAACTTGGATGGCTTGAGGCCTACACCTCTCATTTCCTCCATCATCTCCTCAGCTTCAAAAGGTAATCCAACCTCACACATGGCTTTGATCATGGATTCATATCCACGTCGCTTCAAGTAAGCCGAGGAGGAGCCTGAAAGAAGCAACTGCTTCAATTGGGCGTAACTCTCGAAAACTCCTTCCCGTAACTTGTGTTTGGATTGGGAATCGATTAGGTGACAGTAGAAGCTACATAAATCGCGCTTCCGGGGGCTTAATTTGGAGACTGTTTCCGCAACTAGGGTTCCAGCTTCATCAAATCGTTGCTGCTTGTGCAACAGAGCGATGAGGTCTGCTACTAGCTTAGGATTCCAATCGAACCACGAGGCCTCAGTTATCACCAAGTACAACTGCAATCACACACATTTACACGAATAAATAACAGATGAATGCAGGTGTACAGAGAGAGAGAGAGAGATACGTACAGGGAGGGCGAAGGATGAGAGGCGAGGGTGGGTAGCGGTGGTGGTGGGGGAGAGGAGATGGGAAAGAGTGGTAATAGCAACGTTTTTGGAAGAGGAGGAGACGAACTTCCGAAGCAAGCGATGGAGGTCGTGGTTGGGGGAGGTAACAACCAGGGACCGGAGAAAACGGTCGCCTTGCTTGCTCAACGCACAACAAATCTGCAACTTCAACTGCGCCGGCGGCGGCCTTGCAATTCCGACGCCAATCACAATCATTGTAGGTACAAGCCACTGTTATCTTGAATAACCATTTTTGTTGATAAGAAAAACACAAATAAAAGAAATTCAAGCAAAGAAAAACTTCCAATTGAGAAAATATTACAGAGATGGAGAGAATTACAATTCTATTTTCACGTGATTTTGATGGTAAGTAAATTTTTTTGTTTGGTTGGAGGGAGTCAATTTGGCGGAATTAGAATTCCCTCATTTCCATAGAATTAGAATCCTATGCTCCCTCTTGGTATTTCAATTTCATGGATTTTAAGAAGAAAAAAGTATAACTTTGAGACAAAATTACCCATATATTTTTTAACTTAAAGTTGATAATAATAATAATAAGTATGAACATTTTAGACTTTATACTACTTATTGCTTTTCAATTCTCATGTATACCTGATAGTACTAATACCCATGTGTATGCGGTCTAAGTACTGAATGAGAACAAGTAATAATAGCAAAGGTGATTTTATTATTCAGAGGGTGACCTAATACAATCTAAATGGCTATCTCGAGGGCCGACTGACTGCGGTCAGGCTGCTCTGTAAATAGCCTATTGTCGTCCAAAAGTCCCCCTCACTGTAGCCGCTGTGGGTATTTATAGCGTTTGGCCGGAGACAAAACTCCGGCTTACCGGCATGTAATCCACGTAACATCCACGCGTCTTCACCCGGCGAGCCTTCTCTGTCAACGCATAACATTGCCACGTGCCTCTCTCCAACATCTCTGTCTCTTCGTAAAGTAAAGGCACGATGACCGGGAAATAACGCCGGTCAGGAAGTCCACCGGTCGGGTCCGACCGCCTTGTCTTAACGACGCCCGACCTAAAGATCTTGCACAAACTACAAGATGAACCCATCTCTTGTCGGTCTGGATATATCCTACCAATACCAAACATTGAAATTGAAATTTCTAATAATTCTATTCCTTTAAACCAAACACTGGAATTTAAATTCTCACTTTATTCCGAATAATTCACTCCCATAGAATACAATTCCTTCCTTCCAATCAAACGCCTCGTTAAGGATTTGGAGATCACATATTAGATCATTAACTAGCCTTCTAAGTATTGATTTTTGCAATTATGGTAATGACTGCTTCAAAATATCTTAATATACTCCATATAGTTAGATTGTATTCAACTAAGTGTGATCATGATATTTCATCAACATTAATTGAACTCATTAAGCAACAATCAACTATCACCACAAATACATAAAGTTATGTCTCATTAATTGTTTATTTTACGAGTTCCAGATTCATAAGTCACTTGTCAGAAACCTAATAATGGAAATATGCAATGGCTCGTGGCCAGTCACACAATCCACAACTAAAATACATAAGATAAATATAATTACACTTCAATTATTTAATTGAAATTGAAAAAAAAAAAAAAAAGAAAAGAAAAGAGAAAATAACACTTTTTCCCCCTGAATTATATACTTATAGCATCCCCTCCCCCCCCCCCCCCCCCCCCCCGAATTATTTAAGAGGTGTTTTTCCCTCTGAAATGTTAAATAAACATATTTATCTTTAAAATAAATATTTAATATAAATATTTCATTTATTTTTCTTCTCCAACAAATTATGACCACAATTTGATTCAAACCAAACAGACACTATAGCAACCAACCCGAAATATTCCAATTACAATTTAGAATTGAAACTCGATATTTAGAGTTTATTAAAGACGCGAACCGGAACAGCCGGTTCATGTTCCGAATTGAAAAAAAATAAATTTATTGTTGAATTTAGACTATTTTAAAATAAAAAATAAAATTTTAAAATAAAGACGGTTCAAAATCGCGAACCAAATCCGAAACCGCCGGTTCATGGTTCAGGATCCAATTTTTTCGATTCATAATTTTAATAAATTGAAATCAAAATATTGGGTTTTGGATCTGAATCATAACCGAAAACTTTTAATTCGATTGCTATAGTGTTTGATTCAGTTCGAACCAAACCGTAGGCATCTCTACGTATACGCAATAATTTGTTGGAGAAGAAAAATAAATAAAATGTTAACGTTTAAGGTAAAAATGTTAATTTAATTTATCAAGGAAAAAACCGTCACTTTTAGAATAATTGAGGGGGCTAATGTACTTACTTGAATAATTCAAGGAGAAAAAATGCTATATGTATATAGCTCAGGGGAAAAAGTGTCATTTTCCTTTGAAAAAATCAATACACGAAGAATAGTCAATTAATTTACCTTATATATGATGCTCTACAATTAAACGCAAGCCCAAAATTATTTTTAACTTTTTTAGTTAACTTTAAAATTTAAATATTGATATAATTATTTTATAAAAAAATAAGAATGAAAAAAATTTATTAAAAAATAATTATTAAATTTGAACTCTTTTAAAAATAAAAAATAGAATTAAAAAAAAACTTCCAATCCGAATCAGAACTACTAGTTTGCCATTTTTCAAAATCGTGAATCGCCGATTCAAAATGGGAACCGAATTGTAATCACATTGATTCAAAATCGGAACTAACAATGTAAACCATGGTCCATAATATAATTTGTTGTTATATGAGTCAATCGTTATGCTATGGACACGTGTCCAGCATGCATGCTGGACACGGTAACGGTGCCGTTAGCCCGTTAGTGGCACCGCTCTCTTCCACATTTTAAAAAAATAAAAAAATAAAAAAATTCCAGACCACTTTGTTATATGTTCATAGTTTTATCACTATATGTTCATAATTGTAAGTTCATAATGTCAGAGCTCTGTGTTCATAATTGCATAACTGTACATTCATAATTGCATAAATGTACATTCATAATTCCGTAACTGTACATTCATAATTCAATAACTATAAATTCATAATTTTCGAAACTCTATGTTCACAATTTTAGAGCTCTATGTTCATAATTTTATCACTATATGTTCATAATTGTAAGTTCATAATGTCAGAGCTCTGTGTTCATAATTCCATAACTGTACATTCATAATTGCATAACTGTACATTCATAATTCTATAACTGTACATTCATAATGCAACAAACGAATAACGCCGTTAACGACGAGACAAAATCAATTTTTTTTTTTACTAAAAGGCCGCGTTTTCCCTTAAAACGACGTCGTTTTAGACTCGTGTCCACAATGCATTGTGGACACGAGACCACAGCATAATTTGCGTATATGAGTAATTGTAGCCTTTTTTCATAATTAAGGCTTCATTATTTAATTTATTTTTAGTGTTAGCCCATAGGTTGAGCAAGCATTGAATTTATCTTTTAATTGAAAAATAGAATGTTTTAAAATAAATAAATAAATAAGAGGGGTAAAAATAAAGTAAAAGGAAGTTTTTTTTTTTTTTTTTTTTTTTTTTTTTTTTTTTTTTTTCATATATACTTTGTGGATAAGACTAAAATTAAAAACTTTAAGAAAAAAATGATAAATAAGCCACTAAACTTGATATTTTTGTGGAAGGAAATTCTTAAAATGGTCCTCCGATTAGGGCCCTTTATCAAATTGGTCATATGACTTTTAATTGAACCTAAACTGATCCTCTAACTATTAGATTTTAAGTCAATCGATCCTCCGTTAGTTGAGCGTGAACTTGGTGTCAAATTAAATGGCAAAACAAGAAATTAAGCTCATATATTCCATTATATAAAAATTTTGACTCCATTGCTGAATGTATTTAAGCTATTGCGTAAAATCTATGGTTTCCTGATATGCTCTGGAAGAATTTTGCTACCTTTGCTTAGTCTCAATTAGATTAGGGTTCTTCAGACTTCAACAATTCGTTCACTAATTTGGGAGAAAAATCAAAGGCGCTGGTAATCTAAATATTATACAATATAAATTTCTTGTTTTGCCCTCTAATTTGACGACCAAGTTCACGCCTAGCTAACGGAGGATCAATTTGGTTTAAAATCTAATAGTTGGAAGACCAGTTTGGATTCAATTAAAAATCATAGGACCAATTTGAAAAAGAATCTCAAATGACCATTTTAAAAATTTTCTCTTTTTATGCAATTAAGTCATCAAATTAAAAAAAAAAAAAAACATCAAATTAAAAGCATGTGTAATTAAATTATCGAAAAAGTAAAAAAGTGAGAATTGCACTTTTTTAAAAGTTACCAAGTTACCAACTGATTTCCTGAATTCCAAATAATAATTGCTTAGTTATTTACTTACATAAAAATATTTATTACTTTTTAAGCAGACAAAAATAAAAGGAAGAGGAAAGACAACCATGGTTGCCTCCTCTGTAGCACATAGGGAGGGGATCTCCTTTTTATTTATTTTTTTCCTTTTTCAAAAATATTTTATTTTTTATTTTTATTTTTATTTTTCTATCATATCAACTTGAAAAATAATTAATAATTTCACTTAAGTAGACAACTAAGCAATCATTATCTAAAAACTTTTTCATAATTAATTTTTTTGAATGCTACTGTGAGACTCGATCTTATGACCTCCCACAAGAGAGATCACTACATGTCATCTCAACACAAAAATATAAAACTTTTTGATAACTAGTCAAAAATATATAAATTGCACAGTTTTTTGCTTGTTTGATGATCTACTTATTACTTGCACATATTTTTAGTTTGATGATCTACTTATTACTTGCACATATTTATATTGTTGAGCTTTTTTTTCAAAACTTTATTAATGCATTATTTATTTATTTATGAAACTACAAATTTTTTTTTAGGTGTAAACCACACTGTGGTCCAAGTCTTTCTCTGAATCGTCACTTGTGAAAATTGAACCCGGGTTATCCCAAAATTCTCCCCTATAAAGAGAGCTCATTTGCCATTTGAACTAGCCTGTTGGGTTTTATGAAACTACAATTGAAGATTGAATTATAACTTAAAGTACATTGGGACAAAGCGACCAACAAAAAAGTGATAGACGAAAAATAAAGCGATAAGTTTGAACATAAAACTTCTTCTAACATGTGCTTTGGCTTACCGTCTCAAGCATTTAAGAACACTGAACACAGACATTAACATGTTTTCACCCTGACCAAAAAATTAACATGTTTTCACCTATGACCTACCTTCTCATCTCAAGTAGTTAAGAATACAAAGACGTTAACATCTTGTCTTGGTATAAAAATTTATTTAAAAGACGGTAACGCTTTTGACAGATACTAACAACCTCTAGCAGCAAAAATATACTACCTTGATTGATACCAGTGTGGTTTTAAGAAACCGTCAGATACTCACAACCTCTAGTACAACAAAAATATACTACCTTGATTGATACCTAATACAATACAGATTTGATTTGTCTCATACAGGGGATTATGAATATAAGTTTGTCTCCTATAAGGAATAGGAAGGATGGGAATTGTATAGGAATTAGATGTCTATAAATATATTGATTATCTCATCACTAGTCACAAATAATAAAAGAATATTTTCACATATCATCTGGTTTCGTTACCGAGATCACTAATTAAAAAAAAAAAAAAAATCATCTCTGCGAGGAAGAAACACCACGAAATTCCAATTTCCAAAGCCCCGCCTCAATCTCCATTTCTCCATTGCATCTCTTTAAACGCACGCACAATGTCGGTGATGATAGTGACGAGCTTGGGAGACTTGGTTGTGGATTTGTTCACCGATCGTTGTCCTTTGACGTGCAAAAACTTTCTAAAGCTGTGCAAGATCAAGTATTATAATGGCTGTCTATTCCACACAATTCAAAAGGATTTCACCGCTCAGACAGGTGATCCTACTGGAACTGGTTCTGGTGGTGATTCAATTTACAAATTTTTGTACGGTGATCAGGCTCGATTCTTTGGTTTGGATTTGAAGCATTCTAAGAAGGGAAGTGTTGCCATGGCTAGTGCTGGAGAGAATCTTAATGCTTCTCAGTTCTATATCACGCTGCAAGATGATCTGGACTATCTTGATGGGAAGCACACTGTTTTTGGAGAGGTGGCAGAAGGAATTGATACACTAGATAGGAACTCAAGAACTTGAGGAGGTTCTGCGTGCAAAGGAAGCTCATTCTCGTGCAATTGTGCTCCAAAGTATAGGGGATATTCCTGATGCTGAGATAAAACCTCCTGATAATGTCCTCTTTGTTTGTAAATTAAACCCAGTAACGGAAGATGAAGACCTGTATACTATCTTTTCACGTTTCGGAAGAGTGACTTCTGCTGAAATAATAAGAGATTACAAGGCTGGAGATAGTTTGTGCTATGCTTTTATTGAGTTTGAGGAGAAAGAAGCCTGTGAAGAAGCATATTTTAAGATGGATAATGCTCTAATTGATGATCGAAGGATTCATGTTGATTTCAGTCAAAGTGTTGCAAAATATTGGTTCCAGTATAGAAACCGCAAGGATGAAATGGGTAAAGGAGGAGGTTGCTTTAAGTGTGATCACATTCGCACTTTACCCAACATCATCATCCAAAATACATACTTAAAGAAGATAACAGGCAGCACGGTGGAGATGATAACTCAAGGTTTGAAATGGTATTTGGTGAAGATGCTGGTGGTAGTCCAAGAGGAAATAAAAGGCAACAGGATTATGGAGCTGAAAAAGATGATCGCAAACAGAATGTTAAACGTAGGTGCCGGGTCCGTATAAATTCTTATCCTCAACAGAAAAAGGTCAAAATGGGATGTCAAAAAATTGTGTTATAATTGCGATGAGTAATTTTTTTCTAGCCATAAATGCTTATGTTGTGGACATGGTGAAGAACCGTCTACTTGGCTTGCATCCACAGAGTTGAACGCATTCGAGGGAATCACATGAATTCAACTTTGAACATTGTACCCTACTTCAAGCTTGATCTTTGAAAAGGGTGTAATGATACAATACAAATCCTGCTGCCCAACTTGTTCACAATGCTTAAGAATCAATTTAGTTATATTGTTTCCTTAACTACTTTAGTTATGTTGTTTCCTTTATTAAGGATTGCCTTTATATTTAGTTCAGCAGATTTTAGAATATTATTTCCTTATATCTTTAGTTGTATCCTGTAACTCCAATATATAGGGAGAATATTATATATTAGTTTGTCTTGGTAAGTTGGTATTGAATAAACTGAATAAAAGAAGTTTCTTCCCCAACTTCTTCGCTCTCGCACTATTCTCAGTAACCATAGGAATCCATCTTCTAAACACTGACAAACCAATACCAGTGTGGTTTTAAGAAACCGTTGCACCCGAAAGTTCAAGCTGTGCCACTGCCTGGTTGATTGCATCAATCACATCCACTTTCCCTCCGCTTACTGCTTCATCCATGGGGGTTCTCTCATGGCTATTAATCATCAAGCAATGCAACAATTTAGTCAGCCCAAACCTCAACGATAAAGATTAAAGAGTACCATCTACTACTATAATTCATAAACAATTCACCTATTTAGCGCCGAGACATTGGCTCCAGCAAGAATCAAGCTCTTGACAACCTGATAGAGACAAGACAGTAATAAGCCCAGACCGTTTTGCATTAAATGAAGTTAATGCACATTAGAACACAGCAATATACCTCGACATGCCCGTTAAGACAAGCCCAATGAAGAGGTGTATTTTTCTCCTCGTTAGAAGCATTGACATCCTTTTCCACAAGAAGACAATAAGTATTAACATCTTTGCGGATGGGAGTACTTCAATTCACCACAAAATTTAAAATAAAAATTTCATACACCAATAATTTCTTAACTAAGAAATACGCATTGTTAAAAAGAGGAAGGAAACCGAAACAACACAAATCTGGTCAAATCAGATGCTAAAGATGTAAACTAATCTGTGTAGAGTAAGTATCTGAATTGTAATTGCAACCATGATGGCACTCACTACTTCATTGCGAATAAGGTAGTCTACAATGTCAGAATGCCCATTAGCAGAAGCCATATGCAGTGCTGCAAATCATTTACAATTAAACAACATTACATACATGAGAATAAAATATGAGTACAAGAATACATAAAAGGCCCTTTATCCCAAACAATCCGTCTCAGAAAATACACAATCAACTATAGAGTAGAATAGAATGATTAGTATAAAACATACTAGTTCAACTAAACAACTTAATCCCAAACAAATAGCAAAAAGTGTTGGAGGTCAATCACACAATTGGAGGGGAAGTTTCTATTTAGGTATAGGGCTTACACAAATAACATACAATACAAAAAGTATTTAGTTACTTCTATGAGAGCAAAGCATCACATTACAGACTACTATAACATGTTTCCATATTAGAGCTCCTAGATTAGGTTAATAAGTCATGCATAAGGATAAAGCATGAGTATGGGACTTGCAAACAAGCACGGGAGTTGGATGTAGCATAATTAAATTTAAGAAGAATCAAGTAACAGACTAACAGTAAGTAACAACTGAGGTGTTATTCACTAATTTATAAACTCTCTCTAAGAAGTCAAAGAATGATCAAATCAATACCAGTTCGGCCCTGTGAATCCTTTGAATTGAGAGACACGCCGGAGGATACTAAGCTCATTATATCTTCAATATCATTATACCTTGCAGCCTATTCAACATAAAACATATTAGTCAATAGATTAAAGGGAATCATATACCTGATGAACATGACATCGTAGCATATTAAAGATTTGTACGAAATTTGGACACGGAAAATATGCTCCTTTAGACAGATATAGTGGACATCTAATTAAAGATTTCATCTCTATGTAAACCTCTCCCTCACACACAATAAATCTTCATTTTGCATATAAAATGAACAGAAATTTGGAAACACAGTAATGTATCTATTGGCCTATTGCAAAAGAAAACTTGTGTTCCAACCGCTATAGTAGACATCTAATAAAAAAGGATGATAGAATCATGAGCTGCAAAAATGATTAGCTATTGCATAGTGCCCCTTGTATAGATTACTGACCGCAGATTTCTACCGTAAAGTTACAGTTAAAAAGGATCTCTGAGAGCTATTTTTTTTGTTAATGAACTCTTTTCTAACCAATGGTATTATAGTCCTCATTCGACAACTTTAAAATGTACATAAAAACTGAAATTCTCTTTTTATTCCTATGTTCTAAAATTGGTATATATTTTCATTATTACAGCAATTTGACTACTTTAGAGCAGGTTTTACCTAATCACTTTTTAGACTGCGGCTAAAACCTTTGCTGTTACTAAATGACTAAAGTTGCTTGAAATGGTCAGATCAAAGAGGAGGCGTGCAGAGGCGACTAAGACCAGCCTCTCCATTGGCAATTCCTTCTCTGGTCAAAAACTCTCTTGTTTCGTATGCTTCATTCCACATCCCTGCTGTTGCATAGACATTATATAATGCAATACAGGTCGTTGAAATCTGCTTTTCATTTTCCAACATCTTCTGTGCTACCTTTCTTCCAATTTCAATGTTTTCATACAATTGGCAAGCCCCAAGCAATGCAGCCCAAATGGAACCCGCATAAGACTTATTACCCAGCTCTTCAACTTCCCTCACCAAATGCCATGCCTCTTCAAGCATTCCATTTCGTCCCAACATATCAATTAAAGAAGTATAATGATCTTCCTTTGGCGTCAACCCATACTTCTTCATCTCCTTAAAATATTGCAGTCCCTCATTCACCAAACCACAATGACTGCACGCAGTTAATATTGGGACAAATGTCACTTCATTTGGCTGAATGCCATTATCTAGCATTTTTTGGAACATTTCAAGGACTTGTAAACCACACCCATGAGCTGCAAAACCCGTGAGAATAGATGTCCATGCAACGATGTTTTTCTGCTTCATTGAATCAAAAACTGTGCGTGAGTAATGCAAATTGCCTGATCTAGAATACATTTCTACTAAAGCTGTTCCAACAACCACATTACTAGTATCTACACCGGGTAATCTCCTAATGATTTTTGCATGTATCTGCTTTCCTTTTTCCAAATCTGTTAGATGGGTACATGCTTCCAGGCACACTACAAAAGTTAAGCAGTTTCCATCAATCTCATATCCCCCTTCAGTGCAATACATTTTAGCCAATAAATCTAATCCTTCTTGGGGCATGTTATTCTGCACAAATCCTGTGATCATGCTAGTCCAAGAAACAATATCTTTCTTGGGCATAGCCTGAAACAGCACATTAGCAGTCTCAATAAGGCCATTGAATATATAACCAGATATTAATGCATTCCAGAGTGAAACATGTACACACGGCCATGTTTCAAAAACTTTCTTGCCTTCACCAACATCACCACATTTGCAATACATATCAATTAATGCACTACCAATAATTACCCCATCCTCCCCTAATAGATTAATAATCTTATATGAATTCGTCATAGCAATAAAGAGGCCATGGACTTGCTTCCCGACTCTGACCAGAGATAACTTTGTGCAGATAGTTAGTAGAGGCACAAAAATTGTATAATCTGTGTTTAAAATTTCTACTACATTACCCAGAGAGCAAACATACCTAAATCCAGCAGCATAACTTTGATTTAAAATATAACCTCTTATGCTTAAAAGCTTTGAAACAGTATCCTGGTAAACTGCATCCATAATTTTCGTGGCACAGGCAATTCTACCACAAGAAAAATACATATTAGCAATTGAATTCGCACAATTTACTTCAAAACCACCAACAATTGCATATGCATGAACTTGCATACCCAAAACAAGATCTTGAGTTTGTACAGAACCAGACAACACGGTTGAAATACTATACTCATCAGGTGCATAAACCTCTCCACACTTCATCCGGTAAAACAACTTTGACCCATGAGTTTCCATTCCATTTTGCATGTACCCAGACAACATAGCATTCCAAGTCACTAAGTTTCTGTATGGCATTTCCTCAAACAACTTCCTTGCAGACTCTATGACCCCACACTTGGAATACATATCAAGAAAGGCAGTCTCAACAATGACTTTTCCAGGTAAAAATCCAGATTTGACAACATGGGCATGAAGAAGTTGGCCCAATAAGATGTGTTCTGGAGCAAATGCAATGGCCCGGGCAACAGCAGTGATGACAAAGTGATTTGGTCGGACATCTAAATCTGGTTGGGTTTGCTGGAGCATAAGGGAGAAGAGATGGAGGGCATTGTCAAGTTGGTTGTGGCGAGCATAAGCGGAGATTAGGGATGTCCATAAAGGTAGGTCTTTCGAGGGTACTTGATCAAACAGTTGGTGGGCATGACTAAGAGAGTTGGCAAGCCCTAAGGACAGATACTTGTTGATGAGCTTTGTGGCGCATACTGCATTAGTGTCAAGTCCAAGCTTGATTAAACGGCTATGTCTATACATTCACACACGATTCTAACACAAAGCTTTTCCTTCAAATCCTTAGTACAAGACTTCCTGACCATACTATGCAAAGCTCTTGGTGGCTAATAGAAGATAAACAAGCTGCTCGAAAGCTTACAGCTTTACAGCATGTTTATTATGTCCAAGCTCTGCTCCTGTAGTATCAACCAACTAACTACATTAGCTTACCAAGGACTTGATGTAAGACCTAAAACATTGGTCATACCAGTTCAAAATTTTCTTTTCCCACGCAAGAAAAAAGTTGGACTCGTAGGAAGTAAAAGCAAAATAGGAAAAAAAAAATGACAATTAAACTACATGTACTGAGCCTAAGAAGAGAAAATTATGTCTAACCCTATAACTTCCAACCTTGGGTATCTTAATATTACTCAAAAGAAAGGAGAGATGAGAATTTTGCCAAGTGAAATAAGATTCTCTAGAATATAGCCACATTGATAACACAACTGGGGTCTATTGACTCATCCATTGTAAGTTGTTGGAACATCCATACAACATAAAAGTTCAAGCAATTAAATTTAGCTAGCAAATGCACATAACCATCATAGAATGTGGCATCACCAATTCATTATGGTGTGTATCAGATAAGTGACAGCTCATGTAGTCATGTTAGAAGCCATGTAACCTCCCTTTTCAATTCGAAAGGGGTGGCAAGAATTCCATTATTCAAAGATGTAATATAATTATCCATGTAAACTTTTAGCAATCACTATAGCATGCACCCATGCTTCCAAAGATTGGTGCATCAAAGTAGAGTTCAATTCAAATGACATGCAAGTCAATTCAATATAAATAATTAAGCCATGTCATTTAAAAAAACCAATACCTTACTATTCAGGTGTGATGAACAAGAGGACAATGTCATATACTCATGTCATGTCTCATGGTGCACAATGTAAATATGGTCTAACAGTAAAATTTTAACACTAATTTTAGGTGTTAATTATGCTGATAGAATCCAATATTCAAAATTAACCACAAAACCAACCTGCCACAATGCATTAAACTAGTAGAAACCACAATTTCAATAGATAAATTTTCTTAACACTTTTCGGGTAAATCCTCAAACATCACCGAAAAGTTATTCACCAACTACTCATAGTGCGTATATCAGGGTTATCAATGATACAACAGAGAATACTCGATAAATGTTAATTGGGTACCTCAAGCAAGGCTTCAATGGTTTCCGGCATTGTTTCATGAGAACTTCTCTCAGCTGTATCCAGCACATGTTCCAACCCCATTCCTGAACTTAGTTGGCAGTGTAATTGCGGCAGAAGAAATGAGGGAGTAGTACACTAGTACTGCATAGAAGGATTCGAATAAATATTAGGGTTTAACTAGGGGGTGTCAACACTCAACAAAAATAAAAGCAAAATTGCAAATTAACAGCAACTTATTAGCAAATTTAGTCATTTAAGTGAATGCTTATAGGCAAAATAGGGATGGAAATAGGCTGTGCCGAGCTTTAGAAAAATAGGTATGGGCATGCTATAGAAATCTTAAGCCTAGTCCTGGGCCTGTATGTAGGCTTTTTTAGGTTCAAGCCTAAGCCTACAATTGGCCTGGTCTGGCTTAAATTCGTTTTAAAAGCCTATTTAATATGTAGGCCATTAAAAAGGCTTTAGGCTTTGAGCCTATTTAAGGCCTACATGTAAAAAAATTTAAAAATATACCTAACACAAATATACACTAATACAATTATACAAAGCTAATACATAAGTATATCACCACAAATCCATGATTATCAATCACATGACAAGAAATCAATAACTACAAAATAAAGTTCATAATACAACATCCAACAACACAAGTTTAATAACCACAAAACCACAAGTTCATAATACAAAAATCTAACAAAAGTTTAAAACACAATACAAAACTAAAAGTCCATAATACAAAAATCCAACACAAGTTTAATACAACGTCTTGAAAACTCATTAATAACCACAATGCAAACATAACAGCATAAAGCATAAAATGAAACAAGTCATGGCTACAGCATAATCTCCTCTTGGTTGTCATCCTATGTAATCTCATAAATATCTAACAACCAATAGCAAAACATAAACAAAGTAATCTCATAAATAATTAACTATCAACATTTAACAATCAATAGCAAAACATAAACAAATTAATCTCATAAATATTTAACTATCAAGTATCAACATTAACAATCAATAGCAAAACATAATCAGAGTAACATCTACCGACTACAATTAGATATTAATATTTAACAAATTAACATTTAAAGAACAAAGCTGCAGGTTGATCTTCAAAACAAATAAAATAAAATAAAATAAAATAGAGCTGCAGGCTGAGGCCGCAGCCTTCGTCCACCGCCGCAACTCGCAAGGCCGCAGGCTCCGTCCACGGTCCACCGCTGCAAGGCCGCAGCAGCCACAGCAGGCCAAAGCACGCCGCAGCCTCCACTCCTCCAGTCATGACACAGTATCAGACTAAAAGTAAATGTATCCGTGTATACCACTAACCTGTTGTCGCCGTTCGCCGGAGATAATATGAAGTCGTCGCTGTTGGCCGGTCGTCCACTCGTCCCTGCGTCCGACGGCTGCGTAGAGGTGGAATAGCCGAATAGAATAGGGAAAATTAGATTTGGGAATTTTGGGGAATTAGGGATTAAGGATTAGGGTTTAGGTGTTAGTACACTTTTAGTTTTTTTTTTTTTTTTTTTTTTTTTTTTTTTTTTTTTTTAAACTTTGGTTTTAGTATTATTGAGATATGATCATTTTCGGTCATCCGTCAATAAAATTGTTTAAATAGTATTAAATAAATTATATTTTGATCTATTCAGTTTTAAGTGTTAAGTTTTTTTTTTTCTTTTTTTAATGTTGTATTTATATGTGTCATTTTACTTTTAGTCCTTTTTTTTTTTTTTTCAAACCTCTATGTTTAAATAATGATATTAAAAATGAAGTTATTAACCACTCAAAATCTTCATTTTTCTTTTTGGCAATAAAATCACAAGTTTTGTGGATTTTTATGAAGTAGATTTATGCACCAGACTTAAGGTTTGCTATGAAGTAGAGATTTGTGGGTTTTTTAAGAGTTAATTAGTTTTTTGGTCTTAGACTTATGGTGTCATAGACAATTTTAGTCCTCCATAAAAAATTTGGAGAATTTATGGACACACTTATTGTGACGAAGACAATTTTGGTCCTCAGTCTGCATTCCCGTTAGATGGCCGTTTGAGAGGAGTGCATTTGCGTCATTTCATGATATCTGCTTCTCGATCTTTATTCCATCTCTTCTGTTTTGTTCTTCATTGCAGAGAGGAGGGTATTGCTACACACCCACTTTGCGTCTTCTTCTTATATCTTAGCTAATGCACACCCACTTTCTCTGCACCGCCCGCTTCTATGCTTTTCATTTAATTATCACTTTCTCGGAGGGGAAAAAGGATAAGAAATAGACGTGTTCTTTGATTTATTTCGATTGTTATGAGTAAACTTAAATAATTTATACGATATTAGGTGGGATATATGATTTGAGATTGCTTATTTATGGGATTGGACGATGTGGATCTTCTTGACGATGGCTATGGTGGAGTCCTGAACAGTTCCCCTATGTTTCTCGACGATTTTCTCGTCGAAGCCAGTGACGACGAACAGGTCCGACAACTTCCCGGCTTGGGTTCACGCCGTCTTCAGGGACTAGAGGAGAAAGTTCAAGATGTTGTGCTATGTTTATGGAAATGGAAAGTTTCATGGAGTCCAAACAAGCATTGGGGTGAAGAGTAGGCTTGCAAAAGTTTGCCGCAGAAGTGATGGGGTAATTGTTGAAAACTGCACCATCGTTGTCGTCGGGTGGGTGTGTAGCAATACCCTCCTCTCTATAACGAAGAACAAAACATAAGAGATGAAATAAAGAGAAGGAGATATCATGAAATGACGTAAATGCCCTCCTCTCAAACGACCATCTAACAAGAATGCAGACGGAGGATCAAAATTGTCCTCATCACAATTAGTGTGTCCATAAATTGTCCAAATTTTGTATGGAGGACTAAAATTGTCTTTGCCACCATAAGTCTATGACCAAAAAATAAATTAACTCTTTTTTTAATTACACTGTTTTGGATTTTGCAATAGACTTATGTATTAATAACAATTTTATTACTAAGAAGACAAAAACTAAGGAGGATTTTGAGTGGTTATAACGTCATTTTTAATGTTATTTAAACATATTTGTTGGCGATGGACAAAAAATGGTTATACCACAATAATGTTAGAACCAACAGGGATGTTTTGAAAAAAAAAATAAAAAATTAAAAGTGGAATGTCACATCAAATCTAGGACCAAAAAAGGAAAATGACTTAATACATAAAACTAAATAGACCAAAATGCAATTGTATTTAACGTCATTTAAACGGTTTTGTTGACAGAGAACAAAAAATAGTCATGTCATAATTAATACTAAGACCAAAGGAGATTTTTTTTAAAAAAAATTACTAAAAATAAATTGCCAAATCTAGAACCAAAAATATAATTAACTCTAGTATAAAATATATACTCCATATATATATATGCACATTTCAATCCATGAATTAATTAAGTAATTAATTCTATTTCTTTTGAGGAATTGATTCCTAAAATCCTGATTTTTAATACTCAAGGACTAGTATTTGACTAGTCAATCTTTAAGTTGTGTTGTACCTTGTGCTTTGAGAGGAGTTCCCTTGTTCCTTACACTTTCTAAAGCTTAGTAAGGGTATTCTTGTCTTTTCACCAAGAGTTATTATTGAAACCTAAACCTAGAAGACTTCTTCATTTCATCCCTTACAATTCTTAGAAAATATCTCTACCTTCTCTCTAGAAAAGAAGTGTAGCTTATTCTCCAAGCCAAGTTGAGACCCTTGTCAAGATTTCAAGTTTTGCTTCCAAGATTCAACCTTTCACCTATTTGGGCATCTAGGAGGGTAAGATCTAAGTTTATCTAGTCTTTTTGGTTCCATCTTGGTTGTCTTTTTCTTAAAGGTAGGATCTTTATGATCTTTTGGTTTGATCTTGAAGTGGGTTTGAGAAGTAAGCTTTGTGGGGAGCTTGTTGTGGTGTAAAGTGAAGTCTTTTGGTCTACAAGAGGTAACCCATGCTCTACAAAACCTATTTTGCTTACCTATATGTGATTTCTTGGATTCTACTTGTTCTTTGCTATGAAATGTGAGGGTTTATGCATTTATCTTGTGATATTGCATATCTAGAGCTTGTGTTTAGGGTTCCTTTGTGCCATTGCTTGGCATTTTCCATGGTTCAAGTCATTTTGTTGTATTTGGTGAGATTTGGCGTGTTTTGGACTTGAATTTGTGTTTGGAGAAGAAAATCCCCGAAGGGATTAGTTGTGGAACAGGAGTGTTCCCGCGGGCGGAACGGCGGGCGGGGCACCACCCGCCGGCCTACCCGCGGGTACACAGCCTCGTGGGAAGTGTTCCCGTGGGCGGAACCACGGGTGGGGCACTACCCGTGGGTCCACCCGCGGGTACATGGTTGTAGTGATGTTGGGATTTGTTCCCGGTGATTCGGTTGTCTCGGTATTTGATCTTTTGACTTCCCGTTGTTCTTTTGTGGAACTATTTGAGCGTCTTCTTGATGTTTCGTAGGTCTAGAACTATATGGTAGGTATCCATGTAGGACTTTGGTGTCTTGAATCGTGCTAAGTGTTCAACATTGTGCTTCGTTGAACCAAGTGGTGTCTTGTGTGTTCCTCGGAACTATATTGAGTTTCCCCGTTGTTAAGCATGCTAGTTTGTTGTCTTAATGCTAGCGTGTGCGTTGTTCGTACCTTCCGTGTGGTTGATGTTAACTTGTGTTATACATCTTGTTGTCGTTGGGTGGTGACCCATTCCTTGATTGAGTATGTTTCATACCTTCGTTGTAATCCGTTGCTTGACTCGTGTGAGTTGTGGTGCGTGTGTGGCTTTACCTGGATTGCACGATTAGTGGTATGGGACACTAGTCACCAAGGTATTGCAGCAGTCCTCGTGGTGGCTGTGACGTGATTATGGAGCTGTGTTCCTTCGAGAAAGGTTCACGTGATTGGGGGATAACACGTGTTATCCGGGCATGTGTGCCATGTGTGTGTACGGTACCTCGTGTACTATGAAATTGGTGGTCTTATAGGCGGGTTGTTGGTGGGGGACGACGTTCCCGGCGGAATAAGGTTGGACTTGGCTGTACAGGGGTCCTGGAGGTAATGGTTGGAAGAAGAAATAAGGTTGGGGGTAGCCATAAGGTTGGAACAGGGCATAAGGAAGGCATATCAACTCGTGATGGGTGATGTCACGAGGGCTTGTGTAGCCGTTGTGGTGAGTTCTCTTTCTTGTGACGTGTGTAGTCACAAGGGCATGTGTTGCCATAGGTGAGTCTTATTCCTTTGTGTTGTGGTTAACCTTTGCGGTTTGGGATGTGTTCCCGGTGTTATCTTTGAGAGTGATGAGTCTCGTGTTGTCTTTTGATCTTGACTTTTGACTTATATACTTATGTATTCCGTTTCGAAAATGGTTTTACATCTTATATCTACCTATATATGATACTTAACGGTATTGGTGGGTTACCAGCATTATCGCTGACCGGGCATCGTCCCATGTTTATCTTTGTATCTTTCAGGTGATGTTTAGACGAGCGCGATGTCTAGAGCCTAGTAGCTTAGCACCTTTATCCTTGTTTTTGTGGCCTGTGCGTCAATCTAGTTAGACTGATGTTTTGGGATAGTTGTATACACTTGCAGATTGTTCGCCTTAGCGTTTACTGGGTTCGGTAGACGTGGCATAACACCCCATGAATTGGATTTTCTTTTATCCAGTTTCTGCTTTGTCTTCCGCTGTGCTAGTTTTGTTGTTTAATCTGCATGTGTTAGGGCTTTATTTGGGCCTTGTTTTGGGGGGGGGGGGGGGGGGGTGTTACATGAACTGTGTTCGAGAGCTTCTACTTCTTCCGGAAAGCCTCTCTAATCTCGATGAGTTGGTTTCCAATCCAGGTCTTCTTCTGGTTCAACATCAATTGCATCCCATTGAAAACCTTCATATTACGCCATCGCCAACACCACCACATGCACACCCCGAACGTCTCGCGCTAGTCTTCTCCGAATCCCAGTCTGGCATCCGCTCTAAGATTGGTGGTCAGCCAGTCCTTCCAATCCAATGTTTGGAGCTGTTGCACCAATCGTCTGTGGGCAAAAACTGCTCCAAAAAACCTTTGACCTCTACGCAGGATCGGAACATGTGATCAATTGTCTCCGGTGTACCTGCACAAGTTGCACACTGTGAGTCGACAGAAAATCCATGTTTCACGCGCTCACAATTGGTCATCAATTTTTGTTGTTTCACTAGCCATAGAAAATGGCTGATCTTGTTAGGTAGCTTTATCTTCCAGATGACCTGCCACTCATTATCCACAACTGCCTCCCCATCTCTGCGCAAGGCATTATACGCGGAACGTATTGAGAATCTACCATCCGACTCCATTCCCCGACCCCACTCGTCGTCGACATCCTCGTCGTCTAACAACACCTTGGCATCGAGTTTAGATTTCCATTCGTCACTCAAAGCATCCAGAAGCATTTCCCACTTCCAGCCTCGCCCTCTCTCCCAATAATCAGCCACTCTGCCATAGAGCTCTGGCAGGCTTAGCGGCTTCAATAAATGATCAAAAAGTCGTTGCCCCTTTAACCAAGTGTCCATCCAGAATTGTGTTTCCCTCCCGCTGCGAACAATCTTCTCGATCCCGCGTTCCACCAGGTTAGCTGCACTGCAGACACCTTTCCACACATTCGAAGTACTTCGGGTTGTGTGGACCTGCCACCTCCCACCACCCCTCTTATATTTACTTCTGAGCACTTGGACCCATAGGCTGTTCTGCTCCGTGCGCAGGCGTCATTCGAGTTTAGCCATGAACGCTGTATTGACATCCTCCAAACGCCGCAGGCCTAAACCTCCTTCCTGTTTCGCCTTCGTCACCGTCTCCCAATTAACAAGACTAGTTTTCCTCGTCCCCTCGCTTCCTCCCCAGATGAACTGCCTGCTGATAGATTCCAGTTTGTGGCAGACCCGTTTTGGTAGGTACACAGGTTGCATGGTGTAAGTCGGAATCGCTCCCAGAATCGATTTCGCCATTGTTACTCGCCCCGCAAACGTGAGCGTCTTGCTCCTCCAGCCTTCTAACCTGGATGCGACTCTTTCAAGAAACCCAGAAACACGCGTCCATGAATGGACTGCACCCCCAAGTATCTGCCCAAGTCGGTTGTCTTCGGGATATCCAAAGCTGCCGAAATATCCTCAGTGATACCAGGGCTTGTGTTTTTCGAAAAATATACTTGAGACTTGCTCAGGCTTATCTTTTGGCCGGAGGCTTCACAGAATCGGCCAATGCACTGCTTAATGACTTCCACCTGTTCCATGGTTGCTTCAGCAAAGAGCACCATATCATCCGCGAAACATAAATGAGTCAACATTGACGGTGTTGGTTGGATGCCTTTCCATCTGCCCAGAGCTGCTTCTGACGAGATACTTTGGCTTAGTCTTTCCATGCAAAGAATGAACAACGCTGGGGACATGGCATCGCCTTGGCGAATGCCTCTTCCTGGTCAAAACTGTGGCAGACGAATGCCATTCCACACGATCGGCATGCGCTACGTTTGGACACATTCCATAATGGTGCGCGTCCAGCTTTCATTAAACCCTGCATCCAAAAGTGTATCGTTAATAAAACTTCACGCTAATAGATCATAAGCTTTACCTAAATCAATTTTGATAGCCATAAGTCCCGTTCTCCCTTTTTTAATTCGCATGGAGTGCATCACTTCTTGATAAATGATCACATTATCCGTAATTTGTCTGTCTGGCACAAACGAGTTTGAAACGGTCCAATAATTTTTGGTAAAACAAACTTGAGTCTATTTGTGATCGTCTTGGTGATCACTTTGTACGCCACGTTGCAAAGGCTTATTGGCCTAAATTGCTTGATGTTCTCCGGCATGGCGACCTTCGGGATGAGGGCCAGGAGAGTATCATTAATACCTGGCGGTAGGGTACCTGAAGTTATAGCATTTTTCACAATCGTATAAACGATGTCCCCTACCACTTCCCACGCCTGTTGGTAAAAAGCCGCATATAACCCGTCCGGTCTAGGCACCTTCAGAGGACTCATGTCATTGATTGCCTTTCGTACCTCGTCTATCGTCACTGCTTTATTAAAATCCTGCCAAGCACCCGCATCCACTGCTGGGAAGCATCCTCTTATAGCCCGCGTAGCCACAGTAGTCTCGTCTTCAGTAAATAAATTCACATAGAAATCTTGCACATGCTGTTTCAAAATGTCAATATCATTAATCCAGTCCCCATTGTTGTCATTCAGGCTCACAATTCTATTTCGGGCTTTTTTTACCACCGTCGCTGCGTGGTAAAACTTGGTATTCCTGTCCCCCGACACGATCCAGTTTTCCCTTGATCTCTGAAACCACATGATTTCCTCCTGATATAACACCTCTTCCAGTTCCTTTCTTAGTTTCTTCTCAAGAGCATAGAGCCCTCTGTGGTACCTCTCGGTCGTTATTCGTTGAATTCCTCCCACGCGGGCTAAGAGATTTCGCTTTTTGGTTTCGATGTTTCCAAACACCTCTTTGTTTCAAGTGCACAGATCACCTTGGACCTTTTGTAAGTTCCCGGCCAAGTCTCGCGACTCGCTCCAAGATCGTTTTACCACCTCCAGAAACGAATCATCAGTAAGCCATGTCGCTTGAAATTTAAACAGGTGTGGCGTAGTTCTGGCACCTCTTGCTCCTGTACGCATTAAAATGGGCGCATGGTCAGACGTCACCCTAGGTAGATGTTGAACCACCGCCCCCGAGAATCTTTGTCGCCATCTTATGTCGCACATGGCACGATCGAGCCTCGCCCCCTTGGTACAAGAACCTTCAGCACCTCGTACCCAGGTCAGCCTTGGACCGGAGAAGCCCATGTCAGTAAGCCCCTCCTCATTTATGCAATCAACAAAGTCCGCACTGCGTTGCGGGGTGTACGCCGTGTAATTGAGAGTCTCCTCCCGACAAGTTACAGCGTTAAAGTCCCCCATCACCAGCCACGGGTAAACAATGTTCTGGCTTGTAGCTCATACCATAAACGTCGCCGTAGAAGCTGGTCGGGGCTCGCGTACACAGTCGCGAGGTTCCACGAGGCACATCCATTCTCCTTCACCTGCAAAAGAACGAACTGAGGGTGAGTATAGTCCACCACAACCACGATCGGCTTGTTCCACATTACCCAGATTCCCCCGCTGAAACCCACAGTCTCTACGCGGACCCAGTCCTCAAACCCGAGCCTTGCGCAGATCTTATTGGCTTGCTCGCCGGAAACCTTTGGTTCGACCAAACCTACTAGGTTTGGCTTATGAGACTTTAAGAGAAGCTTTAGGACGCGCTGAAACTCCCTCCCTCCAGCGCCCTGGCAGTTCCAAAATAAACTGATCATAAAAACAACAAACAAAAGGAAAACGAAAACAAGCACGACAAAAAAACACAAAGAGCCGTGATTAATCGCTGATCTCGTCCCCGCTATGTACAGGTTCTTCGGGAACATCCTCCATCTCCATGAAAGATCCCTGTCTTCATCCATGCCGCTTAGCTCGTCAGAGTGGTGCTCCCCCATACGTTCCAGGTTGAGCACCGGGCTCTCGTGCTCAGCCTAAACAGAACTTACGGTTTCGACATGAATTTGCTCGCCACCCTTAGATCCCCTTACCACCACATGTTCATCCTTAGCCGCCGCTTTGCGTGAGCTTCCTTTCTGGCATTGTCGCACAATAGGGCCATCAGTCTTGTCCTCCACCGGCGCCACCGGTTTTCCTGGTTGATTTTTGATTTGTTTTTCGCTAACCACGACATTTGCTCGTCGCTGAGTGTTGGCTTTGCCCAAAATTTGACCACCTGAAGGGCCCTCTGCCAATTGGCTTGTCCGCTTGCGTACTAGCACTGGCCCCTGGATTTCTTCCACTGGGTCTACCTCCGGATCGTGGCCTGGTGTGGCATCTAAATTCGCCAAAGGCTAGAATCGCGATCGCCCTTGGTTCTTTTGTCCACTCTCCTTGCGCGTTCTATTATTCATCGGTCTTTTACCCTGTCGCTTATCATCTCTCGTGACGATCATCTATGTCTCAAACGGAGCTTTGTCCTCGTCCACTGCCGCCGGAGCCGTCAGCCCAACCTGCCTATCCGTTGAGTAGCCTGCTTTGGATGAACTCTCCCCCTTCTCCCCTTGCTATTGGCTAGCACCATCTTTTAGAGCGGTGGCTTTCTTTGGACATGTCTCATGGTTATGGCCATACATCCCACAGCTAAAACACACCAAGTGGAGTCCTTCATAAGCGATGAACCTTGTCCGCCCTCGCCGCTTGAACTTAGAGATCAGCGGCTTCGTGATGTCAACCTCCACGCACATCCAGGCGAACCTCCCCCGTGAAACCTGGCTAGTTGCATGATCCACCCTGATCGGCCGTTCGATCTTCCGCAGAAAAATCATATTGTAATATTCAATGGGGAGGCACGGGAAACGAACCAAAACTAACACTTTTTCCGTCTTGTCCGTCATGGGGTCGAAGTCCGGTGTCCATTCTTTCACGATCAGATAGTGATCGAGGATCATCCAAGGTTCCCTGAATTTGGCGTACTCCAGATCGTCTGCGGATCCGAACCTGACTAAGAAATAATCATTATCTATGGCTACCAAGTCCATGCTTCCCTTCGGCCTCCACAACGCCTGAAGTCGCCGTTGTAGATAAGAGAATCCCACTTGCTTGCCCCACACTTTCAGGATCAAGGCCTTCCTCCATGGATCACAGATCGCCTCTTTCTCCTTCGTGGTCAGCCTAAGTAAGATAAATATGATATATTTATAAGAAAGTTTTTTTTTTTTTTTTTTTTTTAAAGAAGAAAAAATTTAACCTAACACAAAAAGTGTATATATTTAATTGGAGAAATTGTATACTTTAATTTTCTAATCACCATGAAAAATGAATCTTACCCGCAACGAATCTGTTTTCCTTGTTTTTTTTTTTAAGATTTTTTTTTGCATGATAGTTGTAGACACTTAAATTTTGATAAATATTGATTATTTATCAATATTAGTATATTTGAATATATTTAAAATATTTTGGATAATATTGATATTATCTAATTTGTTAATTAGATAATATCAAAAGAGTTTGAACCTATCAAAACTCTTCTATCCTACAGTTATAAATAGGACCTTTCATTTCTATGTAATCACACATCCTAGGAAAACTTCATAAAAATATCAAGTTTATTCAGAGATCACAATAAAAATATGATCCTGAAAGTAAAAGCCCCTCCTCCTCCTCCATATGTTGATGCATGTTGATCCAAACCTTCATTGAAGATCAATCCATTTGAACCCGGAGGTCCTTCAAGAAGAACACGCTATATATAAAAGCCCTTCTTTGAAGATTAAGCCACTTGAAACCCGGAGGCCCTTCAATGGTAGAGTGTTCAAGGCATCCAATTGAAGAATTAGAGGATCATCCAGAGACTTGTACCCACACCCCCTTGATATTTGACTGTAACCAGAATTTTGAATATTTAATATCTATTATTCAATTTTCTTTGTTCACACATTGGCACGCCCGTGGGACAGCTCTGCCTCTCATCTCTTCATAGGCACTTTCAACCGATATGGGGGCAAACCCTGTATGAAATTTGAAACGGAGGAAGCAAAATGATACTCCTTGGCACGAGTTTAAACGGCTTCATATTCAGGCTCCTTGGCACGAGTAAAAACGGTCTCATATCTTTCAAGGCTCCTTGGCACGAGTTGAAACGGCCTTATATCTTTAAGTTGTAGTGTCAAGACTTCCTTGCACTACATACTTTCGAGTGTTATATGCTCTCAAGTGGTGTACAAGCAAGTCTCGATGGAGCATTTGTAGACACTTAAATTTTGATAAATATTGATTATTTATCAATATTAGTATATTTGAATATACTAGTAATTGTCCCGTGCGATGCACGGACTATTATTAATTTAACAAATTTACCAATTAAATTTTGACATCTTCTAAATTAGCAAAGAATGTAATGATTCTGAAAACAGAAAAACGTACTTAAGTTCTTCAACTCAGAATTAGTTCTATTAAAAATGTAAGTATAACTATACAATGTAATTTTTAATATTTTTAAAAGTTCAATTATGTTATTATTATGTTGATTTTAAAGTTTATTGTTACTTGTATTATTACTTGTCGAAAATTTCCACCAAAAACTTATTCAATTGAAAAATGTAAAAACTACGTTTAATTTATCATTATTCCAAAAAGCTGAATACCCAAACCCTAAGGGCCCCCAATCATGATGACTCTACTGAACATGAACCACAGAGGCTAAATGCTCCCACACTGCCGCTAGTGAAACTTGATCCCTGGTCATTATTCCAAAGTTTCACTTCTATGACCAGTTGAGCTACCCATGCAGGCATGTCTAATTTATCATTTTTATATATGTAGAAGTCAAACTAATTATAATTGAGGTTTAAATGAATATATACACAAATTATATTAAATGAATATATACACACTTCTCCAATCAAGACGTGTCGTCTTCATTTTGTACTAATAATATAATATAATAATATAATAATATAATAATAATAAATGAGAGGTCAACAGCTAAACATGTCGAGAAGCTTCTTCAGAAACTCTGCCTCACTATCTCTCTCGTTCATTGCTCCAGCTGAGGTTTTGAATACGGCCAAGTGGCCGGAAACCTCAAATTACCGCGGATGAACTCCATCACCGTAAAGTCAACAACTAAAAATCTCGACCTCGGCAGGTTCCGCCGCCTACCGCCAGTCCCACGGTAAATAACCTCTACCCCTCTCTCACTCGTCCATTGCTCCACCGGAGGTTTTGACTACGGCCTTTCATCGCTGAAGTTTTGACTATGGAGGGGTGGTATTCTGATTTCGCTGGCCTTTCATCGCTGAAGAATTAAGCACATGAGCTCGCATTGGCAAAACTGGGGTCAAGGAAGTCTCATTCTCTGCCATATAAATATCGATCTGTAAGTATTTTTCTATGGATTTTCAAGGGTTTTATTTGCACGCTCATCCATCTCACAACACCACACGACCAGACCACAACACCACACTGGCATGGTGACTCTTATTTTCAGACATAAATATGGTGCAGATCCACATTGTTTACAGATCACCTGTTTTTATAGGTCCTTCAGGGTCGATATGGTTATGAATTTCCACAGATCTTTGTGATCGGGACATGCATGTCTGATATATCAACAGATCTGGGAATTTAACCACGATATGGTCAGATTTCAAACAGCATAATGAACAAATCTAATGCCGTATTTGAAGTATATTCAAGATATCAGGATATATTATTATGGGTCTACATTTTAATAATTTTCGAATTTTTATTTTTAAAAATCTGGACTTAAAGTTCCAGACAACTTCTTTTTCCTCTCTTTTAAGAATTTACAGAGGTTCTGTCCTCAAACATGTTAGAACATTCAATCTAACATGTATTAGTGCAGCAAGCCGTATTAATGTCTATATGTATAATTTTTAACTAAATACAATTAAAAGGAATAAAAAGAGTACTATAATTACAGTTGGCATTTTCATGATTGGTTGATATACGGGTAAATATATATTCTTTCTCTAAATTTTAACTGTAACCACATGATAAAGAGATAGAGAAGGATTAAATAAGTGGTAACAACCATATATGCATATTTTCTAGAATTCTATTTTTTTCATAAGAAAGTTGAAGAGGATATGTAAAGCTTTAGCAGATTGTGCAGGTGTTCTCACCTTAATTTTCAAGAAACTGTGTTCTTCATGTGTTCCTCCTCGTGGATGCTTTCCAAGGTGTATCAGAAGTGCATCACAGGAGAATATGGGTGTGCATCTTCATATCAACAAAGCTTCTTCATATCAACAAAGCTTTATAGAGAGGCTGAAGATGTAGTGCTGTGTATTGAACAATGAAGATGGATTTATGTCTTGAAAATATGAAGACTGAGCAAAACGTTTCATAGTCCAAGGCAATTAATACTCTTTCCTTTCACATATACAAAGGCGTAAACAATCTGAATACTACCCTTTTTAAAATAAGGTTTGGACGGTGATTTATTACCATTGACAGAACCAATGCTTGGACGGAAAAACAAAAAAAAAAAAAAAAAAACGTTTCAACTATCATATGTATACGGCGCTGTTTTGTTGTGGGCGGGAATTTTTGCCAAAATGCATTTACTGTTTCTTATGGCTTTTTTATAATAGAGGATTTAAAATATTTTGGATAATATTGATATTATCTAATTTGTTAATTAGATAATATCAAAAGAGTTTGAACCTATCAAAACTCTTCTATCCTACCCCTATAAATAGGGCATTTCATTTCTATGTAATCACACATCCTAGGAAAACTTCATAAAAATATCAAGTTTATTCAGAGATCACAATAAAAATGTGATCCTGAAAGTAAAAGTCCCTCCTCCTCCATATGTTGATGCATGTTCATCCAAACCTACATTGAAGATCAAGCCATTTGAACCCGGAGGCCCTTCAAGAAGAACACGCTATATATAAAAGCCCTTCTTTGAAGATTAAGCCACTTGAAACCCGGAGGCTCTTCAATGGTAGAGTGTTCAAGGCATCCAATTGAAGAACCTTCTTTGAAGATTAAGCCACTTGAAATCCGGAGGCCCTTCAATGGTAGAGTGTTCAAGGCATCCAATTGAAGAATTAGAGGATCATCCAGATACTTGTACCCACACCCCCTTAATATTTGATTGTAACCAGAATTTTGAATATTTAATATATATTATTCAATTTTCTTTGTTCACAATAGTGACTCTATTACATTGTTATATCTATTCAAACATACTTTCCCCACTGATGCTTGATCTCATGACCTCCCACATGGGAGAGATCACTACATGCCATCTGAGCACAAGGTGCTTGGCAAAAAAAAAAAAAATCTTAATTGACATAAAATTTTCAAATCAAAGAGTTTACCGAACGTGAGAATAATTTTTTCACCTTTTAAATTCTTAAGAAAATTCAAATTTTCTTGGCTACCAATTCAATTAACACTCTCTTAGAACACTTTAAACTAACTTAATGTAGAACTTTTTTAAAAAAATTAAAGGGATAAAGTACAAATGAGTCACTGTACTATTTGGGAAAAAGCAATTAAGTCATCGAACTCAAATAACCCCCAAATAAGTCATTGAACCTGAAAAAAAGAGCAATTATCATTTTTAACAGGTTAACTCCAGGTTTTTGTTGACTCGATTGCCAAATGTTTATTTTATTTACATTTTTTTATTATTATAATCCACCTACATAGTAATATATTTTAAAGTAATTATAATCAAAGTAGTTTTGTTTTGTCTAGATCTAATTTATTTATTTATTATTATTTTTTAAACAAAAGATCCAGTGAAAAAAATAATAATAATAAATAAATCAAATCTCGACAAGACAAAACTATTTTGATTATAATTACTTTAAAATATAATACTATCCAAGCGGATAATATTAATAAAAATAATAATAAACGTAAATAAAATAAACATTTGGCAATCCAATCAGCAAAAACCTGGAGTTAACCTGTAAAAAATATTAATTGCTCTTTTTTTCAGGGTTCAATGGCTTATTTTCTCTTTTTTCCTGGGTTCAATGGCTTATTTGAGGATTATTTGAGTTCGATGGCTTAATTGCTGTTTTCCAAATAGTTCAGTGGCTTATTTGTACTTTATTCCAAAATTAAAAGATAAATATGGAACAAATTAAAATCAAGAAACAAAAATGAAAATGACATTATAATCGAGTGATGAATCAAAAGTGAAATAAACACAATTTTAAATATATCCCGAGAGTAAATACCTAAAATGGTCCCTCGACTATAGCTAAATTCACAAATTGGTCCTCGACTTTCAATTTCAACCAATTAAGTCCTTAATTTTGCAATTTTGACACGATTTGGTCCTCCATCTATTTGACTATTTGTTGACCGTGATCGACGATCTCCAGAAGAACCTTCAACTCTCGTCGGAGCACGTGGAGGCCTCCAGGATGACGTTGCGCCGGTTCTGAAACACGTCGTCTTCTTCGCTCTGGTACGAACTCAACTACACTGAATCCAAAGGGAGGATGAAGAAAGGCGACCGGATTTGGTAGATTACTTTCGGCAGTGGATTAAAATGTAACAGTGCGGTCTGAAAATGCAACCGGAACCTTAAAAACCCGACGATGGACCATGAAATTACATATATATCCTCAAAAATCACAGTCAACAAACGGTCAAATAGACAGAGGACCAAATTGTGTTAAAATTACAAAGTTAAGGACTTAATTGGTTAAAATTGAAAGTTGAGGACCAATTTGTGAATTTAGCTATAGTCGAGGGACCATTTTGGGTATTTACTCTATATCCCGATGTTACAATTGTGAAACTCCCAAGTTGACAATTTTAAAACCTGAGACAAACCACATGGCTGGCATGGTCAACATATATCTCCTAAGCTGAAACGAAGGGAGAAAAACACAGAAATTCCTTATAAAACAAATGCAAAGTGGAATGAATCCTTGTCTAGATACTAGGGAAGAAGGAGAGGTGGTCCATTCATATATACTTGAGAGTTTAATTTTGACCATCCAGGCCGGATAGATCATATCGGAATATACATACAAAAGGTTTGATGTTGCGACATGGCGTGGGTTGTTGGATTCATTTAATTTTCCATCGTCAAATCTGCAAGTGTCGTGGCCTGGGACAACAAATGCAGTGTCACATGAAATTTCAACCAAACCTCACTCTCTAATAACATGTCATGTTCTGCAACTATGCCTTCTGTACTATAATGTGTCCAAACTTGAATTTTAGCATGTCCGGCCTAGACAAAATGCAATCGTTATGCTGTGCATCCGGATGCACCATGCATGGTGCATACGGATGCCAAAACGACGTCGTTTTATTAAAAAACGCGTGTCTTCCCTTTAAAAAAAATTCAGGTTCGATTCCCAGCAACAACATTATATTGTTCATTCATTCTGGAATTTTAGTTCATAGATTATGGAATTATAGTTCATTGATTATGGAATTATAGTTCATCGATTATGGAATTGTAGTTCATCGATTCTGAAATTTTAGTTTATAGATTATGGAATTTTAGTTCATTCATTCTGAAATTTTTAGTTCATAGATTAGATTATGGAATTATAGTTCATCGATTATGGAACTATAGTTCATCGATTATGGAATTTTAGTTCATATGTCGTTGCTGGGAATCGAACCTGATTTTTTTTTTTTTTTTAAGGGGAGACGCACGTTTTATTAAAACGACGTCGTTTTTGCATCCGTATGCACCATGCATGGTGCATACGGATGCACAGCATAATTTGCCGACAAAATGCAATACAACTTTCTCCATCTCATTGTTAAATAAGTATATATGTAAACAAACTACTTTACTCTAACTTTAAAGTCTATTTTGTATTCATCATAAGAGTATATTCAATTATTCATAATCTATCTTAAAATAATATAAGAAAACCATTATTATATACCATACTACTATTATAATATTAGATTAGATGCCTATGTTTGTAGGAATGTCAATCTTAGCTCGAACCCGATTAATAAAACTGAAAATTTTTAGGATTAGGCTCAAAATATTTTAGCCTAATAAACACAAAACCAATCAGGTTGGTGGCCCGAACGGGCTAGCCAGCCAATAGCGCCATCCACTATATATAGAATTCAGTTCCCATGCGGTTGTGCGGTTAAATCTGAGCCATTGATCTTGCTTAAATCAACATCCAAGATTACCAAATTTTTTTTAAAAAAAATATGGGGTAGCAATTTCGTAATTTTTGCATCTAGGTCAAATTTAAGGTGCGTGGTTTTTGTGTTTAAGGTGCGTGGTTTTGTACTTAAGGTGTGTGATTTTTGTGCTTAAGGTGCGTGAGTTGTGTGCTTAAGGTGAGTAGTTGTTGAAACTTAAGGTGCATGGTTTTGTGCTTAAGGTACGTGGTTTGTGTGCTTAAGGTGAGTATAGTAGTTGTTGAAACTTAAGGTGCGTCAATGATGTGAGTCTAATTGTGCATATTTCTAGTATTAGTTTGAGTGTATTTGTTAGGCTTAAGTTCATGAATTTGGTAATTTAATTGCATAATCCCTTGTTTTATCATTAAGATATGGTTTTACACTTGATTTGAATGTTTTACGTTGTTTGTTAGTGTTTTGGAACCATTATAGGTCAAATGCAAAAGCAAAGGAAATTCTAGGACGAGTTTGTAGCCAAAACAAAGTCAAGGTGAAGCTAAGGAGGTGGCTAAAATGCTTGAAAGAGAGCCAAAGAGTGGTGCTTTCAATGGATTTGATCACAAAAACCAAACAAGGGAAAAGTGGAGCAAAAGAGCAAAGAGTTGTTATTCCTGCTGAATTCGGCGATAGCTTAGTATTTTGATCATATCTCATGCTAGGAATGTCCGATTAAGGTGATTCTTGTGCCATTGGAAATAAGACTCGAAGGGATACAATCTGGTATGCAGCGTTAAACTCAAAGCGTCGAAAATTTCCAGTGAAGTTTCATCAGTAAAAGTTCTCGCACAGATTGGCGACAGTTAGGTTTTTGAACCATATCTCATCCTAGGAATGTCCAAATGAGGTGATTACTGCGCCATTGGAAATAAGACTCGAAGGGATACAAATATTATCAAGACATCGAAGTCCAAATCAGATGGTAAAACGGTCAAAACAAGCCTGCAAATTGGACCTATGTCCTAGGCGAGAATTTAAGTTGCGGAAACTTTCTATTTTATCCCTATTGGGCTCCCACTATAAAAAAAAAACTCATCTTCCCTCAACCCTAGGGGGATTCCTATTCTCTCCAGGTTTGGTTCCAACTATAAAAATCCCCCCTTCCTCAACCCTAATATTCATTCAAAGATCTTTGGAGACAAGAAAGAGAGAAATCAAGAGGCACAAGTTATCTTGGGAAGCAAGAATAAGACTAGGGAGTTTTGGGAGAATCGTCTGGTTCATTCTTGTACTCTTTTGATAATTTGTATTACCTTTATTATTATTTGCTATGTATAATTTAGCCATGCTTTGCTAAATTCTTTAGAGATTCTTGGGTAAAAGTGTTTATGAACCTATGTGCCTGAGCTCTCAGATTCTTTAATATATTATTATTTGGGGTTAATACTTGTGTTGCAATTGTGTTTATCATTCTTGTTGCTAGTAGTTTAAGGCCCTGCTAGTAGTTTAAGGCCCGAATTACTTGCTTCATAGCTTTGTTTGTGTCACAACGAGAGTTGGGCATAACTTAGGGCACACACAATTGCACCTAGCTGTTGTATCTTGAGAAAGGGTAATTTTGTTAGGGAATTTAATTATTGATTATTGCACATCGAATGATGGTAGTAGTTAGGAATTTATTATGATGCTTGTTCTTGTTTTATTGGGTGTTTATACCACGAGAGTGGATATTCACTAGTGTTAGTGACTACGAGAGTAGCTCGATCTATACCACTTTGCATCATCACACCCGTTTAAACCCATATTTAATATTATATTAGGTTAGGTACTAGGTGATTAAACACTTGAATCCCAGAAATCTCATTCTCTCTCTCTATTGTTTTCAAAACCTGAATCATTGCTTTAGTTTATTTATTTATTTGCATCCTTCACTCATAATCATTAGGATTAGCTTCTCGTGAATAAATTAGTAATTGGTGCTTAATACCCCACTTCCCTGTGGATCGATAACTCGTTACTCAGAGTTTATTTGTTTGATTGTAACACCCCTAATTTTTAAAACATTTAAAGCCTATGAAATAAAGACAAATCTATCATTATCCATCCAAACAAAGCAGAACTAACAACATAAGTATCGGAGTGCTATGCCACATCTAGGTTTGAGAACCTAGACGCACAGGCTAAACTAACTGAACAAGCATAAACTGTAATTAGTATTCATAATACAAACCAAGGCTCACAGGCCATCTAACTAATACTAAACTATCTAAGCTAGGTCCTCGTATCCATCTAGCGCACTCTGGAGCTACTCATCTGCACCTGAAAAACATACGGTGTAACAACCGTCAGCGAATAATGCTGGTAACCCACTCTCATGCGTTAAGTACAATATAGGTAGATATAAGTAAACCATTTTGAGACTGGAATACATATATAATCCTAAACAAACTCTAGCTTTAAAACCAAGATCAAGACCGAAGGCATAATAACAGTTTTAGCATTACGAATCAGCATAAAAACACTAGCATGCATCCTAACTCATAAGATAAGATAACCACAAAGCTCAGCAATAACAAACAATAACAACAACAAGACACCACGACAAGCAAAGACAACAACAACAACAACATCACAATCCAGCCTTATACCAAGTTTCAACCTTTACTCCTCCTCATCCTTATATCAGTTCCAACCTGTACCTCCAGGCTACCCTTATAACGCCACCCCCTTATCCCTCCAGAGCACTTCATGGCTCCCCTCCAACATATCTCCAACGTGCCACCGATCTGATAGCACCGCAGTGCCATTCACATGATCCGTGCCTCTAGCACCACTACCAAGGGGTTAGCGCATATAGCTCTGACATGGCACCGCAGCGCTTATAACTTGACCCATGCCTTTAGCAAGCAAGTCAAGGTGGTCTGTGCCTTCAGCACGATAACCGAATGGTCTGTGCCTTTAGCACAATAACCGGGCACTCGTTGTGCAAAACTCCAACAATCTTTTTCCACCAATCACACCCCTTTCTCATCGGGTACAATCAATCAATCAATCACACGCACAACAAGGTAGTGGCCACCGCACAATAACAACAATCAATACACATCAACACATAGCAGGGGTAATCAAAGGGAAGAGCACAACAACCAACAAATGACATCAACCTAAACACGCAACCCACAAGACACAGCCTAAACTCCACTTCCCAAGATAATGAGACAACCACAAGACACACACGGGATCATACAAATCTCATCCTAGGCCAACGGGATACTAACTTAACCCACATGCAATAACCACGACTCACAATTCCTAAAACGGTGCCCGAAATATCAAACGAGACACATAAACATCAAACGGGGCACAGGGAAACACGAAACGAGACAAAACAACGCACCACCTCGCCCGTACCAGCGGGTGGTCAACCACCTGCCGGTGGGCGGTCCCATGTACCAGCGGGTGCACGGCGGGTGGTCATCCACCCGTCGGCCACCCGCTGGTACCGTGGTTTGTACCTGGTGGGTGGTCAGGTGGGGGTTCGTCCCCCCCACTGACCCCCCGCTGGTACGATGGTATCTTGACACTTTTTCCACCTGGGAATTCATCCGTTAAACCCAAAACCAAGTCCGAATACATCCCAATACACAACAACAACAATATAGACTTGAATCACAAGAATTAAGCCAAGAAATCAACACAATTAAATCCTAAATACATGCTCCTAACATATCAAGATTCAAGAATCAACTCCTAATCATGCAAGAACACAGTAATCACAAGAACACCAAGATCCCATCAAATAAACCCTAATGACAAGCTCTAGACATGCCCAAACGCAAGATCACACATATAATCAATTACCAACATCAAGATCATCAAGATTACCAAATAAGCACAACATAATCCTTAGGCAAAGCTCTATCAAGACTCAATCACAGAATCACACATACAATTATTAAAAGAGCCAATAAATAAGATATAACAAGGAAAATAGGTTTTGTAAGACATGGGTTACCCTTAGCCTTAATTAATCCTTCTTTGGCTATTAAGGTTCTTTCCCAAGATTTCTTCCCGGTTGATTTCCCTAGGCTCGGTGGCGGGGAATTCCTTTTTGGTTAGGTCTCCCGGGGCGATTCGTGTATTCGGTGTTATGAGAGGTGAGGGGGTTCTAATTTCTTTCTAATCCCCTATTTATAACGTCATGAGTTCTAATCCGAGTCTGAGTAGCAGAAGGCCTATCTTTTTATCCCTATTGGGCTTGTAGTCTTTAATATGGACAAGGGTCCATGGTCCATCGTTAACCACATTAATTAATTAAGGGGGTCCTAACTGATTTAAGTCCCTTTTAATTATTTATCTACTGGATTAATTCCATAATTAATCCGGGTTTGAAGGCCGTAACACCGGGTGTTACACCCTCCCCCCCTTACGAGAAGCTTCATCCCCGAAGCTTGGGTATGGATTACTTCCCTAGTTCCCGATCACAGCGTGAGTTTCACAAGAAACTTAGGGAGTCATTATGCACGGTTGTTTCTTAGAAAGCATAAGTTAAGGTTTGATCTAGCCGATAGGTAAATAAAGTTTGGGATTTAGGTTTACCTTGGTTCCCCGCTCCTGAGCTTGAAGCTCCGCGCGTGCCTAACATGGCCTCAATTGCCAACACCCTTCGGTCCAGCGAGCTCGTCGTGAGAATCAACGACGAGAATCCTTCTTCCATGATCCGATTTTGTCTCATGAGTTGCGCGAGGGTGCGTTTGTTGGTGGATCTCTCATCTTGGTCCCCTTCGATCGTCTCACCCCTTGCGGTTTCCAGGTGGCTCGGCTCATTTTCTTCCTCTTCCTGTTCCTCTTGCCCCTCGTCTTCCTGGGCGACTTGCTTCATCTTCTTGTTAGAGATGCTCAGTTGCTCCACTAGCAATCTTTGCTCTGCCGGGGCCTTCGAGTATACCTCCTCGAGGGTGATGTATTGTCCATCTCCGACATGGTAAATGTCGTTGCGGCGGAGGTTTGGGGCGTTGAAGACCATCCCGCCTATTGGCTTGGCCTCGGTCCGGCTTATGTCCACCCCTTTCCTTTCCATGATCCAACTTAGGATCATTCCGTAGGGTAGGCTGAGCCGATTGCTGGACTTGCAAAACTCCATGTGTTTTAGCATAAGGGCGGGTAAGTTGAACTTGACCTTGTGCTTAAGGAAATAAGCAAAGGTGCACTCAAGGCTTCCCACATCCTTGCTTTTATTGTTGTAGGGCAACAGACTGTCTGTCACAATCATAACCAGGAGTCTCTGTTCGACGGTCAACAAATTCTTGATCGGCCTCGTGGCCGTTGTGAAACCGTCTTCCCTTCCCAACAAGTAACTCAGATAATCTTTGTACCCTCTGTTTCGGGTACCAATCCAAGTCTTCCTGTCATACTCCGATACGCCCGTGGCGGTTAGTTTGAGAAGTTTGGACAGGCGGGTCTCAGTCAGCACTATCTCCTTGCCCCGGACTTTGGAGTTGATCTCCAATTTGTCCCCATGCTTGGTAGCCACCAAATGGTGGTAGAATTCCTTTACCAACTCGGGGTAGGTATCGTTCTTTATTTCCAAGAACGTCCCCAACAAACCTTGAAATTTAAGCATGTCAACCAATTCCTGAGAGAATTAGTCGGGTTCGAGTGTTTTACCTCCCAATACCGTGTAATCGGCATCATTCCATTCCGGGACTCGGGCATTTGCAGGTCTCCTCAGCATTGTTGGGGTTTGTGATTGGGTCCCGCTTTTTCCAACGAAGATTCTGGTGGCTTTTTCGACAAGGCCTTTCTGGCGGCAGCGACGGGCGGTGTCGGAGGGGGCCTTCGATTCCGGCGTAGCTACAGCGGTGGCGCGACGCCAGTCTGGTGCTGCGACGAGAAGGGCGGCTGGAGCATCGTGGCTGGTGCGTTGCGGTCGGCGAAAGGCTGGGTGGTGGCAGCGGCGGTCGGCGGACGGGTAAAGCGTGGGGGGTGGCCGGGCGATCGACGGGTTGAGAGGGGGGTGTGGTTTCGGCTGGGAGAGAGAGGGGAAGGGAGAGAGAAAGAAGAGAAGGGAAGAAGAAGGGTTTTTTATTTGGGGATTTTAGGGATTTAAATTGGAGAAACACTTGTGGTTCAATGGTTAAGGCTTTGGTTTGGGAACAAGAGGTCTAAGGTTTGATTCTTACAAGCTACATTAGAGCTTTTGGTGCCCTTCTTGGTTTCTCACCATTTGTTGTTTCAAGGTGGGAGGAATCCCGGTTTTTGGCCTTCCAAACGCACTCGTGGGTTAACGTATTCGGATCCGGGGTTTCCGCCTCTTGTTAGTCGGGGGTGGAATAAAAGAATTAAATTGATCGAATTAACTATCTAAATTTATTTAAAACGCGAGGGTTCCAAGTAGTCGAACTAAGTAAAAATAAAAGGAGAGGTGGCGTATAAGAGCCCCGTTTGTCCTACCCTAAGCAGAATTCTTCTTCAGAGTTTTCCCCTGATTGGTTCGTGGGGTCTTCGTCCCCCAAGGATACGTTTTCGTTTCCCATCCCAGTTCCAGCTTCGGCTTCGGTGTGAGCTTGGGTGCAACTCATGACAAACACTTTTCCGGGCGCTTCGTAGTTCCCTTGGTTATTCAGATTGCTTGGTTGCCCTTCGAATGGTGGCCTCATGCTTGCGGGTCGTTGGCATTGGAAAGCTTTGTGGCTGCTTTCTCCACAATTGAAGCACCGCAAGGCATATCCTTGGCAATCCTTACCTCGATGATCCTTGCCGCATTTCCGACAAAGGAATTGTCCTCCGCTTGCTTCGACGTTCTTTTTTGGCGGCCCTTGGGTCTGTTGACTCGTCATCCTCACGTGGGAATTACTTTTCTCTTTCTTGAAGCTGGGGCTCCTACCTCCATCATTCCTTCCCCTTACTCGTTCCTGAGCCCCACGTTGTAACAATTGTATCCGATAAAGATCGGCGGCGCTGGCATAGGCCTCGTTGAGAGTCATTGGCCTGTTTACTGTCAGGGCCTTTCTTGCCTCAAAATTGAGCCCGACCACGAATCTCTCAACTTTAGTTGCTTCCGTGGGTACCAGCTCGCATGCGAAGTGAGCCAGTTCAAGGAATCTCTTGTGGTAATCCATCACTGTAGTAACCCCCCTATTTTAGATGGAGGAATTCTTCGTACATGGCCGCCCTTAGATGAGCGGGGTAGAAGCGTTCCCACATCTTAGCCTTTAAAGCTTCCCAGCTGAAGTTCGCCTCCTGTCTATGGGTAGGACCTTCGTGGACCCACCATAGGTCGGCCTCGTACCCAAAGTAGAATGAGGCTAACTCGACGCGGCGTTCCTCTAGACACCCCACTACCTCGAAGATCTTGTCGAACGTTCGGATCTATTCTTCGAGCGTTGCAGGATATTCTTCCCCTGCGAAGATAGGTGGGCGATGGTTCGATATCTGGCGGGTCACATCGGGGCTCCCGTTTGCGGGTGGTCGATTTTGGTTGTTAAGGACGGCGCTGCTTAGGGTTTGGGCGATTTGAGTTAACTGTTGCAAGTTCTGGGTTATCTGCTCGTGCGCAGGGGAGTCAGGGGTCCTCGCCTGGTTCCTTGATGGTGACATTTCCGATTCTACAGGGTTAACATTCATCGTCGATGTAAGTCAATGGTCTGCACACTTACCTGGTGCCTTATCATAAGTAGTTCCAAACTAAACATGGAACAAGTCAAAGATAAACTGAGTAGAAAATGATAAATAAACTCACAATCTCACCGCGCGTCCTAAGATTCTCAAATCCTAAGTACTTAGATATCTAGAGTTCGAGCTTAACGTCCTAAAGTCTCATCTTAAAGGCATTGTTCTTAAGGTCGAACTTAGGCTCTGATACCAACTGTAACACCCCTAATTTTTAAAACATTTAAAGCCTATGAAATAAAGGCAAATCTATCATTATCCATCAAAACAAGACGGAACTAACAACATAAGTATCAGGGTGCTATGCCATGTCTAGGTTTGAGAACCTAGACGCACAGGCTAAACTAACTGAACAAGCATAAACTGTAATTAGTATTCATAGGCTCGGTGGCGGGGAATTCCCTAGATTTCCTCCCGATTGATTTCCATAGGCTCGGTGGTGGGGAATTCCTTTTTGGTTAGGTCTCCCGGGGCGTTTCGTGTATTCGGTGTTATGAGAGGTGAGAGGGTTCTAATTTCTTTCTAATCCCCTATTTATAAAGTCATGAGTCCTAATCCGAGTCTGAGTAGCAGAAGGCCTATCTTTTTATCCCTATTGGGCTCGTAGTCTTTAATATGGACAAGGGTCCACGGTCCATCGTGAACCACATTAATTAGTTAAGGGGGTCCTAACTGATTTAAGACCCTTTTAATTATTTATCTACGGAATTAATTCCATAATTAATCCGAATTTAAAGGTCGTAACACCGGGTGTTACAATACACACACTAATGATAATGCACATTGCAAGATTAAATTAATATCCAACATAAAATTTAAAATAGGTAAATATTTAGTAAAATGTTTAACTATTAAATAATTAATATAAAATAAAAATTATTATTTTTGATATAATCTAAATGAGTGTTTTTAAAAATGATGTCCGAGTACGATGGCAACGATGGCGACGATGCTCTCAGCGCAGCGATCAGAGGAGGATCACGACCTCCTGGTTCGAAGCACCAAGAAGACCAAGCGCGATGCGGGATCAGGCCTGGCCGGTGCAACGCCGGACATGGTACTGGAGACACCGATGGAGATGATCGAAGGGTACACAGCGCTGGTCGAGGCTCCAAGGAGACAGCCACCGCCGATCTCGTTTAGAGATCTTGTGGCAGGGGCGTCGCATCCGACCTCCGATGAGGATGATGATGACCTGTTCTCTGATGGAGAAGATGCGGAAGAGGACGAGGATCCTCTGTGCCCGGTTATCCGGCTTACCAACAGAGAGAAAGAGGAGCTCCGGCGTCCGTGGCGGAATGCGTTGATTCTCAAAGTTTGGGGCAAACGGGTTGGATATTCATATCTGTACCGGCGGTTGAACACACTGTGGAGGCCTAAGGGCAGCATGGACCTCGTGGCAATTGATAACGACTATTTTCTGGTGAGGTTTGGTTCAAACGATGATCTGGAATATGCGAAATTCGGAGGCCCCTGGATGATCCTTGATCACTATTTGATCGTGAAGGAGTGGACTCCGAACTTTGATCCGGTTACAGACAAAACGGAGAAGGTCCTGGTATGGATACGATTCCCTTGTCTCCCAATTGAATACTACAGGACTTATTTTTTGCAGAAAATTGGGAGGAAGATCGGACGACCAATCCGCGTTGATCAGGCCACGAGCCAGGTGTCTAGGGGAAGATTCGCACGCATGTGTGTCGAGATCGACCTCTCCAAGCCATTGATTTGCAAGTTCAGGCTGAGGAGAAGAACACGCTACATTTCCTACGAAGGAATTCATCTAGTTTGCTTCAACTGCGGAATGTACGGCCATAGTCTTGAAACATGCCCGGACGGAAATAAGGTGGCCGTTGTCGGTGGTGATCCAGAACAAATCGATAAGGCTCCTGGGGAGAAGCCACCTGGGACGACAGCGGAGACAGCTAATCAAAGAACATCAGTGGCGGAGGAAAAGGCGCCGTTTGGGTCGTGGATGATAGTGAAGAAGACGGACAGACGCCCAGGTTGAAGATCAGGGCCTACCGGCGGCAACTCTCAGGTGGCGGACCACATAGCCCAATCGCGATCGCGCTTCCTTCCCCTTGCCGCCCCGGAAGCGGAGATCCAGGGGGACGCTAAAAAACAGACAGATATGACCGGGGATAGCGCGCTTCAAGCGGAGGACCTCCGAGTAAGTGCCGCCCCACAGCAGGCTAAGGAGAAACGCATGCCGGCGGAGTTTCGCAAGAATGGGGAAGGGCAGTCTGGAGCTAAAGTGCGAAACCAGAGAAGACCGAATGTTGTTGCTAATGAGAAGCAGGTCACGAACCAGCCAGGGGCAAAGCAGCCAACGACGGCGGCAGTGGAATCAAGGCAGGAATCACGTGGTGCGTTACGAGTTGGGGCGAGGCGAGCAGCCGAGGAGGATGAGCATGTAGTGGTGAGAGGGGAGCAGGGTGGCGCGATTATCCAGACCGAACGTATCTATTCCGAGCAGATGATTAGCGCAAGCCCCATGCAAGCGCTGGAAGATGTGGGGGAGCACCATAATGACAAGCCTTACCACCTAGATGACGACGGGGATGAAATGATGGCGGATGAAGGCGATCCGGGAGGACCTAAGGCCAAGGGGGCAGCATCTTGAGTCCGACTGTGCTCCCAGTTTTTGTTTTTAGTTTTTGTTATTTCCTGGTTTTTCTTGGTTTTTGCTCTTCTACTATGTTTTAATGATCAGTCTCATTTGGAATTGCCAGGGCGCCGGCGGGAGGGATTTCCACCGCGTCCTCAAACTTCTGCTCAAGTCTCACCGGCCTAGTCTGCTAGGACTGGTTGAACCGAGAGTCTCTGGGGATCAAGCGAATTCCTTTTGCTCTAAGCTTGGATATGAAGATTGGGTTCGGGTTGAAGCTGTGGGCTTTAGTGGGGGAATTTGGGTGTTCTGGAATAAACCGCTCGAGGTTAAGGTTGAATTCACTCACCCCCAATTTATTTTGTTGCAGGTTACGGAGACCGGAGAGGCACCGTGGTCTTTAGCAGTTGTATATGGCAGCCCGACTCACCACCTACGGCGACGGCTCTAGAGTGAGTTACGGGCTCACAAGCGGGGCATCAGTGGACCTTGGCTTGCGGCAAGGGACTTCAATGCTGTCACAAGCGAGGGAGAAACTTGCAACTACTCTGTGTACTCCTCTCAGCGAAGTTCCGATTTCGTGGAGTGGATTCATAGTGAAGGTCTTATTGACATGGGCTACAGCGGAGCCCGGCTGACATGGATTCGGGGGTCGGAGAATGGGCTAGCTAAAGGGGCGAGGCTCGACAGGGCCTTATGTTGTGTGGACTGGAGGCAGCGCTTCCCGGAAGCTTCAGTCCGTCACTTGCCACGAGTCTCGTCGGATCACGCACCAATTTTAATTCAGACAGAGGGGAGGATAGTAGGAGGCGCGGAGGGGGGGGGGGGGGGGTAATTTCGCTTCCATGCAGCGTGGCTAACCAATGAGTCGGTTGATGAGGCCATTCGGCATTCGTGGAACTCCGGCACCGATTGGCAATCCAACATCCAAAGGGCCCAAGATGGGTTAACGTCGTGGAGCAGGGAGGCTTTTGGCAGTGTTGAGGGCCGGAAAAAGATTCTTTTGGCTAGGATAGGGGGCATTCAGAGACAACAAGATTTCTCCTATCACAACGGGCTCCGGCAGTTGGAAAAGAAGCTAAGACAGGAACTAGACGAGGTGCTCTACCAAGAGGAGCTTATGTGGTTCCAACGGTCTAGAGAGGAGTGGATTGTGTCGGGAGACAGGAACACAAGATACTACCACACAGCAACAATGGTCCGAAAGGCGAGAAACAAAGTACTTAGTTTAAAGGACGACAACTGTAACACCCCAGATTTTCAAGACATTTAAAACTTATAAAATAAAGGTATTATCTCATTAAATCCCAAAACGTAATACAAGTGTACGGGGTGCTATGCCACACCTAAGCTAGAGAACCCAGGTGCACAGGCTAACTAACTAATATCCTCAATAATGTAAATGCATAATATGGCACGCAGGCCGAAAAAGGGAACTATCTACTTCTACGTTCCGAGTTCTAGCGCGCTCCAGTGACTTATTCTTCTGTGCCTGAAAGCCAAATATATCTGTTCAGCGAGAGATGCTGGTAACCCACTCCAACGCGTTGAAATACAATACATATAGAGATATATATAGATATACGAAAACCATTATGAACATGAAGATATATCCTACGAACTCTAGCTTTTAAAACCGGGAATGACTCAACAGTTAAGGCTAGACACCAGCAGTAGACATAGCAAGCATAAGCATTTCACAATAGATAAAGCAGTTACGACAAGGCATAAACGGTAATCATAATCCCATCATAAACAAACCCCGATATGAAACCCATAGTCACATCCCAAGGCACTTATAGTCACAACTCGTCCATATCACACACATAACGCACATTGTTGGCGCCACGGGACCGATCGCATGCCCATACATGAGGGTCAGCGCATATAGCTCTGACACAGCCCCGCAGCACCATGCCCCGTATCGCAACACGGGGAGGTCGATCGCAACCGACCGATGAACCGCAGCTCATCATAATGTTTGATCGCAACCAAACAGTGGACCGCAGCCCAAGAGAGTGTCATCTGACCGCAGCCAGGATAAAGGACGAACCGCAGCTCGTATAGAAACGTTTGATCGCAACCAAACGGTGGACCGCAGCCCAAGAGAATGTCATCTGACCGCAGCCAGGAATACCAATCTGACCGCAGCCAGCTTCTGAACCGCAGCTCAGGATAACCAATCCGATCGCAACCGAATTGGGGTAGCACACACACATAACACATAGCAAGCACATACAACCCACGTTACACATCGGGAAGGGGGATAAAGCGTATAACAAACCTATGCGTGATCCATCACATACTAAGAATAGCCCTAAGGGGTTCATACTTCCTTCACCTAGGTCACCGGGATACCAATTCAACTAGCATGCGACATAACAGACTCATAAACCTACGAACGGTACCCGAAACATCAAACTAGACATAGGCATGACAAACGGGGTCCGTTGGGACACCACGGGGATCGGGGAAACATCAAACGGGGAAGCCGGGAGCCCGAGGTAGTGTACTTTCCAGCGGGTAGCCGGTGGGTGGGGGGTCCACCCGCCGGCTGCCACTGTTCCGGGCAGCTGCCCGCCCGCCGGCTGCCCGCTGCCGGAGCTGCCCGAGAATGCCGCGGGTAGGTGGCGGGTCCCCTACCCCCACCTACCCCCCACTGACTCTTTTCATCACTTTTCGCCCCGGGAACCGTTGTGGAACCCGAAACCATGCTTAGACACTTTACAACGCAATTAACAACAACGAGTAGACCATTAACGGATCAAATACGGGAAACGAACGGCACATGGCCTATCATGCTTTTCTAAACATAATCAACACCCAAACATGCGATTTCCCACCCGATAATCCAAGAATCAAAGCATACGGTACAACCTAGGGTTCTAATCACTTTTATATCAACAAGAATACGATTCGTCTTCTAATTGCAAGATTCGGTAGGAACAACACATAATCATCAAGGATACCAATTAATCATCAAGAACATCATAATTATCAAGAACAACACATAATCATCAAGAATCCCAATTAATCATCAAGAACATCGTAATTATCAAGAAACTCCCAATATCAAGATTATCAAGATTCCCCATGGAATCATTAAATCAACATCAACAATAATCATAGTAATTTGCCATTCACAATCATACGGGGGGAAAACCCTAAGGGGAAATCATAGCTATGAAAATAGGTTTTGTTGAGACATGGGTTACCTCTTAGCCTTAATTAATTCCTTGGCTATGAAGGATCTTTCTTTAAGCTTCCTTGCTTTCTTAATTTCTCCTAAGGGGATTCTTGGAGCTCTTTCTGGGGTGGTGGGGCGTTAATCTTGTGGGGGGATTCTAGGTGCCTCTTAAGTCCTCTATTTATACATTTAGGAGTCCCAATAAGGAACTAATATTATAGGCTCGCTAATTCTATTCCTTTTGGAACTAAGGATTGAGCTTAGGGGTTGGGTTTATACATGAGGGCCCATGGACTATGGTGGGCCTTTTTCCCTAATTAATTATAATTTATTCTTTCTCTTGGGTTACTGATTAATTGATTAAATGGTTTTAGGGGCCGTAACACGGGGTGTTACAACAACGGCAACTGGATCACTGAGGATATACTTTTGGGGCGACACGTCCAAGATTTTTACGCACATCTCTTTCGAGCGGAGGGCGAGGGGGACATGATGGCGGCGATCCGTGGCCGGTTTCCTAGGCTAGAGCAGAGGGACTGGCGGATTTTCAATAGAAGTGTGACCAAGGAAGAAGTTCGTAAAGCTGTCTTCGACATGAGCCCCTGGAAGGCGCCGGGCCCCGATGGCCTACAGGCAGCATTCTATCAGCATGCGTGGGACGTTGTGGGGGACTCTACATTTGAACTAGTCAGGGATGCGTTCACGACAGGGAGAATTCCGGAGGGGGTAAATGATACTCTGCTAGTCCTGATTCCGAAGGTCGCGACACCGGAAACCGTGAAACAGTTCATGCCTATCAGCTTGTGCAATGTGTCTTATAAAGTGATCACTAAGACGATAACCAATAGGCTAAAATTTATCCTTCCGAAGATTATTGGGCCGTTCCAGAGCTCTTTTGTCCCGGGACGGCAAATCACGAATAACATCCTGGTGTATCAAGAAGTCATGCACTCTATGCGTATCAAGAAAGGAAAATCTGGGATCATGGCCATTAAGATCGACCTAGAGAAAGCTTATGATAGATTATCTTGGGATTTTATTAACGATACTCTTTGTGATGCAGGGTTCAATAATGACTGGACACGGATTATCATGGAGTGCGTCCGATCTGCCAACATGCAAATCTTATGGAATGGGACGAGGATGGAAAGTTTTAAGCCAGGACGGGGAATCAGGCAAGGAGATGCCATGTCACCGGCGTTGTTCGTTCTGTGCATGGAGCGGCTTAGTCAGAGCATCTCGCAGGAAGTTAGCCGGGGTACGTGGAAGGGCATCCAGCTGTCTGCCTCGGGCCCGACTCTCTCGCACCTTTGCTTTGCGGACGACATGGTGCTTTTCACTGAAGCATCTATGGAGCAGGTGGCGGTCATCAGGCGCTGTTTTGATCACTTTTGCGAGGCATCCGGGCAACGACTCAGCTTGGGAAAGTCACAGGTGTTCTTTTCCAAAAACACCCCGTCTGAGCTTAAAGAGGCCATTTCTCTGGAATTAAGGATACCGAGCACCACGGACCTTGGACGGTATTTGGGCGTACCCTCTCTGCATGGCCGAGTAACGAGTGCTACTTTCTCGGGTTTGCTAGACCGTGTGAGGGGTAGGCTTGACGGATGGAGAAGCAAAACATTATCTCTTGCTGGGCGAATTACACTGGCCAAGGCTGTGCTTTGCGCGATCCCCGCATACACGATGCAGACTGCGCTTCTGCCCAAGGAAGTTTGCCTCAAGATTGAAGCCATGGTCAGATTCTTCATTTGGGGTGGAGTCGGCGACGCAAGAAAGCCCAGCTTGGTAAGCTGGGACGTTGTCACGGAATGCATGCAGGAGGGTGGACTGGGAATTCGGCGAATGCAGGACGTCAACACAGCCTTCTTGGCCAAGTTGGAGTGGCGTATGAGGACTGAGCAAGACAGACTCTGGGTTAGAGTCTTGACGGCGAAGTACCCGACAGTGAATAGTCGAGAGCTAAGGGATCTCAAGAGGCCATCATCGAACACGTGGAAAGGGATTCGTGCCACGTCGAGCTTCGTGGAGCAGGGGTTGAAAAGGGTTGTTCGCAACGGTCAAGAGACTCAGTTCTGGATGGACAACTGGATCAATGGAGGCCGACTTTACGAGCACATGAAGAGACCGATCAGCCTCCCAGAGCTTTATAGTACAGTTGCAGATTACTGGGAATATGGAAGGGGATGGAAGTGGGAGCGTTTTGACGATATTCTAGACGACAACTGGAAGGCAAAGATCCATGCGTTCTCGGTGCTAGAAGATGCTGATGCTAGAGATGAGTGGGGATGGGGTCTCGAGACGACAGGCAGGTTCACTATCAGCTCAGCGTATAGGGCCTTACAACCGCCAAGCACTTCTCCGGTGGACGGGGATTGGGATATCATCTGGCAGCTCCGTGTCCCCAGCAAAATTAATCACTTTCTGTGGTTGGTGAAACTAGGGAAGGTGATGACGAACGTTGAGAGATGTAAGAGACATTTCACGACTGATATGATGTGTACGTCCTGTGCAGGTACGCCGGAGACGATCGGCCATATTCTCAAGGACTGCATGGAGGTAACAGGGTTCTGGGAAGCGCTCATGCCCCAGTCGGCAATTCAGGTGCTGCGTACGAAGAGCTGGTTGGATTGGTTCTCCATGAATTTAAGGGCAGACCGGGCCTTGGGCTTTGATGAGGATTGGAGGATTACTTTTAGTGTTGGCCTGTGGTGGTGCTGGCGATGGAGGAACAGCAGAATCTTCGAGAGCACCAAGCCTAGCCTGGCGCAGCGAGTGGCGGTGATAATTGGCCAAAGGGATGCGATTCTGGAAGCGTTCCGGAAGAAAAGACCGGCGAGGGTCGGGGCGGGCGTTGAAGAGAGAAAGTGGCTCAAACCGGACGTGGGCTGGGTCAAGCTTAATGTAGATGGTTGTAGTAAAGGGGCGACGATGAAAGCAAGGTGCGGAGGAGTCATTCGCGATCACAGAGGGCGATGGGTTTGCGGGTTCACGTGCAATATAGGATCGTGCTCGGCCGAGGAGGCAGAGGGTTGGGCGGTACTTCAAGGTCTCCGCTTGGCGGCTGCCTGGGGAGCTGCAAATTTAGTTGTCGAAAGCGATGCCTTGGGGGTCATCAACCAGTTGAGAACGCGCGAGATGAGGGTGGCGAGTAATGTCCTGAGATTGTGTGATCGGGTGTGTGGCAGGTTCCCAAATCTGGAGTTTAGGCACGTGAGGCACGAGCAAAACAGAGTGGCAGACCGCCTTGCTGCGGTCGCCTTATCTCATGAACTAGGAGGCCGAGTCATCGTCGATATGCCCACCATCGTGGAAGACGTTATGTGGGAAGACAGTGTTGGAGCCAGAGTCGCTCGCAGTGACATCAGATAGTTTTGCTCCGGGTTCATCCCTCCTTTTATCCAAAAAAAAAAAAAAAATGATGTCCTAACCATTTTCATATTAAAAATAAATTAAATCTTCTTAATTCAATATCAATTAATTAGTAAAACTTACACTTAATTTTTAGAAAAAAAAAAAAAAGTGACATGATTTTTGCTGAGAAGATTTTGTGTGCCTATCTATATTGAAGCACAAAGAGTCAATGTCCCCACTAGAGTTCAAACTTGTAACCTTCCATTTAGGAAAGTCACAATCATGTTGCTCAACCACAAAGTCTTTGGCAAGAAAGAATAACTTATCTAATTAAATAAATTAAACAAAGTACAGTTTTAATTTATTTTTTCTAAGTAAGTTTTCATTTTTTCAAATTAAGTAAGTATCTAAAATATAACCATCTAAGTATATAGTAAAATATAATTATCAAAGTGTCGTTTAAAAATAACCGTTGTCCTTAAAGACAACACACTAATAAAAATAGATAAATAGAACCATTGTCTTGTTGAAATTCTTTTTATAAAAAATGCACAAAAACAACCGTTTCAAAAAAATATTGCCTTTGAAGTGTTGTGTATTCAACATGTATATAAAGACAACACACTAACGACAATGGATAAATAAAACTGTTGTTTTATTAAAAAATAAAAATAAAAAAGACAACGTACTTTTAAAATCGTTGTCGTATAAGTGTTGTTTATTCAAAGTGCGCTTAAAGACAATACATTAATGACAATGGATAAATAAAATCGTTGTCTAAAAAAATACATAAAGACAACGGTTTTACAAAACTGTTGTCTTTGAAGTGTTGTGTATTCAAGTGCGCTTAAAGACAACACACCAATGACAACGGTTAAATAAAATTGTTGTCTTTTTTTAAAATAAAAATATGCACAAAGACAACAGTTTTAAAAAATCGTTGTCTTTGAAGTGTTGTGTATTCAAGTGCGCTTAAAGACAACATACCAATAACAATGGTTAAATAAAACCTTTGTTTTTTTTTTTTAAATAAAAAAAGTGCACAGGGACAACGATTTTAAAAAATCGTTGTATTTGTAGTGTTATGTATTCAAGTGCGCTTAAAGACAACACACCAATGACAACAGTTAAATAAAATCATTGTTTTTTATTTAAAAAATGCACATATACAACAATTTTAAAAAATCGTTGTCTTTGTGGCGTTGAAGAATAATACCGTTGTGAGGAGGGTATTGTTTAATAAATTAAAAAAAAAAATGGATTTCAGTTGCACCTCTATCATTTGTTGAACATTTTGATTTGCTATTAAAAATAAAATCAAGCTATGCGCCTGAGATAACTTCAAAGACTCGAGAAGATTATTCTTCAAGCAGAAATATAAGATTCAAAGACACGTGAAAAAAATTTAGATGAAGTGCTTATAAATATGCTAAGCAATGCATCTTCATCAAGTGTTTCACGTGAAGAATAATCAAGAAATTTCATTTAAAAAAATTTTTTTGAAAAGATTTAATTTTTTTTATTTGGATCGTGTTGTATTTCTTACCACATATAATTGTAATATAATATTGTAAAATTTTGTTTCTAAATTGAATATTGTAATATAATATTATAATACTGTAAAATGAATATTGTAATATAATATTATAATTAATACTGTAAAATGAATATTTTAATATAATATAGCATACAAAGTAATTATATGTTATATTTTTTAGGTCATTGATAATCGTTTTTTAGTCAAAACAATTCTCACAAATAAGTACAATTATTGTGACTAAAATGTTATTACAATAAAATAATTAATTGCAACGGTTTTAATTGTCATTATGTCATTTTTTGTAATAACATATTTGGTCACAGAATGTAAATTTATTATGAGTTTGTGACGCATATTGTTATATAAGTAAACATTGTCAGAAAAATTTTGAATAATTGTGACAACTTTTCAAAAGTGGTCACTATTACAATAGTGACGGAAGATATAGTGACAATATGTGACTACTTTAAAAATTGATCACTAATTTTATTAGTGACCAAAATCAATAATTTTGGTGACAACTTGTGTTGTCGCTACATGTAAAATTTATTGTAGTGTGACAAACCGACCTAAATGAGTAGCTTATCAAGATTATTGATAAAGCAATATCTAAGACAAAAAGAGATAAGTAGTCGAGCTAATTAAATGAGTATTCGATCATGATGTGAAAGTTGAACTAACAAGAAATGATAAAATTTAAAATTTCAAATATCGATCAAGTCCACTAGACTACTAAGCTAAGTTAGATGAGTGAGATTACTGATTAGCATATGTTGGCATGCACAAATTGAGACTAGCTAATAATAATTTGCATGGAAAGTCCTTTGGACTGTGAGACGAAAAGGAGCTGAGGTGCTGAGTAGGCCACCTTGCAGTGCTTTTGGATGGCATTGAATCACACCTGCAGGATTCTATATATACTACACACACAGTAAATGCACTGTGCATGTAGTCAAACATACAGCAGGGCTATATCACATTCAGATCAGATCCATATATAACTAGCTAGAAGCCATATTTTGTAGTGTGTGTAGGAGATTTCTCAACTGTACTGTACTGTTACAAGTGAGAAATTAGAAGGATCATATCACATGGTTGATGTTGGCAACCATATTTTAAATCAAGAATATCCGAGAGGATGTGAAGAGACTTGTCAAGTTGATTATTTAATCAATACGAGATATATATGGGGTACATCGTGATTTTTGGCTACTTGAATATGTAGGTGTAGTCTATAGTGCAAACATTTGCATATTCGTGTAATGCAGGGCATTGATGTAGCTAGAAACCAGTTGAACGCAATTGTCACATCAAGATTTTTCTTTTAATTTATTAGTAATTTTTTGATACACTACAAAGTAAAAGATAGAACCACAACCACAAGTAGAAAACTAAAACCCCATCTTTCAAAATTAAATACATAGAAGTAACAAAAGTGTCATGTTCTTATACAGAGATGAATTAAGATAACCCACTCTCCTTCTCTCGTTTGTTCCACATTTATCAAGTGATCACCATATGATATTTATTTCTTTAAAAAATATAGGCATCTATCTAATTATTGTTTCCAAAATTAGATAGACATCTATCTAATCATGAATTTATCTCTCTTTGATCAACTAGCTTGCTACACGCGAGACAAAGTTGGGAAGATATTTCTAAACAATTATTTTTATAATTATAATTTTAAAAATTAATTCTCTAAATAAATCTTTAATTTTTAACTTCAATTCCACCCCAAGAAAATGAGATGCATCACCTCATTAATCAAGTCATATTCAATAGTGTCATGTGATTTGGTTGAGTAGTTTAGTATGGAGTTGAAACATACGGAGAAATCAATTAATGAGAAATTAAATATGGAGGGTGATGGATTTGGGAATGATTTGGCCAGATTTGCATGCCAACAAGTAAGTAAACCCATGCATACCCCTCATCATCTTAGACATCCTTAACGGTTCAAGGTCCCATTACACTATGCTACTCATCATAACAATAATCATATGTTGAGTTGAGATTCCCTCCTATGTGGAAAATAGCTCATGTTTGGACCAAGTATTTTTGTACCCACTATATAGTTTTATTGAGCCCTAATTATTATTATTATTAATGTATAATAATAATAAGGGATTATGAAGGGTTGGAAACAAAGAGACTTTTGGCATCTTGTGACCTTTCCTGTACTTCATTCCCTATAAAAATGCTTAGGGATTTTGGATGCAAGATGGCCACTAGACACATGTTGATTCGGCAGAGAGGAAAGGTAGACGTGAGGCTAGACAGTGAAATAAAACAAAGATTTCTTTTGCTCGTCTCTTTGTCTCCTTTGGTAGTTCCGCAGCAGCGTGTTCGGCGGGTTTCATCCTTTGTCGCATGCTTGTTGGTTTTGCCGTGAAGTTTGCCGAAGATCTTTGGGGTACTTTCTTCATCAAATATTTGTAGAGGTCAATTGTTTGTTCCAGGCATTGTTTTGGGTAATCTCGTACTACTTATATTCATTTTATCTTGTACGTGGTAGTTGAATATTTTGAGTACGTACGAGATATTATTCCTTTTTAGGCCTGCGAACGTGATAGAATTTATTTGGCCTAGAGTTGTTGTATTTGATGATTTGTAGGGTGTTTGGCTCGGGTGGTAGCCAGCAACTTTGTACCTAAGATTTGTGATACTGGAAACTTTTGTTGTTGTGGTCCCGTGGTTTTTCCCCGTGGTTTTGGGGTTTTCCACGTAAATCTTGTGTCCCTTTCGTTATTATTTATTTTGGGCTATTGTGTTATCTCGTATTTGTAGACCGTGTCGGGGTCTGCGATTTTCATTGTCACAGGAAGTGAGATAGTGAGATTTTTCTCAACAAAGTGGTATCAGAGCCCAGGTTGTTGATTGAGCATATTTGACATGGTATGTACGAGACCAGATATTGCTCATGCAGTAGGTGTTGTTCGCAGATTTCTCTCAAATCCAGGGAGAGAACATTGGGATGCTGTGAAGTGGGTTCTGAGATATCTTCAGGGTACTTCAAGTCAGAGTTTGGTTTTGGGTGCAGGAAACATATTGTTACCGGGTACACTAATTCAGATATGGAAGGAAACATTGATATCAAGAAATCTACTTCAGGCTATTGGATTACCTATGCAAGGGGAGCAGTGGTTTGTTGTTGTATCGTTGGGATTGCAATATCTTCCACATAGTCGGGAGGGGGAGTTTGTTGGGTTGAGATTCCCTCCTATGTGGAAAATAGCTCATGTTTGGACCAAGTATTTTTGTACCCACTATATAGTTTTATTGAGCCCTAATTATTATTATTATTAATCTATATCTATATCTATATCTATATATATATAGAAGTAAAATCCTCCTAGCCAAGTTTTCCCCCCAAAACTTAGGGGTATTTTTGTAATATAATAATAATAATAATAATAATAATAATAATAATAATAATAATAATAATAATAATAATAATGTTATTACCTTAAATAAATAAATTATTATTCTTTCCTTTTGAATTAGTATTTTCTACCTTAAATAAATAAATTATTTTGCCTAATCTATATATCTATATATCTATATATCTATATATATTCTATATATATATATATATATATATATATATATATATATATATATATATATATATATATATATATATATAAAAGTAAAATCCTCCTAACAAATTTCCCCCCCAAAACTTTTGTAGTAAAACTTATTTGGTAAGTATCAATATACAGTTACAATTAAATATAGCATGATTATATTTACTTTAATTAGTTTTAATTTTCTTAATGAAGTGACTTTTCTTTATCAGTTTTTTATGGGAAGCTAAGGTAGTGTTTGGATTGCTGGAAAATATTTTAAAATAAAAATACATATTAATAAAAAATATTTTAAAAATATTTTTTAACCTCTCATAACATGTGTAAATGTTATATTTTTTTTAAAAAAAAATACAATTTGATAAATATCGTAATTTCTGTTTATAATAGGTAAAGAAAAAAATAAATAATTCAAAGATGTGAACAATGATTCACGTTGAGTTATTACCGAAAAAATCAGTCTTTAATCACGGTTAATTGTATGTGACTTTTTCCCGAGTCACCCATCCTGATAGTCTGATTGTTTTAACTCTAGACAGGGATGAATAAAATCCCGTTACTACCAATGTCGTCTACAAAGAGATTTTCAATAATGTATAATTCAAGCCATTGATATTATGTTTTTTAATATACAAAGATGACAAAATTGCTATATATCTACATAGAAAATATAACTTCCATATAAATAATTTCTATAACTGAGTTGCTAGACAACGAATTAATTAGCCCAATTAATACAAATTATAAACACTGATATATAAAATCTCTACCGTTACAGCAACGAATGCGTATATCTACACGTTAGCTATTAATTGAGAAATTATTTACTTGAATTCAAGCATTGATAACATCAGAAAACATAATCGGTGCAACTCAATTCTTCAATTATATTATATAATATTCGATGCTATAATTTATACAATTGTATATCAATCTAAATATTTTTAAAATATTATAACAAATTCATTCCGTGCAACGCACGGGCACAAATACTAGTGTATAATAATAATAAGGGATTATGAAGGGTTGGAAACAAAGAGACTTTTGGCATCTTGTGACCTTTCCTGTACTTCATTCCCTATAAAAATGCTTAGGGATTTTGGATGCAAGATGGCCACTAGACACACACACATATGTTGATTCGGCAGAGAGGAAAGGTAGACGTGAGGCTAGGCAGTGAAATAAAACAAAGATTTCTTTTGCTCGTCTCTTTGTCTCCTTTGGTAGTTCCGCAGCAGCGTGTTCGGCGGGTTTCATCCTTTGTCGCATGCTTGTTGGTTTTGCCGTGAAGTTTGCCGAAGATCTTTGGGGTACTTTCTTCATCAAATATTTGTAGAGGTCAATTGTTTGTTCCAGACATCGTTTTGGGTAATCTCGTACTACTTATATTCATTTTATCTTGTACGTGGTAGTTGAATATTTTGAGTACGTACGAGATATTATTCCTTTTTAGGCCTGCGAACGTGATAGAATTTATTTGGCCTAGAGTTGTTGTATTTGATGATTTGTAGGGTGTTTGGCTCGGGTGGTAGCCAGCAACTTTGTACCTAAGATTTGTGATAGTGAAAACTTTTGCTGTTTTGGTCCCGTGGTTTTTCCCCGTGGTTTTGGGGTTTTCCACGTAAATCTTGTGTCCCTTTCGTTATTATTTATTTTGGGCTATTGTGTTATCTCATATTTGTAGACCGCGTCGGGGTTTGTGATTTTCATTATCACAGGAAGTGGGATTTTTCCCAACATCATAAAACTCCAAAAACATACATACGGATCGGAGTGTGATTATTTATCGTTGTGAACTAATTTAATAACGTCATGAAATTTAACAAACTCTGTATGTGCAAGGAATTTTTTTAAAATTATTTATAAGTTAATTCCACTTTCATAGTTACGCTTCATCCCTTAATTATTATATTTTTGTATTTTTAATAATCGGAGGTAATTAAAGTTAATTAGATTTGATTTCAAACTATTAAAATTATGTTATTTTGGTCATGCATTAAAATTCTTTTCAAATTACGTACTCCATAATATATTTTTAACCATACAAGTGGCATAATATTAATAGATAAGGATAAAATATTGTCAATTTAAAAATTGAAAATAAAAAATTAAAGATAAAAAACATACACATGCAGTATGTAGTCCCAAAAACAACCTAAGTCTGTCAAAAATTTAGCAGTATAACGATTGTTCTTGGGATAATCCAAAATTGCAGTACCGATCTAGAGGCCGAGCAAGTTGTAAAGTGCCACACAGGCCGCAACAAAGAAGGTACACATGCCAAAAAACAAGTATATACGAGAAAAACGGCAAACATGTCCAAATAAAAAATAAAGGAAAAAGTAAAGCCAAAGGCACGCAAACCACAACTACAAGTGTTAAAGCCACATAATATAAATGGTAATGGTCTTAACCATCAATGCAACTATGAGCCAGTGGCCTGGCCAGCAGTGCACCAAATAATTGTTGACGCAAACGAGACATTCTGAATCATCATCACCACTTTGAGCAAGTGGCTAACGGGTGCTGGGGTTATGGTCTTTACAACTACTAACACCACCGGACTAGACTACTACAAACCACCAATAGCTACACAGTGGTCTAAACCACCAATGCCACTTTAAGCAAGTGGCCAGTGAGGCATCAAATAACCGCTAGTGTGAACGAGATAGTTTAGAGCATCATCACCACTTTGAACAAGTGGTCAGCGATATACCAAACATCTGCAAGCATCGGTGGGGTAATCTCGATTACCTTAACCACTTTGTGCAAGTGGCTAGCAAGGACGGGAATTATGATCTTTACTGGTGACCAGCACGACTTGTGTGTGTGTGTGTGTGTGTATATATATATATATAATCTCATCTTGTAAAAAGTTAGGACTAATCACAACCGACCATTTCTTTTTTGTTATTTTTCCGTAACCATCAATCATTGATCAACCCAAATGAATGCTTAAGGGTTGTTGTAAAATAATGGGGAAAATGGTGGAATTTGTTTTTATAAATATTATAAAATTAAAAATTTGTAATAATCATAAAACTTACCTCACATTTTTTCTTTTACTAAAATCTTCAACTATTGATAAACCTTAATAGGCGATTAAGATCAATCATTTTTTAGAGAAAGTGGTTCTCGTTACATATATATGGTTCAGTCGGAAAAATGTTCACATGTAAAAATTAAAAAGTGAGAACTGATATATGATTTATCTATTTGGATAGATCAACAGTTAAGGGTTACTAAAAAACAAGGGAAAAAGAGGTGAGTCAATTAATTTTATAAATATTAAAAACTCAAAAAGTTTGCAATAGTTATAAAATTAAGTCTGTTTTTTTTTGGTTCAAAAAGTCTGTATTTTTTTATTACTAAAACCCTTAACCTTTGATAAAATCTTTCCGATAGTTATGATCAATCCTCACTTTTTTACAAGAAGATCATGTTCCAATGCGGGTAAGTATCTCTTGTGCGGTTGTGCGGGTGATTAATGTGCATGAGTTTTAATTTGTACTTAATGTTCGTGAGTCTTGTGCTTAAGATGCGTGAGATTTGTGCTTAATGTGCGTGAGTGTGTAATGCTTAATGTGCGTGAGTTTTGTGCTTAAGTGCTTGAGTCTTATGCCTAAGGTGCGTGAGTTTTGTGCTTAATGTGCGTGAGTGTGTACTTAATGTGAGTTGTTGTTGAAACTTGAAACTTTAAAGTGCATGAGTTTTGTGCTTAATGTGCGTGAGTTTTGTCCTTAAGGTGCGTGAGTCTTGTGCTTAAGGTGCGTGAGGTTTGTACTTAATGTGCTTGAGTGTGTACTTAATGTGAATTGTTGTTAAAACTTAAGGTGCGTGTGTTTTTGTGCTTAAGGTGCGTGAGTTTTGTGTTTAAGGTGCCTGAGGGTTGTGCTTAAGATGCGTGACTTTTGTGCTTAAGGTGCGTGAGTTTGTGTTCTGAATGTATTTTGTTTGTGTGTTTAATGTGCATGTGTTGTGTACTTAAAGTGCGCCAGTGTAATGCTTAATGTGAGTCTACCCGCACAACCACACGGGAAGCACCACCCGCACGTGATTCCTTCCCTATATATATATATATCTATATATACATACATACATATATATATATATATATATATATATATATATATATATATATATATATATATATATATATAGAGGGTCGCATTCAGGTGCGAATAAGTGCCCAGGAGAGAAATGCGAACCAATCAGCGCGCGCCACGTGTCAGGATTCATTGATCGGGTGCACCTACTTTCATCTATAAGTGCACCTACTTTCGTCTGCAAGTGGATGTAGTTTTTGACTGCATTCATTGATCGGGTGCACCTACTTTCCCCTACAAGTGCACCTACTTTCCCCTACAACACACGAAACATATAGGGGAAAACTACCACTACCAAATATCAACATGTGCTTGTAAGATAAAGAGTTCATAGCACAACTAAGATCTCAGTCATATACACAACAAGACAAATCTAAAACTTCATACACCATAATCTCATTGCATGATGAATTCTTCTATGATACTATCAATAACCCAATTGCACATGACACACTAACAAAAAAAAAAAAAAAAAAAAAAAAAACAAACATGTACTGAAGATGAAAACAATAACAATGCTACCTAAAAGAAAAATAGAAAAATGTAAACCAAAAATAGTATTTATTTAGACTATCGCTTTTAGACTTAGTATTTAGATTAGCGTTATTACAAAGTTGCAAACATTTATTTTTGTGACAATTATATATAATCAATCTCTCATATATTATCTTGCATTTATATACTTTAAATTACCGATTTAAATAAACAAATTCAATATTTATTTACCTATGCATGAACATCTTCTATATAATAATGCATTGATATACTTTAAAATACTTATTTAAAAATAAGTATTGGGCATTATCCTATTCGCGCAAAGCGCGTAGAAAAACTAGTATATATATAGCCACCGAGGCATGCCCCATCGAGCATGCAAGGGCCGGCGGCGAAGGATACCCCAAGCAAACCACATGTTACGTTGCACTTCCTAAGGCCACCAAAGGATCCAATTGGAAGGACAATTGGGACCCCAAACAGGGGTGGTTCGTTCATGATGGGCAATTGGGCATAACATGATTATTGGAAACTCACTTTTTATGTCTAGATCACAGTGTGAATTGTCTAGAGTGGATGTGTGTTTTCAAATGAAATTATACGTAGTTATGTTTCAATTTTCTTTTCACATCCTTTTTTGTACTTTTTTGGGTGTATTTTTCAAGCATCAATTTATGCTTGTTTCATATTAATATTATTAATACTAATATTATTGATTTATTGTAGGCAAAATAGCTCAGTCTCAAAAATATACTATGTTGAGAAATAAAATGGTTTAGTAGACAGTATTTAGGAGAAAAGACTAAGGTTCAAACCTCGGCGGTAGCAGTGTGAAAATTATGCTCAAAATGGGTAAATTCTTTGTGCGCATCAACATTTGACCCTGTCTCCTAAGCCATTGAACCACCGTGATTTACATCCTCTCAAATGCTCTGTTGCGTCTGGGTGGGGGGAGGGGGGACTTAGGGTTGGAGATTCAACTTTTGAGAGAAGATGTCATCTTTGGGTTACACTAGGGTAAGATTAGATGCACATATTATATTGTGGATCATGGTCCACCATGCACAATTGCACATTGTGAACCTTGATCTAGATTATGTACTTGTAATTAAGAGATTATATACCTGTTAAAGGTATATAATACGTTAACTACATGTACATAATATGTAAATAATAAATTATATACATATTAAAGGTTCATCATATATTAACTACTATAGGTAAATAATTAAAAATACAGCTAACTGCATATATATAATTTGGATGATTGTGAATCCAAATTTACAATGCTAATTATGAGTTCACAATATAACGATTGAATCGGATTAGGTATTGTTAGCATTGTGCATTATAACTAGTTAATTAATTAGGACATCATTGGATCTTATAAAATAAGAAATTAAATAACCCCACATGAGGCATAAAGAGGATTAAAAAACGTGCGAAGATCTGCACAAAAGGATCCTCGATCTGAAAGATTTATCTGGCTCGTATGAATTAAATACATATTAATTGAGATTGACAAGTAAGATACATATGCCATGTATATTTGATTCCTACTTATTATTTATTGGTCAAAGTAACTCTTTGTTCTTTATTTATTTTTTTTTAGTATTTTTTACTTATTTTTAAATTTGATTTTTTGTGTTTAATAGTACTTTTAGTGTAATTTCTAAATATATAAATTTTGTATATTAATACTAAACTTATTATTATGAAAAATTATATTAAAACTAACTTCAGTCCAGCCTCGTTAATCGAACCAGACACATCAAATGGAACGAAAAGAGTATTATTTTAACATACTTTTAAAAGAAAAAAAATATCTTTCAATTTCTCCTTATACGGTTATACCAGTCAAGTCATCCCACATTCAAATAAAATTACATGTAAATAATAGAGTTTTTTTTTTTTTTTGAAAAACAGAACAGAGAATTCATTAAAAACTGAGGAAATTCGAAATACAAGCCGGTGGGACATCAGTCCACACTCCCGAGACAGACGACGAACCGGTTGCCCGAGCTAAGGCATGGGCCACGCGGTTTGCTGATCTCTTGACATGGCGGACCTTAATGGTCCCTATGTCACAGGCAATTGACCAACATTGCTTCACAAGCATGCCAATGTACGAATAATCTAAAGAAAGCGAATTAAAAGCGTTACAGAAAACCAAACAATCAGACTCTAGAATGATATTGTCCTGGCGCAAATCTTTTAGCCAAGATAAAGTTTCTCTAGCAGCCAAAATCTCAACCCATAACGCATTGGGATTACACGCAAGCTGTCCACTCTTCGCAGCAACAAAACGACCCTCATGATCCCGTATAACAGCTCCATACCCGGCATAAGACGTGAACGTTGCAGCATCCACATTGCATTTGAGAAAAGTCTGGGGAGGAGGCTGCCATTGTTCGGATACAACATTAGAGACTCCCGTGCGGGATTTAGCTTTGAACGCTTCTATCCACGTGTTACGCAGCCGCAAGGCCTGAGCGCTTATAGTATCCGCTGTAGGGGAGACATTCCGCCACACCTTGTCATTTCTCGATAGCCAAACTGCCCAGAAAGACGCCGCAAGAGTGACGGCCTCCTCTTTGTTTGGCGATTTCAGCGTCGACTCCATAAACTGTTGGATGTTACGTCCCTGTAAAGACGGCTGCATGTCCCAAATGCCTCGCGCATAAACACAGTCACACAGAAGATGTTCGACTGTTTCCGTTGGAGCTCCGCAGAGGGGGCAACCACCGCCTATCCAGATTCGTTTTGATCTCAAGTTTTCTCGAACCGGGAGGACTCCACGAGCGCATCGCCAAAGGAACGATTTTACCTTAGGGGGAATCGGCAAAGACCATAAAATGTTCCAAGAGTTGAAGTCACGATCCTCAGGTAGGTGATTGCTAGCCTCCGTCAACAGGCGATAGCCATGCTTGACCGAGTATTTACCTGTTATGTCATCAATCCAACGCCACGTGTCCTTGAAGTGCATACTTGTGGGTGTTTGGATTATGCGCTGCACATCGTCTTCAATAAAGAGGTCCCGTAGAATTTCCAAATCCCAACAACCATGGCCGTCAGTGAGACTGTGGACCGTAGCCGTCTTCAGATGCTCACACGGGGGAGTACTAAGATTGGGGTGAACTGGATCCGAGAGCCAACCCCAGCCCCAAATACGTGTGTCGCGGCCGTCTCCAATGCGTCGACCCACTCCCATCTTCAAGACTGCTTGCCCCGCCATGATGCTGCGCCATAGATAACTTGGATTACTTCCCACTGTTGCATCCAAAAAGTCGCATCTGGGGTGGTACTTGGCCTTCATAATACGGCTCACCAATGAGTCCGAATAAATAAGTAGTCTCCACCCTTGTTTTGCGAGAAGTGCCACGTTGAATTCATGGAGTTTCCTGAACCCCAGCCCACCCTTACTTTTGGGGACACAAAGACGGTTCCAACTAAGCCAATGGATACCCCTGTGATCGGTACCACCACCGCTCCACCAATACCGGTTGAATAATTTCTCAAGTGTGTCACATACCCGGGCTGGCAACAGAAAAGTGGACATAGTAAAAATGGGTAGAGCCTGCGCAATGCTTTTAAGTAATATTTCCTTACCCGCCTTGGATAGAAACTTATGTTGCCAAGAGCCTATGCGTTCACGGATTTTATGTTCAATGAATCGAAAAGTAGCGGTCTTGTTTCTTCCTAGTGCCGATGGCAAGCCCAGATATTTGCCTAGGTCGTTTGCTTCTCGGACCCCTATGCATTCGACCACCAAATCACGAGTTGCAGTAGTGGTATTATAGCTGAAAACGGCGCTAGATTTGTCGTAGTTTATTAATTGCCCAGAAGCAGCACTATACAAATCCAAACATTCTATGATGGCCAAAGCTTCGTTCTGATTTGCCCTGAAAAAAAGTAGGCTGTCGTCAGCAAAAAATAAGTGGGAGACGGACGGGGCACCCCGTGCGACTCGCACTCCGTGGATAGCTCCACTATTTTCTGCCTGTTGTAAAAGCACAGATAACGCCTCGGCACATAAAATAAAGAGATAGGGAGACAACGGGTCCCCCTGTCGAATACCACGTGTGGGACAGACTGTACCAACAGTCTCCCCGTTCACTTGAACAGAATAGCGCACAGTCGAGACACAGAGCATCAACAACTCAATCCAGGCTCGTGAGAAGCCCAACGCTAACAACATGCCTTCCAGAAAACCCCATTCCATTCTATCATACGCTTTAGCCATATCTAGATTTAGCGCCGCCCATCCTACAGCCCCACAAGTTTTTCGTCTCAAGAAATGCCCGACTTCCCCCGCAACAATGATATTATCAGTAAGAAGTCTCTCAGGCACGAAAGCACTTTGAGACTGTGACACAATAGCCCCCAGACAACCCTTCAGTCTGTTCGCTAGCATTTTTGCTAGCACTTTGTAGGCTACATTGCAAAGCGCTATAGGGCGCAGATCAGACACTTTTTCTAGTACTTTTTTCTTAGGAATAAGGATGATATTTGCATCATTAATTCCTTGCGGGAAATGTCTATCAGTAGCACATTGAATAACAAACATTGATAGGTCGTGGCCTATAATAGGCCAGAGATGCTGGTAAAACGCTGGTGACATACCATCCGGTCCCGAAGCTTTCTCCGGGGCCATCGAGAAAAGGGCAGCCTTTACTTCTGGCACAGTAAACGGTTGCGCAAAGGCGGTGTTCATTTCATCGGTCACCACCTTTTTGACCCGACTAAAAATGTTTGCGGGTGTATTTTCAGAACAAAAGATATTAGTAAAATACCTTAGGACCTCGGTATGCATTGCCGCCCCGTCCAACCAAAGACCATCTTGATTTTTCACACGCAAGAGTAGATTACGACGACGTCTAGCAGAGGCGGATTTGTGGAAATATTTCGTATTGGAATCGCCATGTTGAAGCCAAAGTTGCTTTGAACGTTGCTTCCAAAAAATTTCTTCCTGCCTCAATAAATGTTCCAGCTCTTTCTCTGCTACAAACCACTGTGATACTGCTTGTGGGGTTCGATTCTCTTTTAAAAACTCTAGTCTCTTGCGCAGGAAATTAATTTGGTTCCCAAAACGCCGGACGTGTTCACCTCCCCATTTCCCAAGCCTGCGACCACAGATGTCTATTCGCTCTTGGAAGCTCAGCCCCACAGAAAGGTTCCATGCTTCCTCGACTACTTTCGCGCAACCTTCGTCAAGTAGCCACGCCGACTCAAACTTGAAAGACCGCCGTGCTGCGCGCACCACTCTAGGTTCCACATCTATAAAGATGGCACTGTGATCCGAAGATAAAGTGTGTACCTGGTGTACCAGGACTTCCTCGTACATTTCAATCCAGTCTGTAGTTGCCACTGCGCGATCTAGGCGTTCTTCCACCCAGGCATCTGTACCATGACTCTTCTCCCAAGTAAATTTACCTCCCGACATTCCCATATCAAGAAGGTGACAATCGCTCAGTGCATCGTTAAATCCCTCAATGAGGTATTCCGGGTGTGGGTGGGTACCTCGTTTCTCGGACATAGAGGCTATGTCGTTGAAGTCGCCAGCTACGATCCATGGCAAGGTCGATTGGTCCCTGAGTTGACGTAGGAGGTCCCACGTAATGTGCCGCTGTGACCTGTCAAAATTACCGTAAAAACCGGTGAGTCTCCACGGTGGCTTGTCAGGCATTGTGATCATCATGTCGATGTGGTTGTCTGAGTAACTTAATAAGGTAGCCATATCTGCGTCTCTCCAAAATAAAGCAAGTCCCCCTCCCATGCCTACACGTTCCACACATAAAACACTTTCAAAACCCCACTTCACACGTACTTCTTCTACCTTACTCGCTAAAGCTTTCGTTTCCATAAGGAAGACGAAAGCGGGTCGCCATTTGGACGTTAAGCCCAATAATTCCCGAACTGACCGGGTGCCACCCAAACCCCGGCAGTTCCAGCTAAGGATACTCATTTGGCTTGGCGAGCCTGGCCAACCAGACCCGCCGAATCCAAGTTTTTTGTAGTCTCTACCATCATCACGTCATCTCCATTCCCCACAGTCACTGTTTCCGCATCTTCCCGACGTCTCTTCAAATCACCGTGCATCCCTACTGCCTCCTCCCTCGAAACCAGATTAAATAAACTTCTCCTATATAATCTTACGTTGACATATTTTGAATTACTTATTTAAATACAAATATTGAGCATTGAATCAATTGCGCAATGTGCTTGAAAAACTAGTAATAATAATATAGCCAATCAAATAAACTACTCATTATTTTTTTAAAAAAACTCATTAATAACTTTTTATTTTATTTTGTATTGAATTGATTTCATTTTGTTTTTCATTCCACCGCACCCCTTTAAAAACAAAATTATAAATAATAAAAAAATTATTATTATACAGTATCTTTTTGTTAAAATTGCCAAATTGGAACCGCGAATTGTATAAAATTTGTTAAGATTGAAACCTTAATCTACAAATCTTATAAGAGTCAATAATGTTAGGTCCTTAACTGGAACAAAAAAAAAAAGTAGATAGTAGTTGTTTATTAAAATGAATGGTTCATATTATTTTGATTTTAGTATTATTTTTAATGATTTTCCTTATTTTCCCTCTATTATATTGTTTTCTTCCCTTAAATAACCCTAAATTCCGTTAGTATAAACTTTAGTAACGGAATATTCCGTAAACTATTTATTATTCTTAACATACGCATTAATTTATATAAGAAAGGTCTTAGGTTCGAACCTCATCCCAATTAGAGTTGTCATAATTGTTAAACATATATTATGAATATCCCAAGTTTCTTTCCAGGGCTGGCCGGGAGGTGCTGTTGAAAAATGTGTTATAGGCTTTACCATGTTACTCAATGATGGTCTTTGAGTTGCCTATCAGTTTGTGTAAGGAGATTGAGGTGCTGCTAAACCAGTATTGGCGGTCTGGCTCAGTAACAGCTGCGGGGGGCATAAGGTGGAGATCTTGGCAGGCTCTGAGTTTGCCGAAGGCTAAGGGGGGTTTGGGATTTAGGCGGTTGCGCGAGATGAACCTGGCATTGTTGGGTAAATAGGCTTGGCGCCTGCTAACACAACTTTTTTTGATGCACAACCTGGGTCTAATCCATTGTATGTGTGGCGTGGAATATTGGAGGCAAAGAATGTTATACGCAGGTGGGCACGACGGAGCATAGGGGATGGCCGAGATACCATCATAGGGTCAGACCCTTGGCTTGTTACGGCTGAGGACCCTTATGTTAGAACTGCTCTGGATCCAAAGATTATGAATGCACCTGTGAGTGCGTTGATGCAAGTGGCTAGGCCCGGCTGGGATGTGAGTTGCATACGTGATGTGTTTGATGATAGAGATGCAACATGTATTCTCAACATTCCAGTAAGTTGTCGTTTACCTAGTGATCAATGGGTGTGGAGCAGGGAGTCAAAAGAGCATTATTCTGTGAAATCCTGTTATCGAAAGCTTGTTGGGGAGCTGGTGGTTAATAAGCCATGGCACTTGATTTGGAAATTGCAGGTACCTCCGAAGGTGCGTGTTTTCTGTTGGCAGCTTGTGTCGACCATCTTTCCAACAAGGGACGTGCTATTGACTAAGCGTGTGGCTTGTAATATTACTTGTCATATGTGCGGTGCAGAAGAGGAGACTGCGACTCACCTTTTCCGTGATTGTGTACAAGCACAAGCGATCTGGGCAGCTGCGCAATTGCCACCGTCACCACTGGATTATGGAAGCTGTGATGGGTGGTTCTTTGAGAAGTTGGAGATGCTAAAGGATGAGGAGCAAAGCAAGTTTGCCATGCTCGCTTGGGGAATTTGGCAAAGCAGGAATGAAACGGTATGGAAAGGAGCGGTCTTAAATAGGCCAATTATGCAGCAAAAAACGATTTCGTATTGGGAAAACTGGCTACATGCAAATACAACGCAAGTTCCCACTGTGGCCAAGACCCATGCAGAGTGTAAATGGAAGTTGCCGCCGGTGGGGAGGATGAAACTGAACATGGATGCAGCTTTCGACACGGTCCGTAATGTAATAGGCCTTGGGTGGATACTCCGTAGTGACCAAGGCCAGTTCTTGGCGGCGTGTGCCGTGCGGGTGCCTGGACGACACTCGGTGGCTGAGGCGGAGGCATCTGCAATAAGGGAGGCGCTCAATTGGCTTCGCGCCACTGGTATGGGGGAGGTGGAAGTGGAGACTGATTCCCAATTATGTTACCATGCTATCCTTTCCAACTCATGTTTTTCAGCTTATGGGTTTTTAGTAGACGATGTTAGATATGCGGCCTCTTTGATAAATGGGGTTAGCTTTGGATTTGTAAAGCGATCTGTGAATCGTGCGGCCAATGCATTAGCTCGAGCAGCCGTTTCCGAGTTAGGTTGCGGCGAGTGGTTTGATGTGCCACCGCCATATCTTGTTTAGATTCTTGCTATTGATTTAATGAATTAAGTTGTTTCTTCCAAATATATTATATTATATTATATATATATATATATATATATATATATATATATATATATATATATATATATATATATATATATATATATTGTTGGTCCCGATAGAATGTAATGAGAGTCTAGAGGGGGTGGGGGGGGAGGGGGGGGGGGTGAATAGACTCTTTTCATGAAATGCCCTAATCGTCACCTTTCGGTGTTTTGGCGCAGCGGATAAGATAGATTCGTTTTAAATACTTTGCACGAGTTTGCGTAATTAGGAAAACTTTCGGTAACGGTGATAAATGGAATGATACGAATGCAGAAAAGAAAAGCGTAAGTAAAGAGATAGAAGGGACACGAGATTTTATAGTGGTTCGGCTAACGTTGCCTACTCCACTCTTCTTCCACAACTGATGGAAGGATTGCACTATCACTCTTAGTACAATTACACAAAGACTTCCTTGATCACTAAGCCGGACAGCCTTCGTAGGTTTTTCAACTCCTCGAGTTTACTCCGCCTCTATCAACTTCTTCTCCTGAGTTGAGGTTGGTAGAAAATAAATTCTTGAATTCTCCAACGATGAAGTCTTGACTTTGAGATATGATTGCTTCGAACAAATGGCAAGACTTCTTTTGAGGTGTAAGAAAGAGATCAATAACCTTCTTCAAGTAACTTAGCACCTCAATACTGGTTCACAAAAGCTTTTAGTAAATTGAGAGCGTTCAAGAGCTTTTGCAAGTAAGTGAGTCTAGTGATAATGAACCAGCACCTTCTTAGTTGATGAAGGTGGGTTTATATAGGTGATGAAAATTCATCCGTTGGAGGGAGATGAAATTTTCGAACCTTTTAACCATTGGACAAGGACCGGGGAGCTTCATGCATTAAATGCTCCATTAATGAGGTTGTACCATGTAGCCGTTGAAGGTATGGAAAGCATTAGGTTTTGTCCTTTAGCTTCAGGAGATGGTACATCTTCATTTAATGCTCCTTGAAAAGTGTGTCCCATAAGATGAAGTCCTTATTGTCCTAGGATGTTGTCAAATCAGACAGGTAGAACATTCTTCTCGTTGTCGAAGAGAAGTAATGTTTGATAAAGATTGTCTTTTAACAAAACTGTCCTTTCGTGCTTGTTGACAACTCCTGCTTGACTCTCGTTGCAGTTCTTCATGTCTCGTGTCTTCTTTCACCTTGTAGACCCTAACATCTAGTCATAACTCATTTTCGTGTGTTTGTCTAGCTTAACACGAATTACAGAGGAGTTATGGCAACTCTCGTCTAGGACGAAAGCAGCAATTGAAAAAGCTAATAGTTAGGGGTCTACTTTTCTACATTACATTGGTATCATCAAAATCCTAATACAATGTTCCTAACAATTTCCCCATTTTTTATGATACCAAAACCTATACTCTTCTTATAAGGCTGATAAAAAGTTCCATAAGGATTTTTCTATTATAAAAACAGCCATAGTTGAGAGTTTACAAGTCTTTTTCTAGATTAAAGCGTTAATAAGAAAGACAAGGACAAATAACTCAGACAAGTGACACGAGATGTGTGACAATGAGAGTTTCATATATAAAGATGTGATCATTACAAAAACTTTATGAGAAAGATAGAACGAAAGTTAACTTACATTTCTAAGAGCTTTGATTTCTGTTGTTCAGCTTCTTTGAATTCTTGGTCATCCCTTTCCTTTTGTTGCTTTAGCATCCTGTTGAAGTCTATTTTCTCATTGATTTTTGCTCAGAAGACTTTAATTGGATTAGACCTGACAAGCTCTTCATGTTCTCCTTTGATATTCAGGCCTGTGTAATTGTTATAGGCTTCCCGAATGTTGCTTCCTTCAACAATTCCAGACTTCCACCACGAAATCAGTTCAAACGAATTCATGCCTTCTTGATAGCTTTTTCCTGACTCTTTATGCACTTTGAAAGCTGCATTGTGAATGACATTCTGTGGGGAGTCTTTGGTTACACTAGAAAGGTCTGCAATGAGATTCCTGATCCTTTCTCTTTCCATTGCTTCATCTTCTCTTCTTTTTCTTTCTTCATCATGTTTCTTCCATAGTTCTCTATTTTCTCTTTTGATCCTCTCGTTTTGGGTGCTGATGTGATCTTGCCTTGTATGATTGTCCCTAGTTTTAAGCCAGGTGGGGACATTGCAACCCTCAAAACGTTTGCCACTTTCTTCTTCATATGGAACAAAGTCCACAAATTTTCCTATGCCATCCATAGTTACTTTGTCGTCTCTCATAAGTCTCTGCCTTAGTTTCGTTTGCTCTCTCTTGGGTAAACCCGTGAAGATATACTTAGCTTCGGAACCGAAGGATTGGCGAGGCTTAATTGGTTTGGATTGGTATCGACCATGGTATCTTTGCTTCGAGGAATGGTAACCACGAGACCTGGATGGTGGATGAGATGGATTCATGTTCCTTCGGCCGGAGTCTCTTGGTGTCCGAGAAGGAGAGTGTCTTGCTTCTGGAGTTTGATCTTTCGTGTTATCTCTCGGCTGATCATCATCCTTATCCTTGTCGTCATTTTTCTTTTCCCCCTTTTTGGCATCATCAGCACAAGTGGTAGGAGGAATAGAGGAGACCTTATTTATGGCATTCAAGATATCCTGAGCATACCCGAGAATTTGAAGGGCATATTCTCCCAGTTGGTACGAATTATCTTGATATGTGTCAATCTTTGTACAGGCCAAATCAATACTCTCTTTGAGACCAAAATGAGAATGTTTGATCTCGTGTTGTTGCCGCGCTACTTTGTTCAGGGCAGTTTCAAGATCATGGAGCTTCTTTGCCATTCTCTCAAGGATCTTGTGATCTGTTTGGCTTTGTTGCTGTGGTTGAGGCTGTGCTGGAGGTGGAGGCTGAGGTAGAGATTGTGCAGCTATCAAAGAATCAACCTTCTTGCACAAATCATCCAAAACTTTCGTGTCCTTTTCTCGTAGGGCTAGATATTGCATGTGGATGGTTTCGGCTGAATGAACAGTTTCCCTCATAAGGTTCATAATGGTCCGTGGGGACTCTGCAGTAGATTCTTCTTCAATGTTTGTTGGCGTCGTGTCCATATGTTCAACTTGAGGTGGTGCTTCCCTTTTTCCACCACTTGTTGAGCTAAGAAGAATTGGTGAGGCTTCCAGTTTGCCCTCACGCACATTTTCTTTCTTTTGCTTGATTGGAGTCTCGTCCATGGGTTGGATATGTGGAACGATGGCACGAGACAGATCTTCGGGATGAGTAGTTGAAACTTCTTCCGAGTCACTACTGTCAGAGGGTAGTTTTCTTAAGGGAGATCTTTGAGGATAGGTGTCATAGTCTGGGCCGATTAGAATTGTATGACTGTCTTCGAGGTCGGCTTCTTGAGCACCTCCATTACCCAACTAATCATCATTATCATCAGTTTCATCATTCTCATCATCAGCATCGTCAACATCATCATCATCATCATTATCATCTTCATCTTCATTCACATTCACATCACTCTCGTCTTCTTCAATCTCTCGTCCAAGCTCATCCTTCGTGCCACTAACATTGCAATTTGGATCATTTTGGTGTTCCTTCTCTAATGTAGTCTTGATCTTTGATAGCAGCATGGCATATCGAAGTTGCTTCATTTCTTTTTCAAAGACTGGATCCAAGGGTGGCTTGTTAAGTTCGATGCAGATTGGAGCTTTATCTCTCCTGAGAGTGCGATTTGTCATCTTGTATGAGAAGACTCGATTGATTTCTTCAATTCGAAGAGCTTTGGAAACATCATCAGTGCCAATCCATTCAAGTGCAAAGTCTTCTTCGCCCTGCATTGCTTCAAATGTTTCAAGAAAAGTCCTTAGGGGAGCAGTGCACCACTTTTGCCACTGCAGGACTCGTTTGTAATCCCTTTCAATGGATTCTCTGAGCAATTGATCTGGTGAAGGTTGAGGAACTTTTACTTCAGGAACTGGAGCTAAAGGTTTCGGGATACCCGGAGTTGTTACCTGCACAACGGCCGTCTCGTCTACCAACACAGGTTCTTGTGTCAGAATTACCTGCTCTGTATTGGTGGGTTCTTGTGGCAGACAAAGCAAATCGATCAAAGCATCAGTCGCCTCTATCGTCTTTTCTGGTGACCCAGGTTCTTGTGGAAGACTTAAGCGACTGGCCTCCATGTCTACATCAGCAGGTTCTTGTGTCAACTCACGAAGAAGTTGATCTGCCAAAGTAGGTTCTTGTGGATGGTGGTCTTGAGGAGAACTGAGATCAGTTTCAGGGTCTTGAGCATCAGAAATTCTTTCAGGAAAGGCAACTTTCGGCTGGGCTTCCCCCCTGAGAGAGTGCTTCTTTCGTGACTTCTTCCCCCTGTGGAGATGCTTCTCTCGTGTCAACTTCTTTCGGTGTAAGACTTTTCGCCTGGGAAGACTTTGTTTTGACAGGAGACCGAAAGTGACTCTTTTTGCCGAGTCTTGTGAGAATCAGATTGTCTTCGTCTTCGGATGAATCTTTGACAATGATTGTTTCTGGTAGAGGAGAAGGTGGAATAGGATCTTTCTTCTCTTGCGGAGATTTTGGAAGAACTGGAACAGATGGAGTAACTTCTTTCTTCTTTGCCTTACTCCGAGAGGAGTGTTTTTCTCGCTTTTGTCGTTTAGGCTTGGGTTGATCATCCTCCGAAACCTTAGGAGTTCTTGACTTCCTCTTGGTTTTCACCTGCTCAATAGGAATTCCCAACTCTAATGCCTTCTGCTTGTCATACCCTGATGGTTTTTGTTTCATGTGACATGCTTTCTGTCCAGGCCGAATTCCTGGGCGCAGAATGACTCCTTTCGTTGCAAGAAGATGGCTTATCACAAAACCATACCCTAACTTCTTTGCAATGTCTCCTGGACTCTTCCTGTGAAAGGTGATGGTGTGGGCAATATTATTGAAGATGATCTTTGACCAGTCGACTTTAAATTCATTTAAGAAGGCATGCAGCATTTTCAACTTCTCCTTCATCACATCATCAGTGCCCGAGGTCTTGTGATCAACAATTTTATTGAAAATATCAACAGTGAACTCATAATCTAGTCTGAACCATTTCTTCTTTAACGGCCAAGTGATTTCTGCCTTGGAGGGGGCGTGATTGTTCTTGATAGATTCATAGAAGTCCTCTGGGTCGAGATGATAATAGATAATATCAGACTTGTAAGACTCATCTCTTTGTGGAAACTCGTATGTTGATCAAACGTCCTCCGAGGTAAGGACCACATGATGATTATTGACTCTGGAAGTAATGGTCAGAAAATCAGAGGATATTGAGGCATTCATATAGAATTGAGTTACGTCAACTGGGTGCCATATTGTATAAAGATGTGTGATGAAGCCATATAATCATGTTTCTGTGAGGAGATGTATGATGTTTTCACCAAATCTTCTGTCCAAGATATACTCAAGGAATCCATGCGCGTCCCACATACTACCGCCGACGATGAAAGGTACTCTGGATTCAATGAACCTCAAGTCTTCAGTTGGAAAGCTTGGGATTTCCAGGTTGGAAGGTGTTTCGGGTTCTTTATCAGTTGGTGATGCTTGTGGATGTTCCGCCATTGTTGAGGATTTGAGAGAGACAGAGGATTATGAGGAATGAGAGAAGGATTGTGTAAAAGGTAATGTTTGAAGAGAGGAATGTTTAAGTAGGGTTTTATCAAGCACCGGGTAACCGGTTACGGATAGCCAAAAAAAAAATGGATCACTTGAATTTCAAAAGAACTACCGGTTCCTCTTCTCCAATATGGTAACTGATCAACATGGGAGTGTGATAAGATCGTGTGCAGATCAAAAATGATCATTCCATCATTTAATGAAGAGAGAGAAAAGCACTTGAGTGCTTATGGGTGCATTAAATGCACGTCTCAATCTATGTCAGACAGAGTGGGATAGTGGACCATTTTTCTCGGCCACATGATCCTCATTATGATTCATCTAAACGGTTTGGATTAAAAGATAAGAAAGAAGCGTCTTAGACACGATTCCAAACCGAAGATAGATAAGCTTATCATAACATAAGATCTGTAAGACAAATAAAGTCAAACGGATCCTTTTTACAACAACAAGAGTACATCACCCGAGAGATTTATTACACTGAACATACGTAACAGAAACGATTACAATCTCTCGTGCATTAGCAGGCAGGCAAGTTTTTACTCAATGTTGCCCTTCTTCTTTCGTGCATACTCAAAGTACTCCTTCTTTCGGATCTCATGAGCAAAAACTTCAGCGATGAGAGTTTTATGATCAGCTCCCAGTGTTTCTCTAGAGAGACCTCGTCTCTCCATGTCATCTAGCTCAGCCAAAACTTTGGCTTTAGCATAAGCATACATTGCACGATACTTCTCTTCATGTTTTAGCAGAGGTGTGAGTTGAACAAGAGAGTAGAACTCTGAGATTTTTGGTTCCTTCCCAGATGGTGAACCTTTCTCAACTGAGTTTCCAAGATCATGTTGAGACATTTTTTCGGGCTCAGATAAGCTCTCGGATGTGAGGGCCATTTCTTTCCCTTTATCCATGAGTTTGAAGAAAGTGATAAGTGAGTCCATAGAAGATTGAGAGGGTCCATTAAATAGAGAGTTGAGTCTCTCAAAAGATGTGTCCGAGTGACTTGACCAAGGCACGCCTTAGGGAATATATTCTTTTCCAAGAAAGTTGTCCTTGATTCAAGATTTTAGACAGATGATAAATAAGACACATAAAGTCTCGTTCAAAAGGAAACCAGAGCCAACACAGTTTTATTATTCATAGAACCGAGAGAAGAGAGATACATAATACAAAAACCAAAGGATCAATTTTTCTTTCTCTCGTTTTTCTTGACTCTGCAAGACGGTTCATCTTTTGCCTTCTTCAGATTTCCCAGCATCTGCTTAAACCACTTTCCGGTTCGTGGGTAGTTTGAGCCAGATGAGGATTCAGGTTCTTCCTCCTGATCATATTTCTCCATTAAGTCCTCTTGTTTCAGAAAAGCCATATAGTCTCGAACTTGAACCTTGGTAGGATCTTTCGAAAGCTTCTCTTCACTTTCAACAATAAAACCCGCCATATCATCATACAGAAGAGATGAGTCGGAATCAGAAAGAATTTCCACTGGTGCTTGTGGACTGTTACCAGGGTAAAGGTCACCCTGTTCCTCCCTGAGACGTCTAGCACCTTCTCTCAGTTTGTGAGAGTCACCTCTAGTGAAAGGTTTCTTTGGAGCCATGGTGAAGAAAAGAGATTATGGAGATAATGTGAAGAATTCTTCTCCTTTTATAGCAAGAGGTCCATACTGTTCATGTGTCTGTTACACATATTTTTCAACGTAGCAATAAATGCTCATAACTGTATTCAAGGAATTATCAATTTCAGGCAAGACTTTGACTGTTAACTTGTTTCTTTATGAAACTCCAACTTCAATGAACTTAAAAGTCATGTAACGCATAATAATTTGTGGCCCTTTTTGACCAGATTACGTATGAGCGATGAGATTTCCTGTGACTTTTGACAGAAACAGACAAAGTTAAACACAGTCATGAATTGCATTCATTCTTAGTACGAAAAGATAACATTTTTATTGGATCATAAGGATGAGAGACAGAGAGTTCCAAGTCACGAGAGTACAGCATACAACAACTTAGAGAAAACGATAAGGCACGTGAAGTTCCAGACGAGTCATCTCTTCGGTCACATCAGTCAGATTTGCCTTCTTTGCATATTCATCCAACTCCTTAAGTGAGAGAGTGGATTCGGGTGACTGAGTTGAGGACCGAGAGTGAACCATAGCAAAATCTTCTTGAGATTGTACACTAGGTTTAGGAACTTCAGGAATAGGATACCAGTGAGAACTTTTCATCATCAGAACTCTCTCTTTAGCAAGCCGTGTGACTTGTTCCATGCAGTATGCCTTCTTAGCCCTGGACTCATTGACCAATTTGTCAAGAGTTTCCTTCTCTTTTAGTGCTGTGTTAGGCATGGAGTAAGTTACGATGACCCTTTCCCCATCTTCTTCCATCCTAATGATGGTGGCATTTGGTAGCTTGCTAGCTTCTTGCATATGATGTTTTAGACGTTTAGCCCTTTTTCTCAACTTCATCGATCTTTCCTTTCCCTTTGTCCATTCCTGCAATCTTTTTCCTTTTTTAAGGACTTGTGAATGAGTAAAGCTCATGAAGTAGGAAAGTAATTTATAGACAAAAGATATCGTGCGAATCTTAACAAAATCTTTTAGATACTGACATCATTTTGAAAAGATAACGAAAGATAGAGTCATAAATTAAAAGATCATAAACATGATAACATCACAACTTGTCACCGTGGCCTAACAAAGTTATTTAGGCTTTCTTTTTCTTGCTGCTTGCGGTGGACTTGAGAGGGGATGCTATCTTAGTAGGAGTGCTTGAGGGTGAGTAGTCAAAACTATCACTTAGTTCCAGCACACTGTCTTCCTTGACATATCCAATGGGGTTGCTAACAGAGTGAAATGATTCTCTTGACTCATTTTCGGTTGTGTCACGGAGAAGACTTTGTATGTGCTGTGAACGTTCAAGAAATTGATTGAACTCTTGCTCGGTTACTAGTGGCTTATTGAAAATTTCGCTTTTTCCCTCTTGTGCCTCCGTAATGGTTCTTTCACTTCCCGTACTCATACCTGCATATGCAAAAACAAACACTAGAATTTTTGTTAGATATGAATTCTTAACCTCGTAGTGTACCTTATTTATAAAGATCCTTGCGTGTGAGGATGGATCAAATCTTTTGATTATCGGGAGCAAGAATCTTTGCAGATTTGATTCTCTTGGCTTTATGTCATTTCAATCATTCCGAGTTCATGCCTTAGAGAGGAAAATCTTGCTTCACTCAAGGGTTTTGTGAGTATATCTGCAAGTTGGTCATCAGTGTTAACATACTCAAGAGATATGTCTTTCTTCTCGACATGATCACGAATGAAGTGATATTTGATGTCAATATGCTTAGTCCGAGAGTGTAAGACAGGATTATGTGTAATGGCAATTGCACTTGTGTTATCGCACTTAATGCTCACTTCTCGTGCATTTATACTATAATCATTCAATTGATGTCTCATCCACAAAATTTGAGCACATCAGCTTCCAGCTGCTATGTATTCGGCTTCAGCCGTACTTGCAGCAATAGAGTGTTGCTTCTTGCTAAACCACGAAACAATTCTTCCTCCTAGGAACTGGCAGGTTCCTGAGGTACTTTTTCGATCAATTCGACACCCTGCGAAATCAGCATCTGAGTACCCAACTAGATCAAATGATCCTTCTTTCGGATACCAGAGACCGACACTTTGCGTTCCCTTAAGATATCTCAGTATCTTTTTAGTTGCACCAAGGTGACTTTCTTTCGGTTTGGCTTGAAATCGTGCACATACACCAACAGCAAACGAAATGTCAGGTCTGCTTGCTGTTAGGTATAAAAGAGAACCAATAATGCCTCGAAAGTTTGTTTGATCAACATCTTTTCCTTCATTATCAACATCCATTCTGAGGGATGTGCTCATTGGAATTTTGACCGAACTTTTTCCATCAATGACAAATTTTCGGATTAAATCCTTGGTATATTTGGCTTGATTTATGAATATTCCATCTGGGCATTGTTTGACTTGCAAACCCAGAAAATAGTTTAGTTCACCCATCATACTCATCTCAAATTTGCCTTTCATAAGATTGGAGAACTTTTCACACAAGATTGGATTCGTGCTTCCGAAGATAATGTCATCAACGTAGATTTGAACTAAAAGAATATGGTCATTATCTTTTATACGAAAGAGTGTTTTATCAACCACTCCTTTCGTGAAGCCACAGTTGATAAGAAAGTATGAAAGAGTATCATACCAGGCTCGTGGAGCTTGCTTTAAGCCATAGAGAGCCTTTTTGAGATGATAGACCTTTTCAAGCTCATTATTGATTGCAAAGCCAGGTGGTTGTTCAACATAAACTTCTTCTTCAAGAAGTCCATTTAAGAAAGCACTCTTGACATCCATTTGATAGACTTTGAAATTCTTATAGGCTTCAAAAGCTAGGAATATGCGAATAGCTTCCAATCTAGCTACAGGGGTGAAGGTTTCACTAGTACAAAAAAAAACTTTCTGAGTCACCTATATAGCACTTTCCGAGTCACCTTTACAGGTGCCTCTGATTCTTGAGCCTCTGAAAGTGGTTAACTTTCCGAGGCACCCGCATAAGGTGTCGCGGAAAGCTAACCAAGGATTTTTAATATTTTTTTATACAGACTTTCCGAGGCACCTGCTCTGCTGCAGGTGCCTCGGAAAGTATTTTATTTATTTTTTATTAATCCACATCCGTGACACCCACACACAGGTGGGTGTCACGGAAACTATTTTTGGTTTTTTTTTTAATAATTTCTTTCCGAGGCACCCTCAGCACTGAGGGTGTCTCGGAAAGTCACCATTTAAAAAAAAATATTATATATATATATATATATATATATATATATATATATATATATATATATATATATATATATATATATATATATATATATATATATATATATATATATATATATATATATATAGCTAATTTAATCAACCAATGAACAAATTACAGTCAAAGAAAGGAAAAGTTTAACAAAAGAAATGTTTAACAAAATTATACAACGTTGAAGATCTTTATTTATATATCAATAACTAGCAGAAGAGAAAAATATATCTTGCTTCCATGTGAAACAAGTAGATACAAGTTGCAAATTAAAGAAGTACGATGTGGAAAACAACTATGCATACAAGAAATTGATCCTATGATATGGAGTTTAAATGCTAAGCAGCATAATATTAGTAGTTGTTGGAACCTTGCATTGCTGATTATATATCCACCCTTCACCAAGCTCCACCTCCATCATCTTTACAACTTCCTGAACTTGCCAACATAATCATCCAAACAACAGAAAACCTGAATGTTGCATTTCAACTCAATCACTTCATTGTATAGCCGCTTCCTCCCTGAGCACTCATCAGGATATCTTTTCTTCAAAAGGGCACACTCTTCGTCATATTTCCTCTTAAGAAGTTCATGTTGCACACTTAAGAACAACCCAAAGCAACTACCATAATTAAACCAAAGAAAAACAAAAAGAATAACCAAGGAGAGTAATGCAGACTAGAAAATTAAACCAAGGAGAGTAATGCAGACCAGAAAAAGCCAAGAGATCAGTCTATCAGAAAAGAGACATAATAAGATCCTTAAGAGCACAGAAAACTTCAGGACAAGGAAAAGAATCTCCAGTGATACCCTTCACTTCATCACTTAAAGCTGCATGTTCTTCTCTCAATTCCTGCGAGGAAAATAAGAGCAGAATATTAAAAGGAGAAACTCAAGGAAACTATGCCAAGTTTCATTTCTCTCAACATAAGAATTCAACCATGAAGTCAAAATGCTTACATGTACTTTAGTGGACAGGTCTTCAATTTTCTGAAAAATAGGAAGAGTCTGTTCTTGGTACGAAATTTCTGGGGTGTCACTTGAAACAATACTCTCATCCCCCAAATCAGTGTTCACTTCTACTATTTCTGAATCAATCAATTCCACAAAACAAAGGTCAGTTCCAAGAATCAGGTGAAATGAGAAACCGATGCTTTTAATATTTTCTGTTGTACAAAAAGTTCAATTACAGACTTTCAATCCATTAATATAATCAATACTTTTAAGTATGAAAGGAAAAGCATGGTTAACAAAATGTTCTTCCAATTTCATCAAATTTAAGTGAAAATCAGAAATTCTACTTCCTCCAAATAAAATAATTGAGTTTCTCTGTTATTTTATTTGCTTCAGTTTGCTAAGTTCTAGACTACTGGTTCTCGCAGGACAAATGAGTTACAAAAGACCAACTGGAAAGATAGTATATAAAGAAGATTTAAAATCAAGTTCAGCTCGTTACCTGAATCATGGTATACTGCTTTTTGACACCATGAAACTCAAGTTCAAGAACAGTGTCCTGCAAAAACAATGTGATGAGTGCATGGAATCACATCATAAAATGGCTAATGCATGGATAATGACAATAAATCACATCCTTTATGTGACTTAGAAGGATGATATTTTTAAAAGGAAAACCTTCAAAGAGTAGTGGCTTGCTGGTGCAATGTAAGTTATCTTTCACATGGCATCCGGAGGAAGTGTCACATGGTGTTGCATTAGACTATTCTCAATGACGTTCTGAAAAAAAAGAAATCTATTAGTGCAAAGATTTATTTGAAGTGTACTAAAACAAACAGTTCTTGAACTTCTAAAAGCGAATCTGGGCTGCAATTCACATACTGCATAGAGGTCTCCACTTGTTAAGAGGTCCCCATCACCTGACATCAAAATAGTATTGTAATATATCAATCAGCCATGACAAATTCACAGCAAGAACGAACCTTTATATATGAAAAGGACAAAAGAAGCAGCACACAGATGGCATCAAACTGGGCAATACAAGATCAGTTCCAACAACCCAAGATCAAGTTTTATGTGCCCTGCATAATTTGGTTCAGATTCATGAAATCATTTGTTAATAAGACTCAAGAGTTGATAGAGGAGAATACAGAAGTATCAGAGTTGACAAGAGACAAAGACATGAAAACCGAGGTAACATAATACTTCATTAGACAAATCATTCAGAAAACTCAGACAACAATCGTTCCACTGATTTAGTGATTACAACGTGTGTATCTCTCGTATTATATACAAACTAAAGTCCCTTCTTTTGTCTATAAACTAGACAGCAAGAAGTTGAACTCGACGCAGAAAAACAGAAGGGTTCATATAATATAGATAAAGGAAATACTCTGCAGTTTCTTATTCAAGCAAATATAACTCCTAATGGTAGTCTAAAATAAATCCTTTAAGAGTTCCAATGGCAACCTAAGTGAGCGTGTAAGTACGAAACATACCGTCTTTGAGCATCGTAGATGGCAGTCTCCTACTCTGTCAACTCCCCTCGCTCCATATTCCCGAACAAAACAGCCTGTAACTCAAAACGAAACTCCATTTGTTCGTTTCCATAGTTAACAAATAGCCTCGGAAAATATAAATCTAAAAATTAGGGTTTTGAATTATGAAAATCGGTAAGAGTAAAGCACCAGTAACAAATTTGAAAGCAGTGGCGGTGGCAAGTGTGGCTGAGGCTTCGGCGGTGGCTGTCGGCTGTCGTCGTCGGCGAAGGAAGAGCGGCGGCGGAAATGACGATCTGTTCTGGTCTCAGACGTCTTCGGAAATGAGAGGGCGAGAGGAAGATCGGCTGTCGGTTGTCGTCGTCGGAAATGAGAGGGCAAGAGAGGGCAGCGAGCAGAGATGCAATGGAAAAATGGCGCGGAGAGGGAGAGGGAGAGGGAGAGAGAGAGCGTGAAAGCTAAGCTGAAGCTTCGCGAGAGAGAGAGAGAAAGGGGCAGATCTGTTCTTATTATTATATTTTAATTTTAATAATATAATATTAGCGGCACCTTCCTTAAAGGGTGCCGCGGATATCCTTATTATTATTTTAATAATAAAATATCCGAGGCACCTTCTATAGAAGGTGCCGCGGGGATACCCATATTATTATTTTAATAATTTAATATTCGTGACACCCTTTTTCAGTTGGTGTCGCGGATTTCTCAATTATTATTTTAATAATATTATTTTTGAGGCACCTTTAATCCATTGGAGACGCGGAAAGGTATACGATTTTTTTCTACAACACCTTCATGGTGTAGGTGTCATGGAAAGTGGGCGTCCATTCTAAATTTTGTACTAGTGTTTCATCAAAATCAATGCCTTCTTCTTGGCAATATCCCTTAGCAACAAGACGAGCTTTTTTCCTAACAATGAGCCCATCTTCACTCATTTTGTTTCTAAACACCCATTTAGTTCCAAAGACATTCTGATGAGATGGTCTCGGAACAAGTTCCCATACCTTATTTCGTTCAAATTGATGAAGCTCTTCTTGCATGGCTATTACCCAGTCAGGGTCTTTTAGGGCTTCTTCTATGGTTTTTGGTTCCATTTTTTACAAGAAGCATGCCATCATACTTTCGTGTAGAGAGGCTCTTGTTCTTACACCTTCTTGAACATTTCCAATAACCTGATCTGATGGATGATCTCTTAACCATCGAAGGTCTGGTTCAAAAGCATCTTGTTGATTTTGAGCATCCATTTCAGGAATATATGGTAGATCAATGTATATCATTGGTTCAGATGTTGTGGTACTTGTAGGATCATTCTGTTGAATTCCAACCTTTTCTTGAGACACAGGTTTGGGTTCTGAAACCTTTAGCTGATATTTCGTGTAGGACGAAAGTATGTCTTCTTCGTCTGAGATATCTTCGTCAACAGGTTGCTGAGGATTTTGACTTGACTTGATTGATGTTTTACATCCAGATGGATTCTTCTCAGATTGTTCATCAAACTTGACATGAATGGATTCCTCAATTACCATTGTTCGTTTGTTTAGAACTCTGAATGCTATGCTTACTGAGGAGTATCCCATGAATAGCCCTTCATCAGCTCTTTCGTCAAAAGCTCTTAGATGATTCTTTTCGTTGTTATGTATGAAGCACCTGCAACCAAAGACATGAAAATAACCGATACTAGGAGTTTTACCTTTCCATAGCTCATACGGTGTCTTGTTGTGAGATTTGTTGATCAAGGATCTATTTTGTGTATAGCATGCCGTGTTTATGGCTTCGGCCCAAAATCTCTTAGGTAGTCCTGAGTGCGAGATCATCGTTCGTGCAGCTTCTTTCAAGGTTTTGTTTCTCCTTTCGGCCACTCCGTTTTGCTGAGGAGTTCGTGCTGCCGAGAGTTGATGAAAAATTCCATTTTGCGCACAGAATTCCTTTATGACTTTGTTGACAAATTCTGTTCCCTGATCTGATCTTATTCAAATTATTTTGACCTCCTTTTCTGTTTGAAGTTATCTCAAAAGATTTGGAAGAGCTGTTTCTGTTTCATTCTTCTTCTTCAAGAAAAGCACCCATGTATATCTTGTGTAGTCTACTATAACAAGAGTATACTTTCTTCCACTCAAACTTGCTGGATCTACTGGTCCGAAGAGATCCATATGTAGAAGGCTTAGAGATCGAGAATTTGCATCTATATCTTTTGACTTAAAAGATGACTTGAATTGCTTCCCCTTTTGACATGCCTCACATATTTTATCTTTCGTGTAAGATACTTCGGGTAGCCCTCTTACGAGATTTCTTTTGGCAAGTTTGTTTATCGTCTTCAAGTTCAGATGACTTAGTTTGTTGTGCCATTCTTGATTGAGATCTGCATTACTTTTAGCTACAAGACAAATGTTAGCATTAGAAGAATTTAAAGATAATACATACATATTCTTCTTTCGTTGACCCGTTAAAGCTGTCTTGTTATCCTTCGTGTTCACGATTTTGCATTCGTCTTTGAAGAATTCTACTTTGTATCCTTTGTCACAAAATTGACTTGTGCTTAGGAGATTGAACTTCAGTCCTTCAACATAAGAGACATCTTGTATCGTTATCCCCTTTTTGATGATGTCCCCTTTTCCACGAGTTTTGCCGTTGTTTTCTCCTCCAAAGATAACTTTGGGTCCATCTACTTCCTTAAAGTTGCTCAACATTGTTTTATCACCAGTCATATGTCTTGAGCATCCACTATCAATATACCATATGACCTATTTTTCCTGCATCAAAGATTATGTATTTTTAGGTACCCATTTAGTTTCGGGTCCTTGGGGGTTAACAGTCAACTTTGGAACCCACATCAACCTAGAGTATCCACGGCTCATCCTCGGTCCTCTATATCCATTAGATGTACGATAATCATAGTGAATGCTAGCAAAGACTTTAGCATTATATTTCTTACGTTGATCTTCCTGAGGAAGATTTTCATAATGCTTGAGATGATTGGTTTGTTTACGCAGATGAACCTTTTCAAATACTGCTCTAGGGAGAGGTTCTGGGTAATCAAACCAATCTTCTTCTGATGGCCCAGTCCATCCATTGCCATACCCAGATCTTTTGAAGAATCTTTCGGGTTGTCTGATTTGTCCGTTTCTTGAGATTCCTTGAGCAGGATTCTTTCGTGTGAATTTCGGACGATATTGCCTCTGGTTAACATTCGTCTTTTTATTGGATTGAGTGTTCCAGTTAGGCTGACCTCTTTTATGGTGTAGATTCTGTCTATTGCCATTTGGTCCATTCCTTTTGACATAGATTTGTCTAGGATTGCCATTACCGGATTTCTTCTTTCCAGATTCCACAATTCGTTGTACAGCCGTACCTTTCGGTTGGCTTGTTGATTGTGGTGTTTCGACATTGTTAACTACCATCATAGGCTCAGACACCTGGGTGGGTCCTTGAACAAATGCCGCCTCGAAGCTTTCGTGTGAATATGCATTCGTGGATTTGTTCAATTCGACTTGTGAAGAGGAGCTGGGGTTAAAACCAATTCCAGCTCTTTCCCCGGGCAGTCTGGATTCATTCATCATTCTATCCATTAGGTTGGATGAATTATTGAATTTATCCAAGACTTCAAGCAGTTCTTGCTCTCTCCTCTCTTTTGCTATGCATTGCTCCTTTAAAGCGAGAACATCTTTCTCAAGCTGCTCCTTAGCAATGACCAGCACATTGTTCTCAATACGAACTTGCTTTAGTTCATTGTAGCTAAGCATGAGCCGAGAGTTCTCCTCCTTGAGTTTGGAGTAAGTGCTATTTATTACTTTGAACCTCCTCATCATTTCGGTGACAGATTCATTGGAGGTAAGACTTCCCACAGAACTTGACTCAGCTAAATAACAAGAGGATGAATGAGAGTTTACCTCGTCTTCATCTGCCATGAGGCACAGTTCGTCTGACTCCTGACTGAATAAGCACAACAGTCCTTTCTCCTCATCAGTGTTTTCGTCTTCTGAGCTAGAGCTTGAGGAACTACTTTCGGTTGCAACTGTGTCAGAAGTTTCGTTTACTACCATTGCCTTCCTTCTTCCTTCATTTCTGGAGTTTGATGATTCAGGCTTGTCGCTCCTTTTATATCTTTCTCCAGTCTCTTTTGAGGGACTTGTGGTAGTATTGTTATCTTGATGCTTGCTCACTATAGGATGAGGACAATTCGCCTTGAAGTGTCCTGGCTTTCGACAATTATAACACAATAGCTACGAGTCCATGGTTTCGGTTTTTGAGGTTTGAGGGAAGCTCTCGTGCTTCTTTCGGTGGCCCGATCGTTGTGGGTCTTGAAAGTTGTTCTTTCTCATGAACCTTTTCATTTTCCTGACAAATAGTGCATATTGTTCATCAGATAAAAAATCACAAGAGTTAGATTTTGACCTGTTGGATGTTGATGCTGATTGATTTGCCATGAGAGCAATGTTTCTTGTTTCTGAATCTTCGGCATCTTTCGGTTCATGTTCGAACTCATAGGCTTTGAGATCACTGAAAATTTTGGTCGTGCTTGTTGTTTTCATATCTCGACTATCCCTCATTGCGATAACCTTCACTTCCCATGATTTTGGTAGTCCACGAAGGATCTTCAGATTCATCTCCTTCTCAGTTAGCTCTTTTCCAAGGTCTGATAAATCGTCCATCAGTCTGGTGAATCTGAGTTCCATATCCATGATTGATTCATTTGGCAGCATTTTGAAATCTTCAAATTTTTTCATAGCCATTGTCAGCTTGTTGTCCTTTTCTTGCTCATCTCCCTCTCCCAAACTCATTAGGACATTCCATACTTCCATGGCATTTTTACACTTTCGGACTCTAGGAAACAAGGAATCATCCAGAGAGTTGTAGAGAATATTTCTTGCTATATTGTCCAGATTTGCTCTTGTTCTCTCGTCCGTGGAATATTGGTCTTTCGGCTTTGGTATCACCTGTGCAGCTCCTGCTCCTTGTGCGGCTGCTTGTGCATTCGCCATCATGACAATGATTGGTCCGGTTGTTATGACGTCCCACATTTCATCATGAATGGAGCATAGGAGAGCCTGCATTCTTAATTTCCAGTCATCAAATTTAGCAAGACTAAATGCAAGTTGCTTAGAGCGATGTGCATGTTCCTTTTCCATTTTTGAGTAAAAGCGAGCAAAGAAAATATGCAAGATTTTCAAGAGATTTTTGAAAAGGGATCTACCAGGCAGTAAATGCAAAGCCTTTACCGATCAAGGTATCGGCTCTGATACCACTTGTTGGTCCCGATAGAATGTAATGAGGGTCTAGAGGGGGGGAGGGGGGGGGGTGAATAGACTCTTTTCGTGAAATGCCCTAATCGTCACCTTTCGGTGTTTTGGCGCAGCGGATAAGATAGATTCGTTTTAAATACTTTGCACGAGTTTGCGTAATTAGGAAAACTTTCGGTAACGGTGATAAATGGAATGATACGAATGCAGAAAAGAAAAGCGTAAGTAAAGAGATAGAAGGGACACGAGATTTTATAGTGGTTCGGCTAACGTTGCCTACTCCACTCTTCTTCCACAACTGATGGAAGGATTGCACTATCACTCTTAGTACAATTACACAAAGACTTCCTTGATCACTAAGCCAGACAGCCTTCGTAGGTTTTTCAACTCCTCGAGTTTACTCCGCCTCTATCAACTTCTTCTCCTGAGTTGAGGTTGGTAGAAAATAAATTCTTGAATTCTCCAACGATGAAGTCTTGACTCTGAGATATGATTGCTTCGAACAAATGGCAAGACTTCTTTTGAGGTGTAAGAAAGAGATCAATAACCTTCTTCAAGTAACTTAGCACCTCAATACTGGTTCACAAAAGCTTTTAGTAAATTGAGAGCGTTCAAGAGCTTTTGCAAGTAAGTGAGTCGAGTGATAATGAACCAGCACCTTCTTAGTTGATGAAGGTGGGTTTATATAGGTGATGAAAATTCATCCGTTGGAGGGAGATGAAATTTTCGAACCTTTTAACCATTGGACAAGGACCGGGGAGCTTCATGCATTAAATGCTCCATTAATGAGGTTGTACCATGTAGCCGTTGAAGGTATGGAAAGCATTAGGTTTTGTCCTTTAGCTTCAGGAGATGGTACATCTTCATTTAATGCTCCTTGAAAAGTGTGTCCCATAAGATGTAGTCCTTATTGTCCTAGGATGTTGTCAAATCAGACAGGTAGAACATTCTTCTCGTTGTCAAAAAGAAGTAATGTTTGATAAAGATTGTCTTTTAACAAAACTGTCCTTTCGTGCTTGTTGACAACTCCTGCTTGACTCTCGTTGCAGTTCTTCATGTCTCGTGTCTTCTTTCACCTTGTAGACCCTAACATCTAGTCATAACTCATTTTCGTGTGTTTGTCTAGCTTAACACGAATTACAGAGGAGTTATGGCAACTCTCGTCTAGGAGGAAAGCAGCAATTGAAAAAGCTAATAGTTAGGGGTCTACTTTTCTACATTACATTGGTATCATCAAAATCCTAATACAATGTTCCTAACATATATATATATATATATATATATATATATATATATATATATATATATATATATATATATATATATATATAATTTAACATAAACTTTGGTCAAATAATTAGCTCGACTAAATACATAGCATTCAAAGTTGAACATCAAAGATTATAAATCAAGAACTTTAAAAATCATTTGATTTTCTTGAATTTAAAAAAAAAAATTAGATTAAGTTTTTTTATACGTTTAATTAATCTTCTTTTGATTATTTAGAACAAAACTTAATATTTCAATTATGCTTTTGCATCATTGGAATGATTTATGTCATTATTGTATTAATATTTTTTGTATTTTTTTTTATAATGGTACAATTGTACATTACTTTATAAATATTATACTATTATTTTTTTATCGGACAAAATTGTTCTTACATCATTGTTAGACCTGCACAGCCTAACTACAAAGTTGTTGATCATAAATACAATTACACATGGACTCTTAAACGGTAGGACCATTTTCCAAATAATTGACAATGTTAACATTTTACTAGCTCCAATTGAACAAGTTTACACATCAAAATTTTATCAATGCATGAAAACTTCTAAAGAAATTTGTAAGTTAATTTTTACTATATCATTATAACAATATCTATTGTAACTATATATTTGAATTATTTATTATCATCTTCTATTGACAGTAATTGTAGCAATTATCATTGACAAACTCTCAAAACAATTTGTCTCAACAAGGAATGAAAATTTTTAAAAAAATCATTGATTTCATTATTGTTGATGAAAAGTATGTACGCCACTTTATTACTCTTATTAAATTAAATAAATTAGTAGCTACAACAACAAAAAAAATACATATGCTGATATGCATTTAATTAATTTAGAATTAGATGTCTATAATGCTTTATTTTTTTTAAAAAAAAAATATTCATTATTATAAAAAAATTTAAAAAAAATATAATTTCATTAGTTATATCATCTTTATTTTTTTACAATTCAAAGATTCCTTACCTTCAAATTTATTAATTTATTATATTCAATACAGTGTCCATTGTCTTCTTTTTTACATTATCTTGTAATTAAATATCAAAGTTATAATACAAAACATATTATATATATTTATTTACCAAGTATTTTAAACAAAGATAATAAATATTAATATTTTGTTCAATACTTTCACATGATAACCTACGACACATATATTATCTTGAATTTATATACTTTAAATTACCAATTTAAATAAACAAATTCAACATTTATTTACCTATACATAAACATCTCTTATATAATATTGCATTGATATACTATGAAATACTTATTTAAAAATAATCATTGGGCATTATCTCATTCGCACAAAGCGCGTAAAAAACCTAGTTGTATATATATGATGGAATCATGGGATTGCGGGACCTATTTTATTGAATAGATCTTACTTCTTAGTCTAAGGAGGATTCATTTTTTTTTATTGTTGAAAAGGAAGGAAGCATGATGGTCAAAAGAAAGGAATAAAATGCTAAGATAAGGAAAATACTTGGTGTACTCCCATTTTAAACTCCCAACTTGTACTCCCTCTCACATGCTCTTGATTAGACATTTTTCTGTGGACCCACATGATAAAAAATAACCAATCTTAATTTGCTACCTCAGGGAGTATAAATGAGGGAGTAGAATTTTGGGAGTCTATGTAGTAGAACCTCCTAAGCTAAGGAGGTGTAGCCAACAAGATTTAAACTTGCGCCTTATGGAATAACAACACAAGCACCAACCACTTAAACTATTCAAATTTTTTGTATGATGTTCTATTGTAAGATATATTAAATATAATATATTTAATATAATATATATTAAGTATAATATAATATATCTATAATATATATTAAATATAATATATCTATATATTATATTTATATATATTGAGAAGAGAGAGAGAGAGAGAGGAATGAATAAAATGTTTTACTTGATGATTTAAAATGCTTGAATACAAAGGCTATTTATACTAAATGAAAGATAACTCAAATGCTAAAATTAAGGATCATGAAGCCATGTACTGCTCCCATTATTTTCACATAATGCTGCATCCATCCCATGTAATGCTCCCATTTACTTTCTAACAAACTAACTCTTCTTACTTGGTTTAACATAATAATAATAATATTATTATTATAATAATATTGCCTCCTTTAAACCAAGTTGGATATATTGGTCATTCCAATATCTCCTTCTTCAATTTAAGAAATGTCTCCGTCTTTCAAGTTGGATATACTGACTTGTATTTCGTTCTGTAAACCCACTTTACTCCAATTGGCTTCTTCCCAGGAGGTAAATCTGTTAACTCCCAAGTACGACTCTTTTCAATGGCACGAATCTCCTCATCCATTGCCTTAAGCCAATGAATTTCTGTAGCAGCCTCCTCAACGGATAAAGGGTCACAATCTGCAAAAAGAGAAAATTGAATAATCTCTTCATCCGACAAGTCATTATCATGATCCAAAACATAATCCTGCAAGCAAGCTGGTAAGTGGCGCTCGCGCTGAGATCGTCGAACTGACGGCTCTGGCTGCTGTGTAGGAGACTGGACATTATCCGGAATCGGTTGCTCTTCAACAATATTTTCAACAACAGGAATAACAACTGAACTTTCATCTTTAGCTAACCAATCCCAAGCACCATATTCATCAAAAGTGACATCACGACTTATAACAACCTTTTTAGTTTCAGGATTGTATAGTTTATAAGCCTTTGAAGCGTCACTATAACCAATGAATATGCACTTCTCACCTTTATCATCCAACTTCTTTCTCAATGGATCCGGCACGTGTGCATATGCCAAACATCCAAAAACCTTAAGATTTCTTATAGAGGGTTTCTTCCCACTCCAAGCTTCCTCAGGTGTCTTATCACGGACACTCTTAGTTGGACACCTATTCAACACATAGACAGCACAAGCAACAGCTTTTGCCCAAAAAGGTTTAGGCAGATTCTTAGATTTCAACATGTATCTCACCATATCCATGATAGACCTATTCTTCATCTCAGCCACTCCGTTTTGTTGTGGAGTGTATCTAGCTGTCATTTGGTGTTGAATACCCTTCTTCTTCAGAAAATCATCACAGGCAATATATTATGTACCTCTATCAGTTCTCAAGATTTTAATTTCATAACCACTTTGCTTTTCAACAAAAGCCTTAAATTGTTTGAAAACATCACATGCTTCAGACTTTTGCTTCAGAAAGTAAACCCATGTTTTCCTACTGAAATCATCAATGAAAGTAATAAAGTACTTACAACCTCCATGTGAGGGAACCTCCAACGAACACAGGTCTGAGTGAATAATCACCAACTGTTTTGTGGCTCTCCTTGACTTGCCCACGGGAAAGGGATCTCTATGCTTCTTCCCAATCACACAAATCTCACATATACGATCAGGGACATTCACAACAGGTAAGTCAGAAACAAGTTCCTTTCTCACAAGATAGTGTAATCCAGAGAAATGGAAATGCCCAAATCGCATATGCCATAACCAATTATTATCACAAACTTCAGAATTAAAGCAAGCAAGGAGAGTATGCTTAATTTTCAAAGGAAATAGTCGATTTTGAGACATATCTACCTTTGCAATCAAAACTCCTTTAGCATCTGCAATGGTGCAACACCCCTGAGCAATATCTATCTTATATCCTTTTTCTGACAACTGTCCCATACTCAACAAATTTTGGTGTAGTTCAGGAACATAGAACACATCGGATATAAAATTGTGAGTACCATCCTTCAACTGAATAGAGATTTTACCTTTTCCCAAAATTGGCACTTTTGACTTATTGCCAAATGTCACTTTAGACCGGACTGATTCATCCAGTTCAGAAAACAATTCTTTCTTCCCACACATATGGTTACTACACCCAGTATCCAAGAACCATATGTTCTTATCTGCAGAAAAACTATCACTGGCCAAAAGTAAGGTTTCAGAATTCTCACCAGACTTTTCAGCAGTATTTTCAGCAATGTTTGCTTGATTTCCACGATTGTTGTCCTCATTATACCAACAATCTGCAATCTTGTGCCCATACTTGCCACAATTGTAGCAATAAAATGGAAATTTACCTTGTTTGGTATTACCTCACCTCTTCCTTGGTTGGAGTTACCACGTCTTCCTCCTTGGTTGAAGTTACCACGACCTCTTCCACCAGAACCTCCTTTTTCTCTTCCACGACCTCTACCAGACCCTCCACCTCTTTGATTAGTGTCAGTCACATTAAGGGCGACTTGACTCTTCAAAGCTTCTTCTGCTAGTGGTTCCGATTTTGACGCAATTCTGTCAATATGACTTTCTACCATACCTTTCAGCTCTGCAATTGATAAGAGCTCAGTTTTGTGTGACTCTGTGATCGAAGCCACCACATGGTCATACTTCATCGGCATAGTTCGAAGAAATTTTTCAACCACTGCACCATCTTCAATCGTATCTCCGTATAACCTCATCTTATTCACCATATCAATAAGACGAGTGAAATACGCATCTACTGTTTCTGTAGAGGTCATCTCACAATTATCGTAAAACCTTCTCAACGACTGCAACTTAGACTTCTGTGCCCGATCGACACCTTTGTTCGACACCTTTAAGATGTCTCAAGCTTGTTTTGCTGTTTGAGCACGAGTTAATTGCCCAAAAATGGAATAATGAACACCTTGGTGAATCTGACCCAAAGCCAACTGATCTCGCCGTATTTGGGCTACATCACCTCCTTCGGGTAGACCGGGATCAACAAAGCTCCAAAGATTTTGAGCTTTCAAATATGTAGACATCATAATTTGCCAATAATTATAATCGAGTTTCTCGTCCAATTTGGGACCCGACCATACAATATTGAAATTTGCAGCCATATTTCACTACGGAAAATATCTCGGGGTTGAAAGGTTGACTGGCTCTGATACCAAATGTAAGATATATTAAATATAATATATTTAATATAATATATATTAAATATAATATAATATATCTATAATATATATTAAATATAATATATCTATATATTATATTTATATATATTGAGAAGAGAGAGAGAGAGAGGAATGAATAAAATGTTTTACTTGATGATTTAAAATGCTTAAATACAAAGGCTATTTATACTAAATGAAAGATAACTCAAATGCTAAAATTAAGGAACATGAAGCCATGTACTGCTCCCATTATTTCCACATAATGCTGCATCCATCCCATGTAATATAATACTCCCATTTACTTTCTAACAAACTAACTCTTCTTACTTGGTTTAACATAATAATAATAATAATAATAATAATAATAATAATAATAATAATAATATTATTATTATTATTATTATTATTATTATTATTATTATTATTATTATTATTATTATTATTATTATTATTATTATATCTATTTACCCATGTAAAGATTGTTGACATCCAGAGATACACGTGTGGTCGAGAATAAAGATAAATCAGAACCGTACATTTGTCAAACATCCGAAATTAAAAGTCTTCAACACTATATAAAGAGTTTGATGTCTTCCTTACATCACCTCTATAATTGTACCATTACAACACATAACTTTATAGCTTGTAAGTAGTCTTAACCTTCAACCTATATACCAGGGTTCAATTTCTTATTTCTAGTCTACTATTTAAGCTATAGCTTGTACATCCAACCGGCACCCACTTTTGTATATTTCATTTTATTTTAGTTGAGATATACACTTAGACCAAGTACGTACACTTTTGTAAGAAGCTAAGTAAATCAACATATTTAATTAACTCTCTTTTCAATCCAATAAGAGCATTTCAATTATATTAGGATTGCCTTAAGGAACTGAGAATCATATATTAAAATATCACAAACAAAATTTTATGAACAGGTGTTTTGCCATTCTTAAATTTCCCCAACACGAATGGGGACAAAAGACAAACACTTTGTAAAGATGTTTGAAAATATGTATGTTACATAAGTTAATTGTATGTTTAAGTGCGGGTAGATTCCACACATTCATCGTATTTTCAGCCATAATTGACCATAAAAAATCTCTTCATTGTAGTTAACTATGGAACAAACCCGATTTCCAAGCTGTAACTTTGTCCAAAATACGACACCCAGAATTATTGCACCGGGAAAAGTTGTACCATATACCTAGAAAATAGAAATTAACATTAAACGCCCTCCATATTATAATTAATTAATTGTTTAGCAAATTTAGTTTCTATTAATTTTTATATTTTGTTACCACTTGCATTGTTGTACCATATTATATGAATTATACTTTTTGGCAAAATTTTACCGTAAATCATGGTCCATGTAGTAGCGTAGTACGATCATGAAGTAAAACGAAGTCGTTAATTTTAATATTATATTTTAAAAAATCGTTACCATTTTCCTAGTTTGTTATTGTTATATAAGCTCTGTTTTTTAGTTTTATTTTGCACACACTAATTTCATTATAGTTGATGAATTTAATTATTCGGGGTGGACCCGAATCACTAAACCTGATAAGAACGTATATAGGAAATAGATAAATAGGCAAAACAACGTCGTAAGGTCACGGAGACTGTATCGTATTAAGATCGTACTGATCAAACTATTACAAGGAGAACGTAATGCTAGCTAGTACAAGTAATAGTTTAGGACAAAAGGTAGAACATGTCTTAATTGGACAAAGGAGGAGCCATTTATACATGCTACGGACCCCCCCCCCCCCCCCCTAACTGTCCACCTAAACCGGGGGAGCAGCTGCCATCCCTCTTTGACCGCGCCCGATCTGAAGACCGGGCAACGTGGCTGAGACCTCGTGCCGGGGCCCGCTGCCGAGGCCTCGTGGCGAGGTGGCCTGAGTTGAGCGCAGGGCTCGAACCCGGGGCCCCGGGTCTGCTTGGATCCTCCGTGCTTCGTCATGTCAGGTCAGTTCGGCTCCATTCGTAATATATCTATCAATAGTAATGCTGAAGTATCATTTTAATTACACTTCATGTCTCTATCAATCTTGTGGGGCCAATTTTTAAATAAAATTAAATACTGTGTATTACTTTTAATATTATATTATCATTATATCATATTTTTAAGAGTGAATTAGAGATGTAAGACTACTGGAAAATATTAATAAATTACAAATATAATAATATGATAGTAGGATTCAAAAATATTTCTGGATTTTAAAAATATTTTCTATTGCAAGGGCAAATATAATATAATATAATATAATATAATATAATATATATATATATATATATATATATATATAAAGGAAAAAATATATTTTTTCTTCAAAAATAAAATCGATGTTTCAGATCAACACTCTCCAAGATTTTTTTTTTTTTTTTTTTAACATTATCATGATGTTGTAGACATAGAAAAACAACTAAGCTAGTTTTAAGGGGTGTGTTTCAGAAATCACGTACGTCAGCTCGGATTTCTTAATAGTTTATTAGTTTATAATAATAGTAATAATAATAATAATAATAGTAGCAGCTTAGTAACAAGCTCTGATTTGGTCATTATTTATTTAACAAAACCTATTATATTATATTATATTATATTAAAAATTTTAAAGTGATAGATCGATAGCGGTGACTTTTATATTCAATACTATTTCAAAGTGAGCAATGGAGGATTTTGAGTATGTATCGAGTATTCATAGTACATCGTATATATTTAAAATGTTTTTCAAAATATTTGTTTATATATATTTAATACATGTTCACTCCGAGAAGCATGGAAGCTGGCTTAAAGGGAATTATCACTTGTGAAAATTGGACTTAGATTATCCCTTAGGATCGTCCAAAAAAAAAAAAACCCCCATTTTATCACTTGAGCTATCCATTTGGCTTATTATATGGAATATATGTAAATATATGATGAATAAAATACTTTCAAAAAAAAAAAAATATGATGAATAAAATAAGTTGGCGGAGCTGAGGAATCGGGTCAAAGCTAAGAATGCAGAGATCACTGGACACCACTGCACGTGTTGGATCGTGACCAAAATTTTTAAAATGAGACCTCACTTCACTGTTATAATATTCTATAATAATCAAAACTACTTTTTAATACACAAACGAAAGATTCCCATCTGAAATGTTTAGAAACGACTGACCGTTTTTAAATTAAAAAAAAAAAATTAAAATGATTTTTCTTGCAAATATTAACAATATGGCAATAACTTGTAGTAAGACTCACCATCCCTGAAAATATGGAAATTGCAATGCAATCTGACATGGCTATTGTCACGCTAGATTATTTTAATTTCAAAAGAATTCCACTTAATACAAATCACTCTTGAAAGACTTGTACATCAGAAATTTTGTAGTTTTTGGTATAGAAATTGTTTAAACTTTTTTACATTAATAATTTTAAATGCTTTTATTAATATTATTATATTTTAAATATGATCGAATTGAAATTTTATAAATATAGAGAAAATATCATTGAATTGTAAATATTATTATATAATAGTAAAATATATTTTAAAAGGGGGAGAGAATTAGAAAAATAGGTTTATAAAGGCATTCTCATCGGTGCTTCTTGGTGTGGTTAATGTCACTTTTTTTCATTATTTTTTTTCAACTTCGTTTTATTTTTTCCTTTTCATTTTTCATCTCATCTTCTCTTTTCTAGTCACACTTATAAAAACTTGGTCTTCAAAAACTGTAACTATTGAGGATGCTCTAATGTTTGTTTGCATGTGGTCAACAATGTAGTGCTACAAATTTCCCTACTATACATTGGGAGGCCCCAACTATCCATAATTAACGCTATTCAATTCATTCCCCTAAGGAATGGTACGGTGTATTCCATGCATCCTCACATTCAAAAGTCCCATTGACAAATTAAAGTGACTTATCCTAGCTAGCATGGCTTCAAACAACCTTGCCGTTACATATGGGAAATGCATGCATGGCCGCCGTGTATTGTTCACATTAAAAAAAAAAATAAAAAAATTAGTAGCTAGCTAGTTCATACGGCAAATTATGTTGTGCATCCGTGTATCATGTATGGTGCACACGATTGTTAAAACGACGTCATTAAGACTAAAAATGTGCATTCCACTTAAAAATAATAATTCAATTTCGATTTCCGGCAACAGCATTATATTGTGCATAATTTGAACTAAATATCCAGAATGCATGAACTAAATATCCAGAATGAATGAACTAAATATCCAGCATGAATGAAAAAAGAAATTAGTTTCAATTCCCGTCTAAATATCCAGAATGAATGAACTAAATATCCAGAATGAATGAACTAAATATCCATAATGAATAAACTAAATATCCAGAATGAATGAGCACAACATAATGCTGTTGACGGGAATCGAAACTGATTTTTTTTTTTATGTGAGACGCGCGTTTTTAGTCAAAACAACGTCGTTTTTGCAACTGTGTGCACAACATAACGATTGAGTTCATACTAGATCATATATATACTTACTAAAATTTATCAACAGTGGAGCAATAAAATTTCTCAGCTCATCCTCCAATTAAACTCATGATTTAGCTATAATGAGAAAGATGAGATGAGATCATATATATTGTGGGTAATCCCAGTCAAATTGATGGAATAGTAACTTAATAATCATAATGTTCAAAGTTTAATTCTTTTTTAATTTGAAGTAGTAAGCCATGGATAATTTAAATTGGTGGATATCTTGTGGTCATGTATATCTTGAGTAAATAAATAATAATATAAAAAAAATGTTAGAATAAAAATGTAAATTGTTGGGCATGCATGGCGGATGCATGTGGTGAATAAATAATATATATATATATATATATATATATATATATATATATAAGGATGGGATAGAAGGAAGAAGATAGAAGGATAACGTGGGCTTGCGTGCTGCGACTGACACAAATAGGAATAGGGGCAGCAAGTTTCTCTTCCAGTGTGGCGTATCTCTGATCTCTTCTGCACCCCTACTCCACAATGTTTAATGCATAATGCGTGCACCATGTTTCACACAGTTGTGTGGATCATAGTCTAATAATGACGTTATTATTGTTAGAAATTATGAAATTTTCGATCACTTGAAAGTGATCTTAAATCAAGTCAAAAATCTTGTTTCGACTATTTTGGTATCCGAATAAATCTGTGTTGCTATTTATGATCACTTTTTTACTTTCGACTTGATTTAAGATCATTTTCAGATGGTCGAAAATTCCATAATTTCCAACAGTGTGTTTTGTGTAATTTTTTTTATCCGATATAATTCACTACCATATATATTTTTATAATTTATAATGTACATTATTTTAAAATATAATATATGTTGTTCTAACTCATATAATATATGTTGTTCTACAATGTAATAGGACCAGTAACTTTCAAAAAAAAAAAAAAAAACTCATAAAGTATTATTCTAAAGACATAAAGTACATTATTCTAATTTCTAATATACATTATTCTAACTTATCATAAAATTCAATAATATTATTTTAAATCGTGGTCCACACAATAATTTGTCCCCATTCCACCAGCAGGCCACCCCGGCCCTTTCTTTTCTCTCATCTCACTCTACTATTTTGGATTTTGGATTTTGGATTTTCAATTTCATCCACCTGCTTCTGGTCTTACTTTTTATTTAGGGTTTATATATATATATATATATATATATATATATATATATATATATATATATATTTCTTGTTGCTTATAATTGCTATATATAATTTAATTGTAATAAATGCCAGGTAAATAAAAAAATATTTTTATATATAATATTATAATCATCTTAATTATCTTGCCACTATCTTCTCATGTAAGATTGTGGGGACCCGGCCTTGAGGTTGAGAGAATTTTTTTATTATTATTTTTTTTAATGGGCAACAAAATATGTCTCCGGGACTTAGCGTAGTGGTTCATTGCTTGACTTGATGTCATGATGAAAGACGGTAGTATGACATCAAAACTCATAATAGAGTGCAAAAGTCTCCAACCAAATACACTCTAAGGCCCTATTTGGTAAAATATTAGCCTATCAACCAATTTTGGCTTATTTGATCACTGTTAATTGTTTAACTTGGTTAAAAAGTCAACTCCAAAGTGTTAAAATTCAAAAAGTTGTTTTGAGGAGCTTTTTCAATTAGCTTTTTGAGAAAGGAAATTATATCAAACAACTAATTTATCAAAAACCTTTCTACAATTAGTTAATGTTATCAATTAGTTATACATTCTAATTAATCCAATCAGATAATAGCTAACAGTTAACCGCTATCAACCATTTACCAAATAGGGCTTAAATCTTATCTCAGTCATTGTTGACATCATTTTTGGACTATATATTTCTCTCTTTATTACCTCATATTATTATTCACAAAGTAACCATAAATTTTTAAAAAAGTACAACACCATCTATAGAAGCTTAACTTAATAATGAAATTATTTTCCTCATTTTAGGCGTGTCTACATCATGCATATACATACATACATACATATATGTGTGTAATTGTTGTATGTATATAAAAACAAGAATAGCCCACTACTTTCTCCCATGCACTTGTCTTCATCACCTCCAACAATACTTGTTTAGTGTTTATGTATGTTTCTCCCATCCAATTCTCTCTCTCTCTCTCTCTCTTCCTTCAATTCATCTCCGTGTCTATAATCATTTGTGGCTACACAGTTAGAGTTACAGTTACCCCTCCTTGCCTCTCTCTTCTCTTCTCTTCTCTTCTCTTCTCTTCTCTTCTCTTCTACCAACCCAGCCTAGCTTTTAAATATATAATCCCCCAACTCACTTCATATATCGATCACATTCACTCTTCAACCTCCATACATACATCTCTGACAACAACAAAACTTCCCCTTTTTTTTTTTCTTCCAATTATCATATCATCGTATCGTAGGTAGCTTAGCTAGGTAGGTTAGTATATATAGTACTTAGGTTTGTTAGTTACGTTGGTTGTTCCGGCTACTATATATACCTGAGACAAGCTAAGCTAAGCTAAGGTAGGTGATCATATTAAATTAATAATAATGTCTAGCCGTAGATCATCATCGCGTTCCAGACAGTCGTCGGATGGAGTGTCCAGAATAAGCGAGGATCAGATCGCCGACCTCGTCTCCAAGCTCCAACGACTTATCCCTGAGATCCGAAACAGACGTTCCGACAAGGTATATATACATTATTATTGTTCTTTCAATTCCCGCCCTAGCTATACGCACATACTATCATCTGTATGTATATGTGTATGTGTACATGAATACACTAACTACATTATAGTATACTGTATCTCTTCCGATCCCGCCCATATTCATTATACTATTCCAGATTTCTACGTGTGGCCTTCATTTCGATCCCTTAGCTAGCTTTGAAGATAAGCTAAGCTAGAGCGAGGGTCACATTCCCAGCAGGCCAGGCCACACATCCCCCCATTTAATGTCGTGTGGTGACACACATATATGCATCCATTTGGATCTATATATATAATAATAATATAAACTCACTCTATTTTCCTCAATATTATTCAAATTCAAATACCCCCTCCAAATCATATAATAATACAATGAAGATAACCCAGCCAAGTTGACTAAATATACAAATTTGTAATCACAAACTAAGGTCACAATTTCGAATCCTAACCTTAACTCCTTGATTTGAGTCCGTCAGCTATGGAAGACCTAGCTAAGCTGGTTGGTTTATCCTCTTATGATCCTTTAATTTGCTGTTCGGTCACGTATGCCCAAAACTTGAAATTTTGACTCATACAAATAATGTGCTGTACATTGCAATTTGTATATTATATGGTAATTAAAAAAATATCGAATGAAAATATATATAGGCGTCGGCATCAAAGGTTTTACAAGAGACATGCAACTATATAAGAAGGCTGCATAGGGAAGTGGATGACTTGAGCGAAAGATTATCGGAGCTTTTGGAATCAACGGACAGCGATAGTGCTCAAGCTGCTATTATCAGAAGCTTACTCATGTGATCATTTTTATTTATTAATTAATTATTATATTGTACTCTTATATATTTAACTACATACGCTAGCTACCTCTCCTCTCCATCTACTTATTGTACTTTGTAATCATTTTTATTTATGTCCATTTTTATTTCCACTTTAATATATTATTAATTGCCCACTATATATATATATATATATATATAGTCAACACCTACCTACCTACCTTATTATTGCATAAACTATATATATATATATATATATATATATATATATATATATATATATATATATATATAAGTGCTTTCTTAGCTTGGACTGGGTCAATCTGCATGCATGGTTTTAATTTTTAGCTAGAGAGCTAGCTCTCATTCTTATATCAATTAACCATTATCAGATTATGGATAATATATCGATCATCATATCCTACTTTCTAACTTGGATTCTCACTTCTCTTATATATAATAATATAATGCCCGGTAGAATAATGCAATACACAACCAAATTTGCATGGTTCGTTTTATTTAATTAATTCAATCTGTAATAAAATTGACCAGTTTGCAAATAAAAGCCCATTAAAAAAATTTGAAAAAAAAAATGAAATCACATTGTACTGTGCGGAACACATAATATTATATTAGAATAGACAAAAATGGTAAGAACAAATAAGATTGAATTATATATGTATATTACTTGTGATGGTTTAATAATAATACAAATAAAATGAATGTTATTTTGAAAGGAGAAAAGGTGAAAAACTTTTAAGAAAATACTACTTAATTATTATCATATTATCAAGTTCTACTCCTTATTTTTACTTTCACTCACAATTTTGATGTTAACATTTTTTTTAGGACACATAAAATAAAGATAGCTTATCATCTGATCTCATACTACATCATATCAGGGAGTAAAAGTGAAGGAGTATAGATTAGGTAGAATTGAAATTAAAGTTTTAGGGCCAGAAAGGTCAACCACCATTAATTAGAGTAAGGAACGTAACATGTGAGTTGACCCTACTACAAAGTACAAACCTCCTCTATCTTGCTGTCCTCCTGAAAGTGATGTCTGCAAAAAGTGTCTCCAATTCTATTTGTGCAGTGTCAATGCTAGCTTGATTATATTACACAATCCAAAAACCAAACAAAACATATATATGAAGTGTTCAAATCAATCAAATTTAGTTTAATTTCCAAATGAAATGTAGATTCATGGAATGGGAGTCATAGTCGTCGCTGGGCAAGTTGCCGGCCGCCCAGGAAATTAAATGGAGAATATATATATATATATGCTAATACCTTCTAATCATATATGTATGTATATTTCAACTACTGTTTCCTGCCATGAAAATGAGGGAAAATCTTGTGATCCGATCCAAGGAGCTGAGTGATCTGAAGAACATCCCAGATTTAGACGACTCTTCAATTATATTGTTTACTGAGTAATGTACCTATACTACTATACTAGTAAGTAGTATATCTTGACTAGATTGATCTTCGTAATTAATCATCAAAAAGATTCCTATAAAAACTTCAAATTAAATTGTCAACAAATTATTACCAAGTGGCTTGGGTGTATTATTTTATGTCTGGAGACTGGTGTAAATGCAGATCTTAGTCATCTTACTTATTCTTACACTATGTTATGCATGCTCTACTTGTCAACTTATTATTGATTATCCTTTTTGACTTTAAAAATTGTAGTTAGTGTATATTGGACAAAGAAATTGAGATACAAAGTAATATTTATAAACTATTTGGCCTTAGAGTACACACCAAAAATACTACTTAACGAGGAAAAGACTAAACAAGGTCTAAAAAGAGAATTAAGTTTGACAATCCTGAGCCAGTCAAGAGCTTTCAGAGGGGTAGTGCCAGTGGTAATGAAGAGACCGTTAGACTCAAGGACAAAATTCAGTGAGAAGGACTCAGACTCGAGACAGGCAGTTATATATATATATATATATATATATATATATATATATATATATATATATATATATATAATACGACGTCGTGTGGGAATTATATATATATATGCATTATATGCGCTAGGGTTTGCAATTGCTTCATTATTCAGCTCATCAGCTGCGCAATTCTCTTCAGTCTTCTCTACTTCTCTCTCACTCTCTCACTCTCAGAGCCTCAGAGACTCAGACTAGGGTTAGTCTCTTCACTCTCTTGTCTTCTCTAAGTTTCTCGACTAGTCTCAGAGGCTTCGAGGGTTCTGTCGTTCTGCACAGCCCTACTCTTGACTCTAGAGCCATGGCGGAAGCCTCAACTCTCAAGCCAGCGAAGCCTTGGTGGAAGCCCCTGTGTCCAGTGTCCCTGTGTTGATTGCTTGAAGAATGAAGTTGAAGACCTAGTTCTCCGGGAAAATATTGGAGAAAACAAGTAATCGAAAACATGTTTTTAATACTATTTTTTTAGGGTTCTTGTGTAAGTTGTGTTATTTATGATTGATACTTAGATAGTTTGTGAGGTTTCTGTATATTCTGATTATTTTCATTATTCTGCGATTTGTGATGAAATTGTGACTTTGTGAGCCCTAATTTGTACGTGAGTCAGTGAGTCTGGCTCACTAAGCCCTAATTTTTTGGGTTTTCCATATAAATGATGAATTTGTCAAATTCCTGATATATTGTTTCATGTTTATGGTAATAGGACCCTTAACTTTGTACAGACTGTATATATGTAATTATGTTACATATTGTAGTGGTGGAAGCCTAAATTTGATTAATGTGATTATGGATTTTATGAATTATGATGAGATTGAATTGCATTGTGTATTTGTGTTGATTGTATGAGCACAAAGCCCTAAACCTCCCAAGTCCTAAGGCAATAAGGTTTGGGCAATTCCATTTAGATGATGATTCGAAAAATGCAAATCTGATTTATGATTTTATGGTGGAAGTGTAATATGTAATCTGCTAATCTGCTTGACTATGTTCTATACTTCTATGTATGGTGGAAGCTTTAATCTAAAATATGTTGTAATCTGTTACTTGTTTATGATTTGTAATCTCAAATTTGTTTGGTTGTCTACTTTATTTGGATATATTTGTTTACTGATGCCCATCTTTATAGATGGAAAGCATCAGTGCATCTGGACACCCTCCAACCTCAACTGAAGAGGAGTATGGAGTAGAAGCTCCAGGTGCTGAGAGAAATCCTCAGACAAATCCTATGCCTTCTCCTCGTGTTGTTCCTACAAAGAAGAGGAAAGAGGTGGAGTCTAGATCCAAAGTATGAGATTATTTTGAAAAGATCCGTGATCCTGAGGGACCAATAGTTAACGCAAATGCCTTTATTGTGCAAAAATTTATAAATGTGAAAGTAAAAAGCATGGCACTTCCTCATTGAGAAACCATATGGAGGCCTGCCTAAAAAATCCTCATTCTAAGGATACAAGGCAGTCTCTTCTCACCTTTAATGCTGTTTATACCTCTGGAATAGAAGTTTCTGAGGGGGTTTTGGGGACTTGGGTTTTCAACCAAGAGGCTATTAGGAGGGCATTGTGTGAGATGATCATTGTTGATGAACTTCCACTACACCAAATCAGGCATTTAGCGGCGGTTTTTTTTGCGTTTAGCGGCGGTTTCAAACCGCCACTAGTGTGTTTAGCGGCGGTTATTAAACCGTGTCTAAATAGTGTGTCGCGAAGCATTTAGCGGCGGTTTTCAACAACCGCGGGAATTAATGGAAAACTCATTTAGCGGCGGTTTTGGGTGCATTTAGCGGCGGTTTATAACCGCCACTAATATTTATTTAATATTTACAGTTTTTAATGTGCATTTAGCGGCGGTTTGGGAACCGCCGCTAATATTTTTTTAATATTTATTTTAAATGTGTAAACCGCCGCTAATGTTTATTTAATATATATTTTTTTGGTAAATGTTAGCGGCGGTTTCAAAACCGCCGCTAATGTTTATTTAATTTTTTTTTTTGTATTTTCTCATATATATATATATATATATAATTATTTTTTTTGTATTTTCTAATATAATAGGTATTGCTACTAAATTTATAATAATTGTCATTAAATTACTTTTTGTTGTAAACATCTACTTTCATATGTGCATTGCAAACACACACACACACACACACACACACACACACACACACAAAAAAAACATTTAATTTAGAAGAAAATCAAATGTAACTTGTATTGCCAAATACTAATGTTTAACAATATTCAAGAAAGTTTACATATTAAAAGAAAATCAATTCTACATCCAAGCTCATTGGTGGCAATTTTATCATCAGAAGAGAGCTCATTCATCTCCTCTGTAGTGATGGTTTCTCATGTGACTCTTCCTTGAGACCTCTTTGCTCCCGCTCTTTCTTTACCCTTCTAATTTCCATATCCTTCTCTTCCAGCTTCTCTTGCAACATAAACACCTGCAACCATATTTAAACAAATTTGTAAATTTGTTATGTAGTAATGATTTAGAACTCAGCCACATTCTTGAAATATCAGGGAAAATGAATTAGAAGACAAATCTCCAGTGTTTCAAGTCAAGCAAGATAATGGCATGACTCAAGTTCTTTCACTAATTTGTTGATTGTAAGAGAAATGATTAGTTTATGATGTCACTGCTCTGAATAACAGTCTCATAAACTCACCAAGTGACTACTAAGCTAAAGTCATTGCAAAAAATGGGCAAATTATACTTGAATCATGGTCCACATTGCAAGGTGGACCACTGATCACATCACAGTAAAAAAATAAAATATTAAAAAAAAATTGCCTCAAGTATAAGCAGGAGGCATTACTATGTTAGGCATGAAAAGTTCCCCTATGCCAGTGCTTCTATAGTTCTACATAAAAACAGAAATAATACATAATTGAAGAGGGGGAATTACCATTTCATTTGATATTTCAACATTATTAGTCAGTCCCTCTATTTGTTTGCATAATCCTGCAACTGATAACAGAAGACAATATAGTAGTTTATTCAATATGAAGGTTTCGTGCAAAAGGAAATTGACATTTTACATCATCACTAGACTATGAATATCATTTCTCACCCTCGATGAGAATTAATAGTCTTGACTTTTCCTTGTAGTATTTTTCTTTCCTCTGAAAGCAAACAAACTACTACAACTTGCTTCTCCAGGAGAGCCCCTGCAAATGATGTTAAGACCTGTAGCATGAAAGTATGAAGAAAAGATCAGAATTTACAGTAATTGCTCATATACACCCACTGCAAAACACAATCTGGATTTCAATTTTAAGTTGTTTTATTACTTGTCATAGACAATTATTTAACTTGTAAACCTGTCATTCATATGGTGGTCCATAGTTGCATCCTTTACTATTTCGATGCTCAAATTTCAAAGCTACCTGTGCAGCACTAGAACACCAAAACATAAGATGTTTGCATTGAACACACACGAGAGAAATCCAATTTATTAGTAAGGGTGACGTCCCTCGTGTTCTTTCAATTGCATTACCACCAGAAATTCAGCGACCAACATAGACTTGTCCAAAGCCTCATTTGCCAAGAAATGAAATAAAATTCCAAAGCAGAAAACAAGAGATTCAATATTAGGCTCAGTATGGGTGACGTCCCTCGTGTTCATTTCATCGTCTTAACTTAACAAGCAGGAAAAAACCTGGAATTATTTCTATCTTACATTTCTAAGATTGTCAAAACAGGCAATTCCATGTTTCAAATAATGCCGATTGGGTATACTTAAAGAGTTATGCCAATATAACAAAGCACAGAAACTGGCATAAAATTTACCAGGAAAGAAGATGAAAAGGTGAATAAGCAGTGCCAAGAATGCTGTCCAAAAGCCATACTCACCCCTGCAAATCAATGTTCAATTTGTTTATTGAAGCTTGGAATTTAATAGCATACACTCACCATGACCATAAACCACAAAAATTAAGGAGAGATGCTTACTTGATTCATGAGACGAGAGTTAAAGGGGTTTGCAAAGAAAACAAAGGAACAAGAAAAGATTTTTGAATAGAAGTTCTCTTGGCAAGCATCAAAACCCTAAGGAAGAGAATCGAAGAATTGTGAGAATAAAACATGCAAGTCTTGACACGCATACTAAACATCATTGACCTAAAAATTAGCACCAATGTCATAGCAATCATGTGAAAATTCAGAGTAAAAGGGAGGAAAAGAAGGGAAGACCAGAGACTGTGCTATACTTTTAGTGCCAAACATTTACAAATAAGGAAGGATGCACAGTAAAAATAATAACAACGAAAATAGTGAAAGATATTTACTTACACAGAGGAGACATTGCAGAGCCAATGGAGTAACAAACCACTCCACTTCTCAGTCTCTTCTTCATCCCTCCCTTGAGATCAAGGGAAACACTGAAACAGAAGCATATCAAATAGAAAAAAAGAAAAAAAAATTCAAGGTTGAGAGAAATTGTATTTGAGGCCTTTCTATAGAAGATAGCAACTCACAGGAGTTTCAAATGTACCTTTAAAAGTATAGTATAGTCTAGGTTTTTTAGTACTATTAGATCTCCATAATAAATATCCGGAATATGTTCAACCTCGTACACCATAAATTTTATTTAATACTAACAAATATCCAAACTACTGAGATTGTGATGTACCATCAAATAGAAGTATAGAATGTTCTATAGGAAATTAAAGTGGAATAGCATTGGCAGCATTTGGGAAAGTCATATCTAAGAATCTTGCTGCAGCCCTACCACATGAATGAATTAACAATTGCATATCAAATCATAACAAAAATGCTAAAAAAAATCGTGTTGCACCAAATTTATGACAATACCTGATAATTCTTATTTTAAGCTTCTTCTTTTTTTAATAATTAAATGTGTTGTACAGTGTCATGTTTAGAAAAGTAAAAAGGAAACAATATACCTGAAGAATGATCTCTGGTGTCAAGTTAAAGGTAATCCTATTTGGCTGAATAAACAACAAAGATAAGTAGTGTCACAAACTCTGCATAAGAATATGAAAGGACAGACAAAACAGGTAAGAATAACATATTTTTCATTAGCCTTAGAACTAACCTTCTCCACCCAGGAGTCCTTATACTCTACAATCAATGGATTTTGCATTTTCAAAATCAGTGTCATCTATAGAGGAAAGATCTGATACTGATAAGCAGAGCAAAATGCTGAATGTAGTAGAACATTACGGAATTACAGAATTATCAGCGGTAAATGAAAAGAAAACTAAAATTTCAAATTAATTAACAAAATTCAAGCAAGGAGTACCTAAAAGTAGGGCAAAGATCCAAATTGAAAATGAGAAGAACCTTTAAAAAACACACATTTTGGCGTTCAACTAGGAAGCGACGGTCCAAGGAGGAAGAGAAATAGCAAGCCATGATGAACTTAGATAGCAGATTTGATTCGCAGAGAAAAAGGAAAAGCTGAAAGTGGAAAAGAAAAAGAAAAGGGAGAAATTACCGAAAAATCAACCCCCGTCATAAACCTGTTCCAGTACTAGTGCTCCTTCCAACCATATATAACCGGGCGGAGGGTGTAAGGCGGTGACTATGCGAGGCGAGAGATGAGTGGAGAAGCCGAAAGTCAAAAATGAGAAGCGGAGACGGGAGAGTCGAAGACGACGGAGGGGCAGTGAAAATTGCAGAGGCAGAGAGGATCGACTATGAACTAGGGTTAGAAATTTTTGATTACTAAATTTGTAGTGATTTAACATAGGAGGGAGGATATATACATCAGACAGGGAGAATTTTAAAAGTTGCCCCTTATTTTTAGTGGCGGTTTATATAACCGTCGCTAAATACTTATTTAGCGGCGGTTACAACAAACCGCCTCTAATATTATGTTGCTAAATGACCGGTTTTTTGTAGTGTTCCCTTTAGGATTGTTGAGGGAAATGGCTTTAGGAAATTCATTTTAGTTGCTTGTCCTATGTTTCAAATTCCTTCTAGGTGGACCATTTCTAGAGACATTTACCAGATTTACTTAGATGAGAGACTAAGCCTAAAAAAGTTGTTTAGGGTAAGCACCCAAAGGGTCAGCTTGACCACTGATACATGGACCTCTGTCCAAAGGATAAATTACATGTGCATTACTGCACATTTCATTGATGATCAGTGGAAGCTTAACAAAAAGATCATTTCTTTTGTCCCAATTTTTCTCATAAGGGAGAGTACATAGCCAAAGCCCTTGAGAGTTGTCTTCTTGAGTGAGGGATAAAAAATGTCTTCACTGTTACTGTTGATAATGCCTCTTCAAATGACACAGCTTTGGGGTTTTTCAAGAACAAACTTCTGTCCTGGGGTACGGTGGGTCTTCTGTTAGGGTTCAATATATGCACATGAGGTGCATAGCCCATGTGTTGAACTTAGTGGTCCAAGATGGGTTGAGATATGCAGGTCCTTCTGTTAAGAAAGTTAGAGATGTTGTGAGATGGGTGAGGAGTTCTCCTGCAAGACTCAAGAAGTTTAGAGAGCTTGCTGAGCTTAATGGGGTGGAAGCCAAATCTGCATTACTGCTTGATGTTCCAACAAGATGGAACAACACATACATCATGCTCAACACTGCCCTTCAATACCAGAGGGCCTTTGAAGCTTATGAGAATGATTCCTCAATGATTGCTGACTTATCTTATTCTATTCCAAATTTTATGGATTGGCTTTCTGTGCAAAGCTTAGTCCATTTTCTGAAAGGCTTCTATGAGATGACTGTGAGAATATCTAGTTCTCTCTATGTCACTTCAAATACTTCTTTTCTGAGATTTCTGACTTAGGTTGCATGCTGGATGACATGGTTAACTCTGTTTCAACCTCTGAAAAGGTAAATTGTAAACATTTTGTGAATGTGTTTGTGTGAAACTGTGAATTGTGTTTGACTTTGATTTTATTTTTTCTGTGTTATGTCTGTTTTTTTTAGGAAATGAGGTCCCATATGAAACAAAAATTTGAAAAATATTGGGGAGATCCTGAGAAAATGAACTTCATGATATTCTATGCCAATATATTGAGTACATGCCTGCCCAATTTGCCCAGTTATATGGTGATGATAAAGGAAAATCATGCTTTGAAAAGGTTCAATCTTCTATGGTTGTGCTATTTAATGATTATACAGCCACCTACCATGTGCAGTTTGCATCCCCTACTGTGCAATCTATGCAATCTGAACCTGTCTATTCTCAAACTTCAGTTGGAAAACCTCAGGCTAGAATGAAAAGCTAGCTAAAAAAACAGAGAATGGAGACTGGTGGAAGCAGTAAAGAAACTGAACTCCAAAATCTAAGTGAAAAATTAGTGGAAGATGAAGAAAATGTGGACTTTGATGTGCTAAGATGGTTGAAGGTTAACAGTGATAGATTTCCTATACTCTCTAAAATGGCAAGGGATGTGCTGGCTGTTCCCATTTCAACTGTTGCCTCTGAGAGTGCATTCAGTACTAGTGATAGGGTATTAGATGCCATTAGGAGTTCCTTAACTCCTAAAATTGTTGAAGCCCTAGTCTGTGCACAGGATTGGTTGAGGGCACCCAATCATCCAATCTTTGTTGAGGAAAACTTGGATGATGTTGAAAGATTAGAGAATGGTACTCTTTCTATTTTCTAACTTTCTAGGTTTCAACTTTATAAATTGTTAATTGTTACAGTTTCTAAACTCTTTTTTGTTTTTTCTTTTTGTGCAGAATTGTCCACTGGAGCTGGTTCTTCACTAAGTACGGTTGGAACACTCCCAACAATTGTTGTAATACTTTTATAATTTATTAGTTGATATAACACTCCTTTCTGTTTAGTTTGATTGCTAAATGTGTGGACTCTTTGAGGCAACTCAGGTAAGATTCCAGAACTGCTAATTGCTATGTGGCTTAGTAACTTTTTTTTTTATAAATGTTGCTGCCCTTACTCAGTTAGATCTCTGGTATTATCAATTATGCCTTCTCTGGAATTCTGGTATATCACTTCCCTTCCTCTCATAGTCTCATTTAGTTTGTGTTTCTTATGGCTATGATGATGCTTCCACCATTTGTCTGAATTAAAAGGACTTTGGGTGTTTGGTATATTGCTCTGAGACAACTCATGAAGCAATTTGCCCCCAACTCTAACATGATATGAAAAAAAGCAATCTGAGCCTTTTATTTATTTATTTATTATCTTGAGTTGATATGTAGACATGTAGTTCTCTTTGTCTTTATTGGCTTTAATGGTTTTATAATTCAGCAGGAAGAGGAGGAATGAATGAATGCTGAATGCTGATTGCTGATTGCTGAGTACTTGAGTAGTTGAGTGCTGTAAAGTGTAAACATGTAATAGTGTGATTTGCTTATTGCTGATTTGAGAATTGTTGATTTTGTGAACTTCAATTTTGCTTTTTGAACACTTCACATTTGGACTTGGACACTTTGAACTTTGAACTTTTGTGAATTGTGATTGCAATTTGCAAATTGCAATATGTAGCTAAATAGCTTTGGTAATTTAGTTTTAAGTTATTACTTAGATGTAACAATTAAAGTACTTAATACTATTAAGTTTCAACTTTCTACAGTTTTTTTTTTAAAATGTTGTATAATCCGAATTGAAACCGAAATCCGACTCATACACGACCCCATCTGAACAGGGGAAATCCGAAAGGATTATGTTATAAATTCGAACGGATTGGGGAAGATTTTTCCAATCCGAAATCCGGACGGGTGGACGGTTCCAAAAATCGATCCGCCCAAACCCATCTGATGCACAGCCCTAACTGTAGAAGATGTGGAAAGAATCACCCGAGGACTGACTGCCGAGGGAATTTGGTTAAGTGCTTCAACTGCAATAGGACAAGACACGAGCTTTTGAGTGCTACATCAACAAGGGAGTGTATCTGTTCAAGGACCCAAGGGAAATGAGAGTCAATAAAAGGGAACTATAGTGGGAGACAGGCCTAAGAGTAGGAATGGCAATGGCGATAGGGGAAGCAACAACAATGGGAATGGAAGCGCCAACAGGAGCCAAACTGGAGGTGGTAGCACCCAACAGGGTCGAATCTATGTGATGAGTAGAACTCAGAGGCCGGTGATGAGGTGTCAGGTACATTCCAAATCTAGCGTTATGCCTATCTTTATGTTAAATAGTTTTGGTGTTGCAAATCTTTTGGTGTCTGTGACTCCAAAAATCTACTCATCACGACCCTCTTATTTTAAGCAATCAAAACATACCACATCATAGAAAATAATAAATGAAAATACATGTAAAATTATTCGAGTACATATATATTGATGGTAATAAATAGGATTTTGACAGATTTAGTGCCCCATACATCTTGATAGTCACCCTCAGAAAATCCAGTTATAAAGCATACATGCAAAGTAAGCCAGACTGCCCAAGTAAAACATAAGAGAGTTGATATTGACCACCAATAAGACTATTGCACTAAATAGGAAAATCAACTTTTACAATGGAAGGGATGAAGCATAGTTCCACTATCTTCTCCCAAATACTGCTACTGAATCAGTGAGCTAAACCCGTGAAAGCAGCATAGTTCCATTATCATCCATCTTGATGCCAACCCTTCTATTAATTCCTCATATCCCCAAATTTCCCTTTACATCCCCACCCCCAAAATAGAAGCAGAAAAAAAAGAGGCATTTTTAAATTAACTGAAAACACTAAAGAGCTACATGCTATGAGTACAAGCTTAGCTGCTAAGCTGATCAACTTATAGTAACCCCCAAAGGTATGAATGTGTAATGTGTCAATATATTTTACTTCTTTCCGCTCCAAAACCCTGTTTTTGATGTAATGTGCTAGAAGCAGCTTCTGTTGTATGCACAACCACATTGGTGAGTTGCAACATGTTTACCTTTGAGCCGCTGCATAATAAGCCAATCTCATTGTTTAACTCTCACCATGAGGATTAGATGGACGTTCCTCTTGAATATTGATCTCAACTCCTCATTTGCATCAATGCCGATCTTCCTGCATAAATATAAATGGCATCCATTCATTAATATTTGGTGAATAATTCCATAGTTGTCAGAGAAGAAAAAATTGCATCACGCAAAATAATAAATACATAAATAATTGATTTAGTCAAATTACGCCAGTCACCAGGAAATTAATAAAATGAAGAAGTTAGTCCAGCCAAGTCAGAACATTTGATCATAAATGCATTCAGGTCCAAAATGAAGTTAAACATTCTTGGTAGGCCTTTGGATTTTTATCAGAACCCTACTGCAAATGAACTACATAGAAAAAAGTGTCCCAGATTTCTTCAGAGTACATTAAAAGTAATTCATTCACGGAAACATTAATTACCCAATTTTAGAACCCTTCTTTCCCACAAGAATCTTGCGTTGGCTTATCTTGGGTGTGATTAAATGCTGCTCAATTCTGAGAGAACCATCTCGTAATTCTTTCCAATCAATTAAGCGATGTTCAATGCCATATGGAACTTCCTGAATTAAAAATCAAAAGCCTTAGGTTAAATACATAAATCAGAGTTGCAATACAACCAATGAATTCCTTGACTACTTTTATTCCCTCTCTCTCTGTCTCTCTCATATTCATAACAAATATTATTTAAAAAGAAAAAAAAAAAAAAAGTAGTACCTGATGCACATTATCTAGCAACTTTTCCCTGACAATTTCCATTGATATGTTCTTCATAGTTTCTTCACTAAAGACAAATGGTATTTCATCCCAGGGCCTTTCAACTGCCTAAGCATATTAATAATAATATAACAAGGAGCAGAAATAGATTATTAAGATCGTGATAAATTAAGAGAGGAAGCACCCTCATCTAGGGGTGTGTTCAAAAAAAACCATCAAACACTTCTTTAAGGAAAAATATACTTGAAGATAGTAGTTCCTTTCGACAATCAAAGTAGAATGACTTATCAACTAAGCAGCTAAAGTTCCTTGGAGAGTTGATGTCTAATAAATAAATTAACAAAAAATGGACATCATTGGGTAACCCTTCAGAAGAATAATCGTACTAAAATCAGAACAAATTAGATGGTGTATCCCTGATAAATCAAAGAATAAAAAGACAACAATTGAAATAAGCCTTCATATGGATAAATCACAACAAAATTAGAAGAAGTTAGAGGGCACATGCCTGTTCCATCAAGTATTGTGTTAAATCTTTCACCCCTGCTCCCTTTAGCCCGGATATCATAAAATGCCTATCAAAGGAATTTTTAAAAGATTAGACATAATTATAAGCATTTTCAATCAAAAGTACAAAAGGTGAAACTTACCTGTCATATCCATGAAGATGTTTGAATTCCTCGGTAACCTTCAATAAATCTTTTTTTTTCTTAACCAAGTCAACTTTATTCATACACAAGACACGTTTCTGGTTTTTGTCAACTTCAGAACCCATCCGTTCAATCAATTTCACTACTCTTGAATCAGGGCTGTATAAATTATTAATGGAAATTCAAAGATCAGCTAATTGTTCTCCAGGGATAGAAAGGTTTCCACATTAGACATCCAATAGTGTATTCACTGTATTGAAACTTGTTTTATTTTAGATATTATAAACCTTTATTTTTTCTAGATTTGCATTCCTATGGGTTTTTTTTTTTTTTTAACTCAATTACAGAAGGATGTGAAGAAGCAAGAGATAAACTGAAACTTGGAAGCCACAAATGTTTGCTTCATGGTCACCCTTACCCAATACCAAGAAACAAAGAAACGCCCTAAAAGAAGAAATGGAAGGAATAAACATTCTATATTTCTAACCAAATAGCAATTAAGCACATGCCTCGCCAACAAAGTCAGTTCCTTGGGAATATGGAAACTAAGGCTTTGTTTATCCATGCAATACTCTCTCACTTTCAAAAATAGACTCTACTACCATATCATCATATTTGCAATTCACTCACTATTTTCTCTACATCTCTACAATTCCAACTCATTCCTAAAATAAAATATAATAATAATTACTTTATTTTTAAAAAATTTGTTTGGGCCCACTCCCACATTTAGCAGAATGAAAGTCACACATGCAACCTTGCAAGCCACTTGGCAATTTAAAAAATAAAATAAAATAAGAGTGCAATGTCATATTGAAATGGTTGGTCAGTTGGTCCTTCAAGGATACAGCCTAATAACCACTATGAGTCTATTACCAATAACTTAAGTAGTAAAAATATCATGCCAAAATACAATTAGTAGCCCATAAATTGTCAAAAATAACCAAAATAAAATATTTGCTGAGGCTTGCATACTGTGAGTAGGCTAAGTCTCATGTTTATCAATTAAATGAAAAGTAAAGAAAATATAGATGAAGCATTTTCAAGGTCAAGTCAAGAGAAAACTAACTTGGTAAGGTGTCTATGAACATCAAATATGACAAGGAGTACATCATAAAGACTAACAGAACTCCATGCACTCTGAACACGCACTTTCATGTCTCTATAGGGGAAGCCGTTTTTCTTTAACATCAATCCTGGAGTATCAAAGAAACACTGCATAATCAATTAGTCAAAGTTTGACTCAAAATGAGAACAATCTGAATATTCATGTATGCAAATATAGCTAGAAAATATTCTATTTCATTGCTTTCAGTTTTTACATTTGAATAAATAACATATAAAAGCAAATTCTAAACAGAATTACAGAAATAGACCATATGAAGCTTTCTCTTCGTTCTTAATGGTGACTATCCTTTACCTGTACCTTTGCACTTGTTTGCCTCACAGACACGAGCACCAAAAAAAACAAAAAACAAAAAAAAAAAAAAAAAACATTCTCTCATTACTCACTTATCAAACATGCCACAATTTTTTTCCTTGCCTTTTCTTCTGAGTGGGGGAGTTGATAAGGTGAGTAATGTGTTAAGGACTATCACCAGTTCAGTTTTGTTAGCTGATGCATCTATAAGGTTGCAATGCATTAGAGTAGAGATCAAAGAACAGACTTACAATTTGTGTGTTTCCTTTAGTCAGCACTCCTAACACTTCATCTGTCGTAGTATTCATCTTGCGTGAGACAGCAGCAACTTTGGTCCCAACCTACACAGAGAATAGTGAGGACAACCAACTCAGAAGAATATATAGTTAAACAAAAGGACCAATTGTTTACTATCATGGTTAATAAAACATAAATCCTGAAAACAGTTATAATGTACAGGGCACACAACAATGCCTGAAGAAAAACATACATGAAAATCATGTAAGCAGATTGATGATTGTATCTTAGGCATCTTCCAGAATAAAATAAAAATAAAATAATTGCAAAATGACCTAGCAGAAGTCTTCTAAGTCATATCATAGCTCGTTAATAAATTGGCGGTGTGCTGATTGTGGCATCAGAATCAAGACAAAGTACCCACAAGGCCACCAAAAGAGATGACTTTCTCCATCCCCAAGGAGATTTAGAATGACAAAAAAATATCATAAATGGTTGGCTAAAACCTCAATCTACTAACAAGATTTTTATCTTTGTAGACTGGAAGTACAATAATCTATTTACTGCAAATCATGCAGATTTAATGTTCAAAGAACAGAATTTTAGGAAGCCACTACTTTACTCTTGTGTCTGTTTCTAAATTCTAAATGAGACATTCCATGGTTCTATACTATGCCCACCATATCTCACAAAGTCACAGGCAATACTTAGAGGTGTCCTTAAAAAACCATCCTACCATTTTGATAAATAACATAGATGAGGGAAGAAAGTGTCTTCATAATATAGAATCATACATTCACACTCAGTAGCACTATTGCAACACCTTCACACCCAAACCAGAGCAAAAAAGAAAGTGAACACGTGATTCCAATCATAGTCAGGGAAATGAACAATGACAATTCTAAGCAATTAATAACTGGTTTTATTGCAATCTTCAACATATATGTGAAAAAAAAAAATTGTTTTTTTAGCCCTGCTCCAGTAATACATATATAGCCCATATAATTTGTTAGGTTGATCAAAGAAAAAGCACCTACTTTGTGAAATATAATTCATTAAGAAGTTGGTATTCCTGCAAGAAAAGAAAGCTAGTCTGAATTAGAAGGGGAAGGCTCACCATGGAATTGGTGAGAGAAGATTTTCCAGCATTCGGAGCTCCGATAATCCCAATAGACAGAGATTTCTGATCCTCCTCCTTCACCAACTTCCCATCCTTCTGCACCAGACCTTCATTCTCACTCCTCCCAATAGCAACCTCAAGAAGGCTCTTGGCGAGGGCAGCAGCTCTCCTCCTTTTCTCCTCTTCCTTCACGAAAACTCTCGAGCTACTGGCCTGGGGAATATCTTCCCCAAACACCCTCCTCCTAACTTCATCCCTGTACTTGTCATCCCAAGTGGGCAGACCGCTGGTATTGGTCTCTGAATTACCTGTTAGATCCGAAGCTAATGCGTATTCCGAGCTGTCGAAAACATCTGGAGATGAAAAATCTTCTTCTTTGGAAGACGATGAAGAAGGGAGCGCGGAGGCTGAGGAGTGGTCGGCTTGTTGAGGTTGGGCAGAGTAAAATCGATAGAAAACGGATAAATTGAAACGGGGTACGTGGGGTTGGGTTGATGCTGATACGCTCAATACTCTCAGGGCTTTGAAGGCTCTCATTGCAAAACTCAATCTGAATCTGCAAACATGTAAGCGAGAAGGCGAGGGTTAGTTTGCACTGCACACTGCAGACTTGAAAGGAGAAGAACAGAAAAGGGGTTTTCAGGGTTTAGGGGGGAGGGGGCAGTGTAATATCGTGTGTATACGTTTTCCTGGAAACCTTTAAGATTCTGCCACGTTGGCACTATGCAATCAATCAACGGGAAGAGATTTAGGGGAATAAACTGCCGTTTGGTACGACAAACCGAAAATTGTACTCCGTATTATGGATTTATGGTTGCATTCCAGAGGCTTAGAGTTGTCAAAATAGGTTTAATTCGCTGAGTTAATTCATCTTGCACAATTAAAATAAAATAAAATTTGTGTGAGACCGTTTTATGAGTCTTAATCACGAGTCAAATATTTGATTACTAAGGTTAAAAATTTCAATTCAGTAATCAAATATCCAACCCATCTTCTCACAGATTGAGACCTATGAGATAGTCTCACACAAGTGTTACCTCAGAGACACACTTATGTGAGACCGTCACACGGATCTCAATTCGTGAAACAGGTCGGGTTAACACAATTTGGGTCATATTTAATTTATGGGTTGCCTAGTATTAGGCAAATTACGCTGTGGAATCGTGCCCACCTTGCAAGGTTGACACAATTCCACAACGGCATCGTTTTCAACGAAAACGATGCCGTTTTAATTTTTTTTTTAATTGTTTTTCACTTGTTAATGGCGTTTCTCTCTTCGCAATCACATTATTTCGTCTTCGCAATACAGATACTATGAATCAACAGTACAGAAATTATGAATCTATAGTATAGAAATTATGAATCTATAGTATATAAATTATGAATCTACGGTATTAGGTTTGTGAACATGTGATAAAGCTATATGTTCAAAATTTTATAAATATATGTTCATAATTATAGAGCTATATGTTCATAATTTTTTATGTTCATATTCCTAATTGTTGAACTCTGTATTCACAAATCACATAACTATATTATGAATCTACGGTATAGAAATTATGAATCTACGGTATAGAAATTATGAATCTACAGTTTAAAAATTATGAATCTACAGTATAGAAATTATGAATCTACCCCGTGCCCACCTTGCAAGGTGAGCACGATTCCACAGCATAACGCTCCCCTAATATTAGGCAAATTATTGTGTGGACCATGAATATTAGGTACATTTTAATATATTAAAAGTACATTATTTTTGTATTGATGGTACATTACTTTTGCACTGAAGGTACATTATATAAAATAATGTACCCTTAGTATATTAAAAATGTACTTCCAAAAATGTATCTTACGTACATAAATAATGTACCCTTAGTATATTAAAAATGTACTTTTTATTTATGGTCCATGCAATAATGATTGCTGATATGAGTTGGCCGGCAAATTATATAGTGCACCGAGCTTCAAAATGATGTCGTTTTGTTTAATGAAAAGAAACGGCACACACCTATAGTATTATTAGTTAGTCGGCAAATTATATCGTGCACCGAGCTTCAAAATGATGTCGTTTTGTATAATGAAAAGAAACGGCACCTATAGTATTATGAGTTAGTCGGCAAATTATATCGTGCATCGCGGTGCATAATTGATTATGCACCGAGCTTCAAAACGACGTTGTTTTGTTTAATGAAAATAAACGGCACATATAGTATTATGAGTTAGCCGGCAAATTATATCGTGCACCGAGGTGCATAATCAATTATGCACCGAGCTTCAAAACGACGTCGTTTTGTTTAATGAAAAGAAATGGCACCCGTTTCGCACCATTCCACAAAAAGTATCTCTGTTATTCAGTTTCATTTTGTATACACAACAGTTTCAGTTCAACACAACTACAGTTTCAATTCGATATAACTACGGTTTCATTCGATATTTATACACTCAAATATGTGAAAATGTTATTTAATTTTATTTTATATACACTATAGTTTTATTAAAACACAGTTACATGATCATTTCGATATAACTACAACTTCATTGCACAATATACACTCAAATATGTGAAATGTTATTCAATTTCATTCTATATACACTGCAGTTTCATTTCACCACAACTATAGTACCATTTTGATATAACTGTAATTTCATTTGATAATATATAAAATAATACGTGAGACAGTGTCGGTTTCGATACACTGTAGTGTCAGGTTAGATACACTGTAGTTTCAGTTGGTAATTAACACACCAAAAAATGCATGCGCGCTCCGTTAACAATAACAGCGCGTCTTTTCTTTACTTAAAGAAATGGCGCTGTTTTGACGCACCGGGGTGCACAGTATAACAACTGTGAGTTGGCCCGCAAATTATGATGTGCAACTGTGTGTACCATACAGTTGCAAAAACAACGTCGTTTTGACTAAAAATGCGCGTCCTACTTAAAAAAAATCAGGTTCGATTTCAAGCAATAGCATTTTTTTTTTTTTGTATAATTTGAATTATATATCCACAAATTCATAACTATATATCCACAGTGAATGAATAACACAAAATCCACAATGAATGAACTAAATATCCATAAATTCATAACTATATATCCACAAATTCATAACTATATATCCACAATAATGTTGTTGAGGGGAATCGAAATTGATTTTTTTTTTTAAATGAGACGCGCGCTTTTAGTCAAAACGACGTCGTTTTGCAACCGTGTGCACCATGCGTGGTGCACACGGTTGCATAGCATAACTATTCAATCGTTATGCTATAGACCCGTGTCCAGCATGCATGCTGGACACGGGTAACAGTGCCGTTAGGCACTGTTGTCTTCTTCTTCTTCTTCTTTTTTTTTTTAATTTTTTTTATTTTAAATTCAGACCGCTTCGTTATAGGAGTATATGTTCATAATTTTATTACTATATGTTCATAATTGTAAGTTCGTAATTTCAGAGTTCTATGTTCATAATTCCTTAAATGTATATTCATACTTCCATAACTGTACATTCATAATTCCGTAACTGTACATTCATAATTCAATAACTGTAACTTCATAATTTTCGAAAGCTCTATGTTCGCAATTTTAGAGCTCTATGTTCATAATTTTATCACTATATGTTCATATTGTAAGTTCATAATGTCAGAGCTCTGTGTTCATAATTTCATAAATGTACATTCATAATTGCATAACTGTACATTCATAATTGTATAACTGTACATTCATAATTCCGTAATTGTACATTCATAATGCAATAACTGTAAAATCATAATTTTCAAAGCTCGATGTTCACAATTTTAGAGCTCTATGTTCATAATTTTATCACTATATGTTCATAATTGTAAGTTCATAATGTCAGAGCTCTGTGTTCATAATTTTATAACTTACATTCATAATTTCATAACTGTACATTCATAATCTCATAACTGTACATTCATAATGGCACAAACGATGTGAGACAAAATCATTTTTTTTTTAAAACTGAAATGACGCGTTTTCCCTGAAAACGACGTCGTTTTAGACTCGTGTCCACAATGTCCACTGCATAATTTGCGATAACTATTGGAGTTGGCCTGTTTGGGCCTTTTTTTTTTTTTTCAACAATGAGATATGGGCTTTATTTAGCCCAGCTTTATTAATTCCGCAAATTATGCTGTGGAATCGTGTTCACCGAGAATGGTGAACACAAGTCAAAACGACGTCATTTTTAGGCCAAAAAAAAAAAATCGCGGATGTGGAGTTAACGGCGCGTTACTGATCAAATTATGAATTTTCTGTTATGAGATTATGAATTTTATGAAAATTCATAATCGCATAACAGAAAATTCATAATCGCATAACAGAAAATTCATAATCGCATAACAGAAAATTCATAATCTCACAACAGAAAATTCATAATCTCATAACAGAAAATTCATAATCTTATAACAGAAAATTCATAATCTCATGGTTCCAAAGTGAATTTTTAGGCATGGTTCCAAAGTGAATGTGCAGGCATAGATTCATAATTTATGAATGTCCGTGATTTCGGATGGGAATATGTAGGCATGGTTCCAAAGTGAATGTGCATGCATGAATTCATAATTTATGAATGTCCGAAACTCCGAAATTATGAATGTAATGAAAATTCATAATCTCATAACAGAAAATTTATAATCGCATAACAGAAAATTCATAATCTCATAACTGAAAATTCATAATCTCATAACAGAAAATTCATAATCTCATGGTTCCAAAGTGAATGTGTAGGCATGGTTCCAAAGTGAATGTGTAGGTACTCACGTAATTAATTAAAAAAAAAAAAAAAAAAAAAAAAAAAAGATAACGGTGCACTAACACCGTTGGAACCGTGTTCACCACGAATGGTGAACACGGTTCCATGGCATAAGGTCTGTATTAATTCATTTTTATCGTTTGTTCGCTCCATTTTTTCGCTTTTCCTGAGTTCTTCACGGAGAAACGGTTCGAGCAGCGCAGTTCCCCTCAATTTTTCATCTAATTTTCAAATTTTCTCTTCACAAAAGTGCATTTTCTTCTCATTCAATTCTCAGGTGATTTTTAGTTTCTGATACTTTTAATGTGTAAAATATGATCGGGTTTCGCTATTACTCTCTGATTCTTCCGTTTCTCGCGACAATCGCCATTATAACAAGGAGTTTTGCGTTTGTAGTAAGTCTTCGCTTCTTTCGTTTAATTTCTTGTGATGTTCGCCATTATAACAAGGAGTTTTGTGTTTGCAGGAACTCTGCCTAATACTCTTCATTAATCGCCGCCGATAACTCTGCAATTTTTGTTAAATCACATACGGTTGTACACAGGTATATCAACCTGCAGACTGAGTAGTATTAGATTTGGTTAAAGTGTTGATTTTAAAGTATTAGAATTAATGGTTAAAGTGTTGGTTATATATTTGTGCTATGAAGTAGTATACTTGTGCTATTAAGTATTGTGTTTGATGGTTAAAGTGTTGAATATTCATTTGTGATATGAAGTAGTATATTTGCACTATAAAGTATTAGATTTAATTGTTTGTGATATGAAGTAGTATATTTGCACTATAAAGTATTAGATTTAATTGTTAAAGTGCTGATTATATATTTGTGATATGAAGTAGTATATTTGTGCTATTAAATATTGTATTTGATGGTTAAAGTGTTGATTATTCATTTGTGATATGAAGTAGTATATTTGCATTATAAAGTATTGTGTTTGATGATTAAAGTCATGATTATTCATTTGTGATATGAAGTAGAATATTTTCACTATAAAGTATTATATTTAATGGTTAAAGTGTTGAGTATTCATTTGTGTTATAAAGTACTAATTTTTGGCTATAAAGTATTGATTTACTACGTATTCTCCCACTGAAGTTGTGAGTTTTTCATTTTAGTTGAATATGTGCAGTAAATATTAATGTTAGTTTTTAAGTACATAGGAATGGTTGTTGTTTTTTGTCTAGTTGAATAGATAATATTAACTACTGAGTTTATGAAGTTTATTTGTCTGACTCAAATTATTGAGAGTTTAATTGTGAATCATTCTCTACTCCATGCAGCATGAGACCATTTGCTTCATTAAAGTATATTGACATGCTTGAAGAGCACTCTTGTAGTCTTATGAGGTGGATGGTGATTATAGTGGTTTAGTGATTCTGCTTGTTTTGATCAAATATGTACATCTTCTCAAGGCTGAAATGTGATTGATCAGTGATTCATAGGTAGATAAAGCCCTACTGTCATATGCGTGGCATTATTGTTCTTCAACTGCAAAATCAATTGCTGAGATTGTCAGTGATTGCTCCTAAATATTTGAAGTTGGGATTGCTATTTTAGATTGCCTGCAGTCATTTATATTTGCTAATGTATTTGCGGGTTCTCTCTTTCATCATTTTTGTTTAAACAGGCTATTACCTCATTGGGAATAAAGAAAGGAGATATGTTTCAAGGTGATGTTAACATTCAGGTGAAGAACAAGAGTATCACTAAGTGGACACAAACTCGAATGGAGGCGGAGGAGATGGGAGGAGGTGGAGAGCTAGAGCGGATGAGATGGGAGGCCGCGGAGACAAAGTTGGTGAGTGGCGAGATGCAGAGAGCAGCGTCGAAACTCAATAGGGTAGATCAAGTGGCAAATGAGCAATGAATTTTTTTTGTGGGGAAGAATTTTGGGATAATTCAGGTTCGATTTCCACAAGTGATGTTCTCTTTGGGCCAGCTCCCGTGCTTCCGGGAGCGAACGAAAATTAGTCAGGTGGACTTGAATCGTTAAACAGACAGAGGAAGACCCGGACCACCTCGTGATTTACACAAAAAAAGAAAAAAAAAAACAGCAGCGTCGAATGAGATATGAAATTAAAGATGAGAAACATAAAAAGAGAGAAACATAAAAGATGCACATGATATGCACGTATTGACCCATACAATAAAAGATTGGTGAATTCATAAGACAGTCACACACAAAATGTTTTGCCTATTCTTAAACATTGGCCGCCACCGCCAATTCTGTGTTTGAGTAATGAGTAGCAGAAGCTACTGGGCCTTCCCCAAACCTCCTCGATCTCGATCGTATCAACTAACAAAAAGTTCCACTCTCTTCCTACAAATTTCTACTTCAAGTACACCTACACCCTTCTAAATTCTTGTACCACTTACGTTGTACCCAAGTCAAGTCATCATATCCAGGTAACCAACTTCCATTCCTTCCTATATAACCAACAACTAATTAACGTTCCATTCGTATAGTAACACTTCAATTTCGGAATGAAATCCATGACTCTCCTCCATAGATCTCTCTCTCTCTCTCTCTATATAGCTAGCTACCTAGCTTTTGCAATTCATAGCCTGAATTAATGTTTTAGAAATATTTAATTTGTGAATTTTTTTTAACGTAGTCATCAATAATATAATTATATTCTCATAGCTGGCTAGCTAGGAATTATCTTTTGTTATCTATTGATGTGTACGTGGCATGCAGGCAATAAACATAGCATGAATAATCCAGGTGGTGACACTACTACTGCTGAAGTTACAAATCTCTCCCCTATTGCTACTGAGAAGGATCTTCATCATTTTTTTGCTCTCTGTGGGAACATTCATCATATCCACATTCTCAGGTAAGTACTACTTCTTCTATTAATTAAATTAATTCCTTCCAATTCAATTCCTTGTAGGATAGTCAGGTGTTAATTAATGTTCAAATAATTTTTGTTTTAATTTTGTAAAAAAAAAATACACACAGAGCTAGTGAAGTTGCAAGTACAGCCTATGTGACCTTTAAATCTTCACATGCATTGGAAATCGCTGTATTGCTTAATGTAAGTGCTATATATATATATATATATATATATATATATATATATATATATATATATATATATATATATATATATTTCAATTCCAGTTCCCTTAATTGCTAGTTCTCATGCCTAGCTAGCTTTTTGTTTGGTGAGATACGTTTTATGGACTAAATCTGAACATTATATTATATTGATACTGCGGTGCGGGGCGGGCAGGGCGCCATAATTGTGGATCAACCTGTATGCATAGCCCGTTGGGAACACTACAAAGACGATGATAACTGGAACCACTTTTCCTGGAAGCCTGAAGATCATTCTTCATCAATTGTATGTATGTATGTATGTTTCATTCTTTAATTTCCTCCTACAATAATGTATATATGTATGTATGCTTTACTTGCTAGCTTAAATGAATTACCTACGATGATCGAGTTTAATTAATTTCCTGCTATTGGCTAGTTAAATTATATTGCTGCATCGATCTATATATATGTATCTAACGTTGTATATCTGATCTTAGGAAGACTCGTCAGAAGTTTGTGAGCAACATGGATATGGATATGTTCCCTCTGCTGAGGAAGTAATTAGCGTGGCTCAAGACGTGGTTAAAACAATGTTGTCGAAAGGATATGTACTAGGAAAAGATGCTTTGGAAAGAGCTACAGCTTTCGACCAATCGCATCAATTATCGGCCAGTATCTTAAAGGGTGCTGTGTGGGTGTCCGACGCTTTGAGTGAAGCGGCAGAAGCTGCGGTTGATTTCGGCAGTCAAGGCATAACAAATACGTAGTAATAATTAAATTGTCTTGCGTGCTATAAATTGCGGTGATTCATTGGTCTCTTAGAGCATCCACACTAGAGAAGCAAGTGGGGAAAATGGATTACTTTTAAGGCACGTTTGGTTCAGATCATCTTTGATTATTTAGGTAATGAGTCTGGTAATGTTATATTACCTTGTTTGGTTCAAGTTATAAGATTACCTGATAATGTTATATTATCTGAAAGCTGATGTGGCAGTAATATTTGAAGATAATGTGATTACCCATTTCTTAAGTAATCTCAGATTACCTTGAGGGGTCGTTTGGTTCACGGAATGTCAGATTACCTTAGGGAATGTTAGATTGCTGGGAATGTTAGATTCCTGTGTTTGGTTAAAATTGGGGTATGTAATATAATCCTGTTTGGTTTAGGGTTATCTTTTATACACACTATAATATCCTTAACATATTTTCATATATTTTAATATATTTAAAAATTAAAATAAATAAATAAGATAACGGTATCATATATAATTACATGATTTTAAAATATTAACTAAAATCTTGAACTTGAGAAACAAAATTATTTTATATGCTAGCATAACATAATAAAAATAAAAAATATATATAATTACAAAAATAATTATATATATATATATATATATATATATATATATATATATATATATATATAATAAACTAACATAACCAAGGTTATCTTACATTACCTAAGATTTTGAAGGGAATCACATTCCCTTCAAAATCCTATGTGGAGGGAATGTGACATTCCTTGGGAATGTTAGATTCCCTATCATAATATGAACCAAACACCGGAATGTGAGCTTTGGAATGTCACATTCCCTGAGTTATGTTATATAACCTGAACCAAACGCCCCCTGAATTATTTCAACTTTATCCTTGTTAACTAATTATTATTATTATTATTATTATTATTATTATTATTATTATAATAATAATAATAATAATAATAATAATAATAATACTAATAATAATATCTTTATACAATAAAGGGAAAATTGTAATTTATGTCCCTCCGATCCATAATATGTCAATTATTAATGTCACCCCTGAATTATTAATGGTGTAAATGTTGTCCATCAATTTTTAAAACGGTACATATATTGCCCCTCTCGTACCCTACGGTAGTGGCAATATATGTATTGTTTTGAAAAATGAGGTGCAACATTTACACTATGGGATGACATTATATATACCGTTTTGAAAATTGAGGAGCAACATTTACACCACTAATAATTCAAGAGTGATATTGATAATTGACATATTATGGAAGGGCATAAATTAAAATTTTCCCTACGATAAAATATACATGTGTATATTTATATCTTTAGTTTTCTAATATTTCAACGTTGATATACATTCATACATATAAATAAATAAAATAAATACACACACATAATATATATAACTCCCAATTTGAATTCTGAAGCCCTTGTGTCTCCACTACCGAATTAGAATTAGACTTGTTCTAAAAGGGGCCCTACAATTGTGCACAGTGAAGATGCACTACCCAACACTGCGATGCACACTAGCCCCACGTACCCTCACCCCGGCCGTTGATCTTCTAAGATGAACGGCTATGAGAAGTGCACACAGTTCACACTTTAAGAGTGGAGTGCACCAGAACTTAATTATATATATATATATATATATATATATATATATATATATATATATATATATATATATATATATATATATATATATATATATATATATATATATATATATTATTGAGGATATTATTGAAAAATATTGAGGATATTATTGTAAATTGATCCATATAGCCTAAAATATAACCCTTAACCAAACAAGGTAATATTATATTCTACAATCTAAACCAAACACATAATGGTAATCTTACATTCTGATAATCTCATATTACCTTCCTGAAGGTAATCCTATTACTTGGGGTAATCCAAGATTCCGTGAACCAAACGCCCCCTTAATATATTTAATGTTGACATGAATGATAAAGAATGAAGAGAGAAATTTGGAAAGCATAAATAAGAATGGGGAGAATGAGAACATTGTAGGACAGTAGGATAAACAACCCATCATGACTTACTTTAATTATATATATATATATATATATATATATATATATATATAGGGACGCACTCAGGTGCGAATAAGTGCCCAGGAAGGAAATGCGAACGAATCAGCGCGTGACACGTGTCCAGATCTAATAACTTAAAAAAAAATGCGGTGGCATTTTCGTAAATAATTGAACATCGAAGTGCAAGTAAAATAAGTGCACCTATTTTCACCTATAAGTGCATGTAATTTTGCCTTGTTAGCATTCACTTTCCGCAACCATTCATGCACCTGGGTGTGCTTATAACTATATGTGCAATTATTTATAACTATAGGTGCAACTACTTATAACTATAGGTGCAACTACTTTCACCTATAAGTGCATGTAATTTTGCCTTGTTAACATTCATTGATCTGAGTTCAGCGGGTAGTAATACTCCTGAAAACCACTCGCAAATATTCATACACCTAGATGCAACTACTTAGAACTATAGGTGCAACTACTTAGAACTATAGGTGCAACTACTTAGAACTATAAGTGCAACTAAGTATTGATGCTCAGTGTAAATTTTTACTTGCACCTATAATACATTTTACATGCACTTGTAATACATTTTACTTGCACTTCGATGTTCAATTATTTACGAAAATGCCATCGCGTTTTTTAAAAAAATCAATGTTTCTCATCCATTAGATCTGGACACGTGGACGAACAGAATCCATTCCTATTTCGCGCCTGGGCGAGCCGTTCGCACTCGAGTGTAACTCTCTCTCTCTCTCTCTATATATATATATATATATACATATATATTATTTTAAAATCAGTTTTTACTTTTTTTTTTTCTCTCCCCTCCCACGTTCTCTTTCCTAATCACTCTTACATTCTCCCTTCTAATATTCCTACTGATAAGGATGCTCTTAGGTAAAATGATAAATGCCTAGTGTTTATAGAGAATCCTCCCTATCTAAGCTATATCAACATAGTTAACTATCAAACACATCCGCTTGTTTCGGCCGCGATGATTGAAACAGATTCAACCAATTTGAACCACTCACATCAATCTCTATCATCATCTCTATTCCCTTTATCAATTCTCAGGCATCCTCATCGGTACAAAATGCTCAACCCGAAATGAAGAGAAAACTCTATTTTTCTGTTTCAGTATGGATCACAAGTTGATCCAGCCAGTCCCACTCGCACGAATTGGATGGTAGGCACAATTCTTACTAGTTCTCCGCACAACTTTTTTTAGAATCTTTAGCTTATTATGAATAATTTAGACAACTTTAGGAGAAAAAGAGGCATTTACCTATTACAGAGATGGTGCGATTTGATGGTCAACATTACTCATTTTAAACTCTTCCACGGTGGATCATCCCGTAATTACCGAATGATGGGAATAACAAAGCAGAAATTTGCATTCCCCTGACTTTGGGAATTTCTTACTAAATGAAATCCTTTTAGTGTAACTCAGATATTATTATTGACATAACTCAATAATGTGTTATTTTTTTTCATAATTTACCAACTGAATAGTGTGATATTTCGGTCATCACATGCATCATTTCCTCTGAAAAATTATTTATCAAAATGGTTCTTTGACTATATCGAAATTATCAATTTAGTTCAGAATTAACGGATGTCTAACGACAAACCAAACAAAGGATCAAATTAATTAAGATTTTTAAAATTGAGAAACTTAATTAGTCACAACAAATAATCAAAGATCAAATTGATAATTTTACTATAGTCAATGGACCATTTCGATATAATATATATATATATATATATATATATATATATATATATATATATATATATATATATAATGTTAGTTCATTAAGTGTCCACAAATAAATCACTTACATACATGATTATGAATCATAAAAATATATGAAACAAAACATATGTAATTATAAAATCATATAAAGTTTGAAAGTGATTTATATAAATATATAATCATACAATATGCGCATGAGTATTAATTCAAGCTAAATAAGTTATCGGCGGGTTATACGAGCTGGGCCTAATATAGGCTAGCTAAACTAGAAAGTTACCAGCCCAACCCACTTAAAAGCGGGCAAATTAGCCCAACTCGACGAGTTGGGCTTGTTTTGACAAATCTAATCTAGACCTACCAGATTTTTAAAGATAAAATTAGAGTTAATTCCACCTGAGGTCCGTTGTCTTTAGTGGCGATTTCAAATTTAGTTTCAGACTATCATTTTCTTCATTTAACATCCCTAGATTATTATTTTTTGGACACTTTTAGTCCTTCTCATGACTTTTTCTATTTTTAGTCCAACTTACACCAACGTGCCGCATCCGTCCGCAACTTAGGCATCATCGTGCCGCATCCATCCGCAACATAGGCACCATCGTGCTGCATCCGTCTGGAACTTAGGCACATACGTGCCGCATTCGTTCGCAACTTAGGTATCATCATGCTGCATCCATCCGCAACATAGGCACCATCGTGCCGCATCTGTCTGGAACTTAGGCACCAACGTGCCGCATCCGTCCGCAACTTAGGCATCATCGTGCCACATCCGTCCGCAACATAGGCACCATCGTGCCGCATCCGTCTGGAACTTAGGCACCAACGTGCCGCATCCGTCCGGAACTTAGGCACCAATGTCCCGCATCCGTTCGCAACTTAGGCACCAATGTCCCGCATCCGTCCGCAACTTAGGCACCATCGTGCCGCATCCGTCCGCAACTTAGGCACCACCGTGCCGCATTCGTCTGCAACTTAGGCACAAACGTGCCGCATCCGTCCGAAACTTAGGCATCAATGTCCCGCATCCGTCCGCAACTTAGGCACCATCGTGCCGCATCCGTCCGCAACTTAGGCACCATCGTGCCGCATCCGTCCGCAACTTAGGCACCATCGTGCCGCATCCGTCTGCAACTTAGGCACCAACGTGCCGCATCCGTCCGCAACTTAAGCACCAACGTCCCACATCCGTCCGCAACTTAGGCACCAATGTCCCGCATCCGTCCACTCTATCAATTTTTCAAAAAAGTCCACCAATGTATCTGGATTAATGGAAGCGGAATCGCTCTCGGCTATGTCCTCACCGTCAGCGACCCATCGGTCATCGGAGGACCAGGACTTGTTGGAAAGAAGCACTAAGAAAACTAAACGAGGCCTTGAAGAAATTGAACCACCCCTGCCTCTGCCTTCAGGGGAGAATATTCAAGAGACGCCAGTTGTAGTAGGAACTTCTACCCCTAATTCGACTCAATGGAGAACTCCAGACGCGACCCCTAATCAAGCTTGGACGCGGAGAGAAGCCGGAAACCTACCGGACAAAGAAGTGGTTTCTGATGACGACCTAATGGAGGAAGACGGGTCAAGATCGATGTTTCCGGTGATACAGGTTACTAAAGAGGAGAAAGAAAGGCTTAGACGTCCATGGAGTCGATCCCTCATTATTAAGGTGCTTGGAAGGACAGTCGGCTTCTCGTATCTTCTACAGAGGCTTCAACGCATGTGGAAGCCAGAATCTACTTTCAGTTTAATAGCTCTCGCCCAGGATTACTACATAGCAAAGTTCGAATTGTTATCAGACTACGAAATAGCAAAGTTTGGGGGATCCTGGATGATTCTGGGTTACTATCTTGTGGTTCAAGAATGGGAGCCTAACTTCATCCCATATAAGAATACGACCAAGAAATTGCTCGTATGGGTTCGGTTTCCGTAGCTACCTATTGAGTATTTCGACGAGGATTTTCTCAAGAAGATAGGGAAAACAATAGGTCGGCCGGTCAAAATCGACTCTACGACCAACTTGGCATCAATCGGGAAGTTCGCGAGAGTCTGCGTTGAGATCGACATCACAAAACCGCTACTGTCTAAATTTGTTTTACACGCCTTTGATTGGCCCATTGAGTATGAGGGGATACATCTAATTTGCTTCAAATGTGGCATCTATGGACACCATCTAGAGCAATGCGGCAAGGAAGGAGGTGAAGGAACGACTAATTCTGGACAGAATGGGGGAACCGCTGCGGCGACAGTTCCACCGGTGGAGAAGCCAAAACCACATGAGAAGTTTGGGGCTTGGATGCTTGTTACTCGAAAGGAAAGAAGAGGTCGAACCAAGAATAACAATCAACCAAATGGTCGCGAGTTGGGAGATAGAGGCCAAGCAGTAATTAACAACGCCTTGGCTATCGAAGGTTTGGGGAACCAGTTGCGTTTCGCCACCCTAGATGGTTTGGACAAAAACACGCAAAAACAGAACCCTCAGGACATAGGGTTGGAATTTCAACAACCAGAGATGGCCCTACCTAGAATCAGAACAAACTATCGCAATCCCCAGAGGCAACCGGAGCAGATCATTAACGGTCCTGTCGAGAGAGTGATGGAGCAATCTATCCCACAGAATCAAGCTTTGGCAGCACCTCGAGGGGGCCTTAGAGGAAGAGCTAGAGGTCGGGAGCGAGGGGTGGCACTCCTAATCGTGCAGCAGCTGAGGATGAACACACAGTTGTCCGTGGCCCCAATCGTGGGAGGGGCATTATTGTTTCTACTGTACACCATGCATATACCCATTCTAGCTCACCAACTACGGCGGATGTTATGTTTGGCTTCAAGGAAAATCCCCCGGACCCTGGACCAAGTATGGTTGATGGAGTTGTTCAGCAGGATGAGGCCATGATCGATGATGAACGTCCCGCGGCCCCAATTGGGCCTCCGGTGTTTAGCCACTTGCGTTCTTAACGATTTTTCTCTTATTTCTCTATTTTTATGGATTTCTTAATTTGGAATTGCCAGGGTGCGACCTCCAAATAATTTTGGCGCACTCTTAACCAATTTTGCAATCTTTATAAACCTTGTATTGTTTGTCTGTTGGAGACAAAAGTCTCTAGCACCCATGCCAACTCTATTTGCCACAAATTCAGATTTGATGAGTGGATTAGAGTGGAAGCAGTGGGCTTCTCGGGTGGTATTTGGGTGTTCTGGAAGGTTTCTTTGTCTATAGATATAATCCGTAATCATCCTTAGTTTATTTCTTTGCAGGTTAATAATAATTACTCGGAGCCTTGGTTGCTTATGATAGTGTATGATAGTCCTAACCATTATCTCCGCAGACAGCTTTATGCAGAGATTTCTCACTACAATGATTAGATCCCATGGATGATCACTGGAGATTTCAACTCGGTCACATGCCAACAGGAAGTGAGCAATGCTGATCATTTCTCTTGGTCTAGATGCACAGAATTCAATCAGTGGATTTTTATGGAAGGCTTGTTGGACATGGGTTATACAGGAGCTACATTTACTTGGATGAGAGGTCTCGGTACATTTTCATTCAAATGAGCGCGCCTCGACCGTGCCCTTGGCAATCTTGAATGGAAACTTAGATTTCCTAAGACTTCTGTTGAGCACCTTCCTATGGTAAATTCTGATCATTCTCTACTTCTTGTGCGGCTACACACACGTCCTCTTGAAGTTGTGAATAAGCACTTTAGATTTAATTTTGCTTGGTCCACTCACCCCACATTTCTGCCTCTAGTTCATTTAACTTGGAATGAGGACCATGATGTAGTATCAAACAACTGGGCTATGGCTGCTGCGTTTACAACTTGGAATAGGACCATTTTTGGAAACATATTCCAAAGAAAGAAGCATCTGCTAGCAAGATTGGGAGGAGTCCAGCGCAGTTTAGCTTCTAGTGTTCGATCAGATCTGTTAAGATTGGACAAGTAGCTGAGATTGGAATTAGAAGAAACATTATACCAAGAAGAGTTGGTTTGGTTCCAACGCTCTAGAGAGGAGTGGATCACCTCAGGAGACCGCAACACACACTTCTATCACGCTGCAACCATGGCTAGTAACAAAAAGGTAAAAGTCACATCTCTGAAAGATGATCACGACAATTGGATTACACAAGACAACGAGGTGGCGGTTCATGTTCGCGAGTATTTCATCAACTTATTTTCTAAGGACCTACATGACAGTCCTGGAGCCTCTTTGCGTGGTTATTTCCCCAGAATACATGAGAATGAGTGGCAAGTTATCAATGCCAAGTTTGAGATGGAAGAAGTCAAGCAGGCCCTTTTCGATATGCCTCCTTGCAAGGCTCTGGGTCCGAATGGTTTCACAGCAGGTTTCTATCAAAAAGCCTGGAGCATAGTAGGGGGCAGCCTCGTGAAAATGGTACAGAAGTTCTTTGAAGAGGGTATTCTACCGGAAGGAACTAATGACACTCTTATTTCATTAATCTCGAAGGTGGAAAATCCAGATATGGTCAAGCAATTTAGACCCATTGGTCTGTGTAATGTACATTACAAGTTAATTACTAAATCAATGACATCCAGATTGAAGAATATTTCCAAGAAATTGATTGGCCATCACCAGACGAGCTTTGCCCCAGGAAGATCGATCACAGAAAATATTCTAGTCTATCAGGAAGTTCTTCATTCCATGAGAATAAAAAAGGGAACTTAGGCTGGTTAATCATGAAGGTAGACCTAGAGAAAGCTTATGATAGGCTGTCTTGGAGCTTTATAGACGAAACCTTGAGTGATATTGGATTTAACCATGCTTGGAGGAGAAATATAAGGGAATGTATCTCAACCTCAAGACTGTCGGTACTGTGGAATGGCCAGCAGACGAAGTGGTTTAAGCCAGGACGGGGAATTAGACAGGGAGACCCTCTATCCCATCTTCTTTTTGTTTTATGTATAGAGAGGCTTAGCCATATTATAGAGGAAAGTTGGCAGGTAGATGGAAGGGGATTTTAATTGCTAGAAATACTCCTCTCATTTCCCACCTTTTTTTTTCCAGACGACCTTGTGCTATTTGGAGAAGCTACTCTGGACCAAGCTTTGGAGATGAAAAGATGTCTGGACTGGTTTTACTCTTTATCCGGACAAAAAGTCAATCTCCAGAAGTTCTCCATTTTCTTCTCAAGAAACACTGCTTTGGATGTTCAGCAAGACATAGCAGGAATTGTTGGCATGACAAAGGTAACAGACCTGGGAAAGTACCTTGGCTTGCCTTCGATACACGGGAGGCTAAAAAAAGAATCCTTTGCGGGAGTACTGGAAATGATGCAGATGAGATTAACTGGGTGGAAATCAAAAACACTTTCTTTCGCGGGTAGACAAGTCTTTGCACAATCCGTTCTTTCAGCTATTCCGTATTACATGATGCAGACATCCCTAATTCCAGTTGGTTTAATTGATTCTATAGAGAAACTCACCAGAGATTTCTTATGGGGAAGCAAAGCAGGTGAAAGAAACGTTCATTTGGTCAATTGGGATGTGGTGACGAAAAGCAAATCCGCTGGTGGCTTAGGCATTCGGAGACTGGAACCAATGAATCGCGCTTTCATGGCCAAACTGGGATGGAAGCTTCTTCAAAACGACGACTGTTTTTGGGTTAGGCTTTTTAGAGCAAAGTATGCAGCATCTTCTACGGACTATTCTTCATGGCGCTCCAAGCCTAACAACTCCAAAGAGCTAGATCCCTTCTCCAGGAGGGTATCCGCAAGCAAGTGAGAAATGGTAAAGGAACTTTGTTCTGGCAGGACAGGTGGATTGAGGACAGACCCTTGAAAGAATTGGTACTTTCTGAGTTGTCTGACTTGGAGTTAGGAAGAACGGTAGCAACCTACTGGATTCCTGAAAGGGGATGGGATTGGGATCAATTGAACCATATTCTTCCCGAGGAGGTCTTAAGAAAACTAGCAGTGTTCATTATTTTAGACGAACCCGAGGCTAACGATAACATTGGCTGGTCTAAAGATCCATCTGGAATTTTCCCGGTTAGTTCTGCTTATGAACTAGCTACGGGTGAATCAACCTCGACGGAAGCAGCCAAGTGGAACAATATATGGAAACTGAAGGTCCCGGATCATATTCGTACATTTCTTTGGCTGGTGGCTCACGGTAGGATTATGACGAATAGCAACAGAATGAGAAGGGGATTGACTTCTTGCGACAAGTGCTGGTTATGCCGGGATTTAATTGAAGATATAGACCATGTTTTGCGGTCATGTCCGACAGCAAAGGAAATCTAGAAAGCAGTACTACCGAAGGACTTTGAGAGAAAGAGCTTGCTCCCTTTCACGGTATGGTTGGAAGAAGGAATAATAGGAAAAGGGGCTGGTAATGTTCCTCTCAAAAGAAATTCCCTTTTCGCCATTACATTATGGTGGATTTGGAAATGGCGGAATGAAGCAGTGTTTAACAACAACATGAAGCCCCTACAGTTTAAAATCTCTTGGATCAAAACACAGTATGAGGAAATAAACAAGGCTTTTGCTAAAGGCACGAGTTCTCTAAATCCTTAGTCTTCTTTTTCTT
>NW_017618442.1:423878-553878 GCF_001879475.1 Ipomoea nil | reverse complement strand
ATCATGATGAAATTTCAAAGATTACCCGAGCCTCTTGGCTAAGGCTATATGCTCGTTGAATGCATCAGTGTAGCACGCGTGTGGCCCAGAACATCTAAGGGCATCACAGACCTGTTATCGCCTCAAACTTCCGCGGCTTGAAAGGCCTAGTCCCTCTAAGAAGCTGGCCGCGGAGGGATACCTCCGCATAGCTAGTTAGCAGGCTGAGGTCTTGTTCGTTAACGGAATTAACCAAACAAATCGCTCCACCAATTAAGAACGGCCATGCACCACCACCTATAGAATCTCGAAAGAGCTCTCAGTGGAGAGTTTTTTTTCACATGGTCCTTTGGTTAGTGAGAACCACGTCTCAATGCTTGCTACTAGGGGTGTTAATGCGGGCCGCCCCGCTCCATCGCGGGCTTTTAATTTGGCAGGCTTTTGCGGACCGGCCCGCGAAGCCCGCGGGCTTAGAACTACACAGCCCAAGCTCGCCCCATGCGGGCTTGCGGGTCTAGCGAGCTGGCCCGCGGGCCATCAGTTCAATTAAAAAAAATAGTAAATAGTATATAAACATATTAAAACCGCTTGAAATATGTAGCTATTTATTGGTCGTTCTTTCGCATCCTAACGGTGTATGATACACCTCAATGCACCGGAAACTTCCATAAAATCCATCAACCTCGCCCAAATCTCACCGGTCGATACCGCGCGTTAAGCAGAACTGCAGAAGGGTGATCAAAGCTAGGGTTCAACGACACATTCTATTTCTCTCTCGGCTTCAGGATTTCCCTCTACAACCCCCGTCCGTGTATAATACATATATAAATATGTATGTTTGCTGGAGTTGGAGGCGATTTAGTAATTCATAAATATATATGAATTGATGATATTGTTTGCTGGAGTTGGAGGCGAGACGGAGACAGAAGACCCGAAGAACTGCGTACTCTAGAAATTATTGAATTAAGAATTGACGAAGGATTATTAAATTAATTGGATTTCTCCCTTTCTGCGCACTCTTAGATGGGTCAGATCTACACACTGCCTAAGAATAAAGATATTATATATATATATATATATATATATATATATATATATATATATATATATATATATATATATATATATATATAATTTTTATTTTTTAAAAATATGGCCTGGCCCGCAACCCTTGCGGATTTGCCCGCGCGGGCCAGACCCGTTAGGCCCGCATTTTCACGGGCCTAATTTCCTACGGCGCTAACCCGCCCCACCGCGGGGCGGGTGCGGGCTAACCTGTGGGCTTCGGCCCACTTTGACACCCCTACTTGCTACCCCGATCACTCACGAGGAAATTTAAAAGGCCGTTTATTCCATGGGTAATGAGAAATCTCTGGGGCCGGATGGGTACACTGCGACATTCTTCAAGTCAAACTGGAACCGGGTTGGAAAATCTGTGGTGGATGCAGTTCTGGAGTTTTTCTGTGCTTGGCTCTTATTCCTAAAAAGATGCATGATCAGCGGGTGGAAGACTTCAGACCCATCGCTTGCTGTAATACTTTGTACAAAGTCATCACGAAGATCATGGCATCCAGAATGGCTCTAATCCTACCAGACATTGTTGATCAGGCCCAAGGGGCATTTGTGGCCAGGAGATCCATCTCGGATAATATAATGTTGGCTCAAGAATTTATCCGAGGGTACTCCAGAAAACGTATCTCACCGCGATGCATGATCATGGTGGATATTAGGAAAACATATGATACTGTCAGCTGGGACTTTTTTGCGGGAGGTTTTGGTTGGGCTGAAATTCCCCACATTCTTCATTGAGTGGATTATGGAATGTGTCAGCACCGCATCATTTTCGGTCTTTGTGAATGGTACAATGCAGGGCCACTTTGAAGGTAGGCGGAGTCCTGTTCCAGGGTGACCCCATGTCTCCCATGCTCTTTACTTTATGTATGGAATACCTCTCAAGAATGCTACACGTGAATACACAAAATTCTGAATTTAACTTCCACCCAAGATGTGCAGGTATGCGTATAACCCACCTTGCTTTTGCAGATGACTTAATGTTATTCTGCAGGGGTGACGCTGCCTCTGTGGAGGTTCTCATGCGTGCCTTGAATGAATTTAAGAAAACCTCTGGTCTTGCCATTAGTGCCAATAAATCTAATTTGTTTACTGCTGGAGTGTGTGAGGACCTGTCCTTCACTCGTATCCCAGTGGTCACCCTCCCGGTACGCTACCTTGGGGTCCCCCTGGATGCACAAAGAATGAAGGTGACAAATTACTCACCACTCATTGACTCCATTAATAAATATTTTTTTGCTTGGAAAGGTTGTACTTTGTCTCATGCAGGTAGGCTGGAATATTTGGCCAAAGTGATCCAAGGTGTAATTGCATATTGGCTACAAGAGTTCACCCCCCCCCCCCCCCCGGTTATTGAACACATAAACTCCATATGTCGAAAATTCCTATGGGGTGGGAAGAGAGCTCTTGTGGCGTGGGATACAATCTGTAAACCAAAAAGAGGAGGGTGGATTGGGCCTTCGGAATTTGAGGTATTGGAATAATGCGTTCTTGGCTAAACAAATATGGAATATCCATTATCGTAAGGAGTCTTTGTGGATTCGATGGATTCATGATTACTACTTGAGAAATGATGATTTCTGGGATTGGAAGCCGGGAAAAAAATGAATTCGCCCTCATGCGAGGCCTTGCCAAGGTCCGAGACTCTCTCTTGGACTCGTTGGGAGGCAAGAACTGCTGCATTAATAAGCTGGCTTCCTGGGTTGGCCCGAAAGGCCTTAATACCTCGGAGGTGTTAATGATGCCATTAGAATCAAAGGTCAGAAATCCTCTGCCATGTGATTATCTAGAAGGGATTCATTCCACCTAAATTCGCCTTCTGTTGCTGGCTGTGCCTTCATGGGAGACTCTCTACTAAGGACAACATAAACTTTATTGAAATTGAGAAGCAATGCCCCCTCTACGAGAATGAACCTGAAAGCATTCCCCACCTCTTCTTTGTATGTCCATTCTCAAAGCAAGTGTGGGAAAAAGTTAGAGGTGTTGTCGGGATACAAAGAAACACGTGTTCTATCAAATGGGCGATCAAATGGCACCACAGGGATTCGCGAGGAACCCGTCCTCGGTCCAAAGCTGGAGCTCTCGCTATCCTAGCTTCAGTATTTCACATCTGGCAGACTAGGAACTCTCTGTACTTTGACAAGATGGCAGCTGACCGGGCCACGACAAGCACAAAAATCATCAGGAACGTCTTCCAAGTGATGTTCAATCTTTACCGGGGTGGTTGGCAACAATAATGCTTCTATGATGATCAGCTGCGGTAATGGAATCCATGGTGGTATTCTGAGGCCGTCCATGCGCTGGTTTAATATATAATCTGCTTCCTTTCTTTTAGTTTACGTTAAAAAAAATAAAAAATTGATGAATTATTCTTTCCCTGCGCCCTCTTGGGGGGTGTTTATTGATTTAATCTACACTTTACTTCCTAGAGATAGGTTGAGCTTGTTGGATGTGGCCTGAATGAGCAATCAGGAGGTCCATTGTTCAACTCTCACTAATCTCTGGTTTATTCTCTTAGCTTTGGATTTGATGTTTTCTGTTGTATTTTGTAATCTCTACTGTAACTTGATGAAAAAAAAACTATGAATCTCATTTGTTTCTCTGTGTTAGGCCGGGCAGGTTGGACCCTCACTTTGCTGCGACCTATGACCGTGACTCTGCTTTTGTTACTTTATGGTACGCTATCACATATGTTCCTATGAGATAAGCTGGGCGAGTTGGACATGCTCGGAATGAGGAATCGGGAAGACCATTGTTTGACTCTCACTTTGCTGTGGTTTATGGCCAGGAGCTTGGTTTCCTTGTATTTTTCTTTGTAATCTAGTTATTTGTTGTTTGTTTGAGGAAGTAGGCTGAGCTTGTTGGATGTGGTCTGAATGAGCAATCAGGAGGTCCATTATTCAACTCTCACTAAGCTTCGGGTTACGTTTTTGGCTTTGGATTTGATGTTCTCTGTTGTATTTTGTAATCTCTACTGTACCTGAAAAAAATAAAAAAATAAAAATGATGCTACCTCTGTTCCCCATGCCACTATGAGGGATTTTTGCTTTGATTTGGGTTGTGGGTTGACGTCGGTGTCAGCGTTACAAAGATACCCTTGAACAACGATGTACCTACGGTTAAGAGGTACCCTAGCCCACCTTGCCGGGGTTGTGGTAAAGACGCATTAATCCAGTCCGGTTGGTAGCAACAGCATCTGTTACCCCGATGTACCTTCGGCTGACCAGGTACCCTAGCCCTCCTTGCCGGGGTTGTGGTTAGGTGCATTTTCCGGTACACATGTGTCGTCGGCATAATGACACCATCAACAACATGCATGCCCGCGGTATAAGGGGCACCACGGTGTTGATATTTCGGTTTTGATTGATTGCTAATGCTACAAGTGCACTCTGTAATATTCACTTGGTTTGAGACGTAGCAGTACTATGTGCATGGAATAATTATTTGCATGAAGTGGCAGGAGGATGGAATATAATGCATGGAATTGAATGGTACGTGATATTGGGCAGCAACATTGCAATATCAAGCATATCTACAAAGAAGAGTCCAAGAATCAAATATGGTAGATGTGGACGAGTTTCATGTGTGCACACTCTTGGCCTGGGATTGAACCCCCTCTTTCGAATTTTTTGGGTCTCGATCTTGGGAATCACGGATGGTACATTTGACTAAGGCTTGTAGACTGGTGACCGAATTGACCTGTTGACTGGGACTGTTGACTCGACGGATGACCTGGCGTGCTCAAGCTGATGGTAGACCATTGCTCTACTGAGGTGGACGTGGGCCGGCCATTCAAGCTCTTGAATTTCTTTTGGGTTTAAAGTGATGTAATTTATGGATCTTAAACCTCATGAACTTCGGCTACTGATTTTCATCTCTTATGGGCCAGCCTGGGACTTTATTAAATAACTTGTTTACATTGTCCAATGGCCGGTCCCATATACCGTACTATATGGCTCACCCAACCTCTATTTGAGAATTGGGTGGGCCAGCCACCGGGGTATGCCCTGGTTTATTCTTGTACGCTTTTTCAGCTTTAATTTACATATCCGATTTTCGAAAGTGCTCTCAGTAATGCAGAGGCAGATGAACTTGGGGCTGGTAACACAGTGGATCGAGTGGATACAGGGGTTGTTCAAGAGATAGCCAATGATCTTGAGACTGCGTTAGTGGTGGTTGATTCTGTCTCTAACCGTGACCAGGAACCTTTTGGAACCCAGCAAACGACAGCCTTAATCCTTCTCCTCTTGAGGAAGAAAACTGCTCGCATGAAGGTGTGCATGAGGACTCACGAGAGGCAATTTTTGATGCATTACCACAAACTGAGGATGAACCTAATGAGATTCACCAAGAAGAACGTGTGGTTGAAACTGAAATTGTGGCCACTCCAACCAAAGAACGTTCCTGGATTGTAGCTAGAATCAGAAAGAAGTCGTCTAAGTTTAAAAAGAAGAAGAAGACTGATCGGATCTCATTGTCAGTTGGGGTGAATAAAGTGGTTGGTGACGGTGGTAGACGAGCACCCACCTTAGGTTCTCAATGTTAGTCGGAACCTGGAATGTGAGGGGTTTGAATCAACCCCTCAAGATGAAGGAAGTCTGGGACTTTACTTGGAAACAACGGTTAACAGTTTGTGGACTACTGGAAACGAAATTGACACAAGCCTTCGTGACATCACCCATCACGAATTGATATGCCTTCCTTATGCCCGGTTCCAACCTTATGGCTACCCCCAACCTTATATCTAGTTACAACTGTTACCTCCAGGACCCCTGTACAACCAAGTCCAACCTTTTCCCTCCTGGGACCGTCGTCCCCCCACCAACGACCACCAACAAGACCACCAATTCATAGTACACGAGGGTACCGATCACACACAAGGCAACACATGCCACCCAAGAAATACGTGAACCCATCACTCAGGTCACAAACTCCATAATCGCGTTATGGACACCACGAGGACCACTGTCGTACCTTGGGGACTAGTGTCCCATACCATTAATCGTGCAATCCAGGTACAACCACACACACCACACCACAACAGGAATCAATCAACGGATCACAACGAAGATATGAAACCATACTCAATCAAGGAATGGTTCACAGTCCAATAACAACGATGAATAACACAAGTCATCATCAACATTAGGAAGGTACAAACAACACACACGCTAGCATTACAACATCGAACTAGCATGCTTATCAAATGGGCAAACCGAACAGAGTTCCGAAGAACACACAAGACTCATCACGGTTCAACGAATCACAATGTTGAACACTTAGCACGATTCAAGACACCAAAACCTACAAGGATCCCTACCATATAGTTCTAGGCATACTAAACATCAAGAAGACTCTCAAATAGTTCCACAAAAGAACATCGGGAAGTCAAAACATCAAATACCGAGTCAAAAGAATCACGGGGAACAAATCCCCCAACAACCACCTCATGTTCCCCGCGGGTGGACCCACGGGTAGGCCCCTACCCGCGGTTCCGCCCGCGGGTACATACCCACGTCAACCTTGTACCCCGCGGGTGGGCAACGGGTGGACGCCTACCCGCCGTTCCGCCCGCGGGTACATACCTGTACACCAAATAATCCATTCGGGGATTTTCAACTCCAAGCTCAAATTCAAGTCCAAAACATGCCAAATCTCACCAAATACAACAAAATGACTTGAATCAAAGGAATAACCAAGCAATGGCATAAATGAACCCTAATAACAAGCTCTAGATATGCATTTTCACAAGACAATGCATAAACACTCACATTTCATAGCAAAATCACATGTAGAATCCAAGAATCATCAAATAGGTAAGCAAAATAGATTTTGTAGAGCATGGGTTACCTCTTGTAGACAAAAACCTTCACTTAGCACTTCACCAAGCTCCTAATAAGGATCACTTTCCAAACCCACTTCAAGAACACACCAAAAGATCATAAAGATTCTATCTTTAAGAAAAGACACCTTAGAAAACACTAAAAACACAAGATGAACATATATCTTACCCTCCTAGATGCCCAAATGTATGAAAGGTAGAATCTTGAGACAACTCTTGAAGATTTGACAAAGGTTCAACTTGGCTTGGAAGAAAAGCTATCTAACTTTTTAGAGAGAAGGTAAAGCTAAAGTTTGGAAAGTGTAAGGAGAGAAATGAGGAGTGTCTACTAGGTTAGCTTGCATTACTAACACAAGGTGAAAAGTCATGAATACCCTTACTAAAATGAAGAGGTGTAAGGGAACAAGGGAACTCCTCACAAAGCTTAAGGTACAACCTTGACTTTGGAGTTGACTAGTCAATTACTAGTCCCCGACTATTGAATTTTCAGGAATTCAAGTAATTAAATTACCAATTGAATTAGGATTAATTACTTAATTAATCCCTTAATCGAATTTGGATTACGGGGTGTCACAGCCATCCTAACCTGTTTTCTTAAGAACTTAGCCTGCTTTTCAATCTCCGGGTTAAAAGGTTCTAATCCTTCGTTCCCCGAAGAGCGAGTTCGCATACAACACCAAGTCCGCTGATAACAGAAACACAGCACAACACAAGAAACTTGTTATCGATTAGCGAAAATAAAAATAAATTAAAATAAAAGAAAATAGACTAGACTCCTAAAGTAATACTTTCACTAATGTCAGTACGTAACTCCACCTCCCCGGCAACGGCGCCAATTTTATTGCGGTATTTTGGGGCAAACAAATAATACCCGGAATATTCGGGTTGTCGAACCACAGGGAGATGGGGTACTAATCACTAGCTATTAGGTTACTCATATGAAACTAGTCCGAACGAAACTTGAAGGTTGGTTGATTGCATAAAATAACAAGCAGAATAAAACAAATAACAAGGTTTTGTAAACAATAGAACAAAACAGGATTCTTGGGATCACAATGTTTAATCACCTAGTGTCAATTATCGTTTCTAATATTTAGTTTGGAATTAAGATTTGTGTGGGAATGCAAAGTGGAATCAAATTACTCCCGTGGCTTAAACACCCGATAAGATCGAAGATCAGCATTCAATTATTCCTAATTACTACCATCTCCCGATGAGCAACAATATAGAATAAACTTCCCCTAATAATTTCCCCTTTCCCAAGGTTCAACCATTAGGTGCAATCGTGTGTGCCCTAATTTATGCCCCAACTCCCATTAGTGACACAAACATGACTATGAAGCTAGTAACTGTGGCCACTAATTACCAACAACAACAGATTAAAACAAGATTGTAACACAGATCATAAAAACCAAACATAAATATATTAAGAAATTGACGAACTAGGCACATAGGTTCATAAACAAATTCACCCAAAAATCTCTAAGGGTTTTAACCACTCATGGCCATAATAACAATCATTACAACGTTTAAAGATAAACAAATAACAAAGGGAACAAGAGAAAGAGTGAAAGAGTTCTCCCGAATCTTTCTACCCGGTTCTCTATTCCAAAGCTAGTTGTAAATCTTCAATTTGGTCCTCTTTGTGCTTTGCTCTTGATTGCCTTCCATGTAACACCCCCGATTTTCATGCCATTTTAAACTTAATTATGCAAGATAATCTAACCACAATCATAAGCAAAGCACAATAGAAGTCTATATAAATAAAGCTAGAAAAAGGGAGTATTATGCCACGTCCACACTAATGTGAACGCACAGGCAAGGTCAAACTAACAACAACAATCTAATGTTCAACATAAGAGGCACACAGGCCCAAAACACCTCTAAAACAGTCTGGGAAACTAAACTAGCCATCTCTAGCGTGCTCGCCGACTACTCGGGACCTGAAAAGCACATAAAGAAATGGGACGACGCCCGGTCAGCGAATAATGCTGGTAACCCATCAATACGCGTCAATAGCATATATAGGTAGATAGTATTATACAAAATCATTTTTGAAACGGAATACTGTATATATAAGTTCAAAGCCAGAGATAGAAGTCAACCACAAAGACTCTATATCACTCACAACAAGGACAAGGGGAAATACATCCCAAAATACATCAAGAAACGACAACGAAAACACAAGAAAGGCTCATGGCGTATTCTAACATCACTCAATAGAATACCACCTGACATGCTCAACAAATGAGGATAAAGAAACACGCATCGGCAACGCATGCCTTCGTGACATCACTCATCACGAATAGAGAAACACACATCGGAAACTCATGCCTTCGTGACAACACATGTCACAATTCAATATTCCATCCTTATGCCCGATTCCAACCTTATGGCTACCCCCAACCTTATAGCTAGTTCCAACCATTACCTCCAGGGCCCATGTACATCCAAGTCCAACCTTATCCCTCCGGGAACCGTCGTTCCCATCCGCCAACGACCGCCAACAATTTCCACCAATTCATAGTACACGAGGGTACCGATCACAACACACGGCCGAAGCCCTCCCAAAACACGTGAACCCGACACACAGGTCACAAACTCCATAATCGCGTCATGGCCACCACGAGGACCACTGCCGTACCTTGGTGACTAATGTCCCATACCATTAATCGTGCAATCCAGGTACAGCCACTCACACAACACCATCATAGGAATCAATCAATAGATCACAACAAAGATATGAAACCATACTCAACAAGGAAAAGATCACAATCCGACAACAACGATGATCAACACAAGTTATCATCCACAATAGGAAAGGACAAACCACACACGCTAGCAATTCAACACCGAACTAGCATGCTTATCAAACGGGTAAACCAAACATAGTTCCGAAGAACACACAACACTCATCATGGTTCAACGAATCACAAGGTTGAACACTTATCACGATTCAAGAAACCAAAACCTACATGGAATCCTACCATATAGTTCTAGACATACGAAACATCAAGAAGACTCACAAAAGCTCAATAATTCAACAACGGGAAGTCAAAACATCAATTACCGAGTCAAAAGAATCACGGGGAACAAATCCCCAAACCACCACATTACGTACCCCGCGGGTGGGGCCATGGGTGGACCCCCACCCGTGGTTCCGCCCGCGGGAACCATGTTCCACACCACTTGTACCCCGCGGGTGGGTTGGCGGGTGGACCCCTGCCCGCTGTTCCGCCCGCAGGTACATGCCTGTACCAAAAATAATCCCTTCGGGGATTTTCAACACCAAGTCCAAAACACCCAAAATCTCACCAAATATAACAATATGACTTGAATCAAAGGAATAGCCAAGCAATGGCATACAAGAATCCTAATAACAAGCTCTAGATATGCATTTTCACAAGACAACGCATCAACACTCACATTTCATAGCAAAATCACATGTAGAATCCAAGAAATCATCATATAGGTAAGAAAAATAGATTTTGTAAAGCATGGGTTACCTCTTGTAGTCTAAACCTTCACTTATTACACCTCTACAACCTCCTAACAAGGCTCTCTTTCAACACCAACTTCAAGAACACACCAAAAGACGATAAAGATTTCATCTTTAGAAAAAGACACCTTAGAAAGTACTAAAAACACAAAAGGACCATAAATCTTACCCTCCTAGATGCTCAAGAGTAGGAAAGGTGGAATCTTGGAGACAAACTTAGAAGATCTTGGAATGCCCAAACTTGGCTTGAAGAAGAAGCTAGCTAAATTCTAGAGAGAAGGAGGAGCTTTTGTTTTGAGCGTGTTAGGAAAAGAATGAAAGATGTCTCTAGGTTAGCTTGGGATACAATCCTTGGGTGAAAAGTCTTCTTTACCCTTACTAAAATGAAAAGGTGTAAGAGGACAAGGGAACTATTCATGAAGCATAGGGTACAACCCATTGACTTAGTTTGACTAGTCAATTACTAGTCCTTGACTATTGAATTTTTAGGATTTTTAGGAATAAATTACCAATTAGATTATGATTAATTACTTAATTAATCCCTAAATAGAATTTGGATTTACGGGGTGTCACATTCCAAAACACCAAAATTTGGGGAAAAGAAAGCTTCTAGGGTTGGTGGAAGATGATCCTTTTATAGCAGCAACCCAATGGAATTATTTTAGGAAGGTTCCAAATTTCAGCTTTCGGCGATCTTGACGCGTCGAGAATTTGCTCGACGCGTCGAGCCTCTAATCTGGGCGACTCTAGAAGCTACTGGAAATTTTCGACGCGTCGAGAGGCTGGCTCGACACGTCAAGGCTTTGATGCTCCGACTTCTTTGTCTTTTGAACCCTTCGTGCTTGAAATTCTTCCCTTGCTTTTACATTTAACCTGTAATGGTGAAAAAACACTACCAAACACCGTAAGTTATTCAAAACAAGTGTAAACCCATATTCTAACGAGAAAACAAGTATTAAATAGGCACGATTAGGCAACTTTGCTACTGAGATGAATCAGAAAAGCTATAAAAACATGCACAGATGTGATAACATCAACTATATAGTTAATTTTTGGACACAATATGTCATTGCTAGTGCACTCGAAATATATTCCAGTACTAGAAAATAATTATAATGCACTGGAAATCAAAATTAGAATGACTATAAAGCACATTAAATTTATAGAAAAACATGAAACTAAGGAAAATACTGAATATTGTAAATGAGTTAATACCTAAAATCGTCCTCGACTATAGTGATTTTTCTCAATTTTGTCCTAAACGACTTTGGTGACCTAATATCGTCCCAGACTTTTGTGTTTCGCTCAATATAGTCCCAGACTTTTGTGTTTTTGCTCAATTTAGTCCCTCATTGGTTATTCTGTCCATTTGGTGTTAAATAAATAGACAATTCAGTAATTTTAATATTGGTATCTCTTTACTCATAGACATGTGAATTGCGAAATCTTTTTTTTTTTTTTTTACGAATTACTCCCAGAATTACTCCTAAAATTGCGAATATAAAATTTGATTTGCAGGTCCGAGAGTAATTCTGGGTGTAATTCGTTCAAGAAAGAGGAATTTCGCACTTCACAAGTTGAAAGTAAAGAGAGATCAATATTGACATTACTGAATTGTCCCTTTATTTAACACCAATTTGACGAAATAACAAATGGAGGACTAAATTGAGCGAAACACAAAAGTCTGGGACGATATTAGGTCACCAAAGTCGTTTAGGACGAAATTGAGAAAAACCACTATAGTCGAGGACGATTTTGGGTATTAACTCATTGTAAATATAACTCAAGTTAGATATAATTGTGAGGTAAAGAACAATTGCCACAAACAACAAAAGTGCAATGTAGAAAACAAACTATAAAGAAATCAAATAAAATATTTAAGGTTAGGTACCAGTAAGAATGAGAATTGAACGGCGGAGCAGGCATCATCATCATCATCCATCATCATCATCATCATCATCATCATCATCCATCATCATCATCATCATCATCATCCATCATCATCATCATCATCATCATCATCATCATTCATCATTCATCATCATCATCATCATCATCATCATCATCATCATCCATCATCATCATCATCATCATCATCATCATTCATTCATCATCATTTCATTCATCAATCATCATATCATCATCATCATCATCATCATCAATCATCATCATCATCATCATCATCATCATCATCATCATCATCATCATCATCATCATCATCATCATCATCATCATCATCATCATCATCATCATCATCATCATCATCATCATCATCATCATCATCATCATCATCATCATCATCATCATCATCATCATCATCATCATCATCATCATCATCATCATCATCATCATCATCATCATCATCATCATCATCATCATCATCATCATCATTCATCATCATCATCATTCATCATCATCATCATCATCATCATCATCATCATCATCATCATCATCATCATCATCATCATCATCATCATCATCATCATCATCATCATCATCATCATCATCATCATCATCATCATCATCATCATCATCATCATCATCATCATATCATCATCATCATCATCATCATCATCATCATCATCATCATCATCATCATCATCATCATCATCATCATCATCATCATCATCATCATCATCATTCATCATCATCATCATCATCATCATCATCATCATCATCATCATCATCATCATATCATCATCATCATCATCATCATCATCATCATCTCATCTCTTTATCATTCATCATCATCATATCATCATTATCATCATCATCATCATCATCATCATCATCATATCATCATCATCATCATCATCATCATTCATCATATCATCATCATCATCATCATCATTATTATTATTATTATTATTATTTATTAAAGAAAATTATATAGCATTCGGTTCGGTTCGGTTTTTGCCAAACCGTTCGATTTTGGTTCGGTTCGATACTAAACCGTTCGGGTTACAAAATCCCGAACCGTTTGGTTTTCTATTACTAGTTCGGTTCGGTTCGGATAAACCGGACCGAAGTGCCCACCCCTAGTTCCAATCAATGGTTGAAAACTCCTAATACTAGTTAGAGGAAAACATCGTCGTCCATCAATTTTCTAAAGAATAAAAACCATAGAGATTTTGATAAATTTGTGGTGGACTCCATTTTTATAGAGGTGAGGAAGAAGAAGTGAAAGAGGGGAGAGAATGATGATCTTGAAATCTCATATGCGTAGACTGTAGAGGTGAGAAACAGAGAAAGCAAAAGTACAGATTGCCTGGGTTGTTTGTTTTAATAAAAGTACAAATGCGTTATTTCATTTAATAAAAGTACAAGTGGTTGAGTATAAAGTGATAGAATGGTCAAATCAGCACATGGCATGTTAGGGGAAAAATAGGAAAACTTGTATTCTTTTTATTGCTCCGTAAAAATCCGTGTAAAAGCAAAGTAGGACACTTAATTCGGGACCGAGGGAGTATAATATAATAATAATAATTAGAGCTCAACAAAAATATAGTGGATAAAAATTGGCTTGGTCTAAATATGAGCTATTTACCACATAGGAGGGAAGCCCAACCCAACAAACTCCCCCTCCCAACTATGTGGAAGATGTCGCCGTCCGTGATAGAGAAACAAACCACTGCTTCCCCTGCATAGGTAATCTGATAGCTTGAAATAGATTTCCTTATATCAATGTTTCCTTCCATATCTGAATCATTGTATCCGGTAATAATATGTTTTTCTGTACCCAAAGACAAACTCAGACTTGAAGTACCCTGAAGATATCTCAAAACCCACTTTACAGCATCCCAATGTTCTCTCCCTGGATTTGAGAGAAATTTGCAAACAACACCTACAGCATGAGCAATATCGTACCTACCATGTCAAATATGTCCAATCAACAACCAGGGCTCTGATACCACTTTGTTGGAAAAAATTCTCCCACTTCCTGTCACAATGAAAATCACAGACCCGACATGGTCCACAAATACGAGATAACACAATATCCCAAAATAAATGTTAACACAAGAGACACGTGATTTACGTGGAAAACTCCAAAACCACGGGACCACCACCAACAAAGTTTCCACTATAACAAATATTGGGTACAAAGTTTCTAGCTACCACACGAACCAAACATCCAAAGATAATCAAGTACAACAACTCTAGGCCAAAGACTTCTATAATGTTCCACAGACCTAAAAAGGATATCAACTCGTACTTAAAATATTCAACCACCACGAGCAATGAGAAAAGAATACAAATATTACGAGATTATCCAAAAGATGTCTGAAACAAACAAGCTGACCTCCAAAAGTATTTGGTGAAAAATACCACCCAAGAACCTCGGAAAACTTCACGGCAAAACCAGCAAACATGCGACAAATGATGAAACCCACCTAACACGCTGCTGCCGAACTACCAAAGGAGACAAAGAAAGAAGCAAAAGAAATTTCTGTTTCATTGCCACAAAACCGTCTGCCTCTGTGTGAACTGCTACCAAATCAATATATGTATGTGTGTCAATGTTGGAGAAGAAGTTTTTGCTCCTTTTATAGCTTCACTTGAAAATAGGAATTTATGCAGACAAATAAATGGAATTAATTTCATTTGCCTCTTCACATGCATGCCATCAAAAACGTTTGGTGCTCCAACTTCTTATATACCCTTATATTATTATATAATTATAATATAATATAATAATAATAATTAGGGCTCAACAAAAATATAGTGGATAAAAATTAGCACGGTCTAAATATGAGCTATTTACCACATAGGAGGGAAGCCCAACCCAACAAATATATATTTCCACTCTACTATACGTCTGTACTACTCATATATTGATATGATCTTCTTCTTCTTTATATGTTGTAATTAAGTATGAACAAAAGTGTAACACCCCACTTTTCTTAAACTTATTTACAGTTCTAAAACCAAAATCAAGATAAATAAGCAGCGGATTAACAAACTTAAATAACGAACTAGTGGGAATGTCACCGCCACAACCACCTCTCCACGGTGATTGCACAGGCTAAGGAAAGAACTAAGTCATTAAATCAAACTAACATTTAAATTACTTAATTTAAAGTCATAAGGGGGAAAAACACCCCGGTGTCTATCACCAAACATACATAGCATAAGTCTACAATCCATCATCAAAACATCATAACGATAAAAAAAAAAGTTTAGACTACTAGATCTACTAAGCTACTCTAACTCGATCAACTCTCAAACGCTAGGCCCACCTGAAAGGGGTGTTGCAAAACAACAAGTAGACAAATAGGAAAACACCCGTTAGCATGAAGCTAAGTATAACCACACTCAACCCTGTAAAGTACTATAGTATATACTTTGGAAATATATTTGTTTACAAACTCGAATCAAGCAATCTCAACACTTAGACAACTTTAATATAACCCACAGACTTTCTACATGCTCGCAACTTATAATATCAACAAGCATGCTTCAACAATAAATAACTCATAAACATAATCACTTCAACACATATTTCTCATAACAAAACTCATCATAACGAACTCATGCTATCAACCAATGGCATATTATCAATCAATACGAAATTATCCTCATGCTTTCAAGTTCTCATCATGCAAACTAGATATATAAGACATCAAAATGCAACTAAAGCAATCATGCTCAATATACAATCTCGGTTAATCATTCTCATTATGCAATCTAGTGCAAACATTCTCATTATGCAATCTCGTGCAATACTATACTCAAATGCAATCTCGTGCAAACATTCTCATTATGCAATCTCGTGCAATACAATAAGTATACTTATAAACTCGTTTGTAAAATAGAATACTTTTCTATGGAGGTCTCTTAGAGCCACAAGGACTCGCTTGCTTTCTTTTCTTAGAGACGCAATGACTCGCTTTCTTTCTTTTCTTAGAGTCGCAATGACTCGTTTTCTTTCTTTTCTTAGAGTCGCAATGACTCGCTTTCTTAGAGTCGCAATGACTCGCTTGCTTTCTTTACTAATGGATGAGGTAGGAACTTCACCGTAGCGTGAACGAACCTATCCTGGTACGGCTTCTAGCTGACCTATACTCAAGCTCATCCACCGAACCACTCTCTTGGTTCTAAACTGATCTCTGTGGAATCAGGTATCGAACTTTTAGCGTGCACACCCCCTAACTAGGATTCCAAGCCTGGCGGGCAGTTTCCAACCTCGTAACGTGGGAATACGCCGCGTTACATATACTTAGACCGCAACGTCCATTTCTTTCTTCCGAGATGACGTAGTCCAAACGGGTCCTCCAAAACAAGGTTTTCCTCACCATAGATATATTTAGATATACCGCTCATGCATCTCATATATGCAACATTTAACTTATGCAAAAAACATGCACATTCTTCTCAACTCATTCTCAACAGACAAGATAAAGATGCTTAACATGGAAATGAGATTTTTGGAAAATAATACTTAGGCTCACGTTGGCCACTTATGCACTTTTAAAACATGATATACTTGGAATGCAATTTACTGTAAAACATGCTTCAAATCTATATATCACAGTGATCTCTCAAGAAACACACAATCATGCTTGGTTTGCAACATATCATACTCTGTATACTTTTACAATAATAAGAAACTATAATTTCCATTGAACATAAAACACATTCTAGTCATGCTTCTCTAACAATTCTCATTCACAAAATGTTCATGCTTCTCTATTCAACTACCCAAATGTCATCAGGAAGGCAAGGGCAAGCAAAATCCCAAAATAGAGAACTCAGACAACATTTCTGTGAAGCATTCCATCACAAATTCTACTATAACATGCTCATTTCCAATCCAAATTCAACGAAATCAAAGCCCAAATATGCATCAAGACGGCCCCGAGGTACCGAGCCACAAGGGCCCGGCCACTGCACAGGGAGCAACTCGAGGACCATGGGGCGGGGCTCAGCAAGGCCCGCCCCATTAAGCCGCTAGCTTGCCGCCTCTAGGCAACGGCCCTCTCCTAGGGCTGTTCCCTAGGCTCGGCTGGCCACAGCTCTAGCCAACGGTCCCCTTGTTGGGCCGTTTGGCTGGGGCCGGTGCCTTGTCTGGTGCACACTGCCTGTGCACCAGATGATCTCTTCTCATCTGTAATTCAACCTCAGACAATTCCAACACATCCAAAATAATAACAACACATCATAGACAAGTAATAAATCACTTCTTAGCTCAAACACCTCAAAAATCTAACATTTCTACTCATTTCTACCTATGAAACAAGGCTTCACAGATCCAAAACTTAAAAGTGGGAGTCCATGGGGTTATACCTTTATTGTCTCCTCTTTCTTGTGTGGATTCCTTCTTCTTCCCAACTCAACCACTACCCCCTTCACCACCTAAACACCTCAAACAAACCAAGCAACAAAACTTAAGAATAGAATCTCAGAGATTGGAAGCAAAAAAGTGTAAGCTAGATGGAAAGGAATGGATGAATGGATGGAGATTGAGCCTAAGTAACTTACTGTGTTTCTCCTTTCTTTCTAGCAGAGCTCAAGGTTGGGGAAGACAAAAAAAAATGGAATCAGGAGAAAAGCCCGCTTACTATTCCTTTTATATGGGTTCAAAACCCTAGGATGATACTCAATGATTGGTGGAGGGTAAGGTAGTCTTTTGGTTGATTCTAAAGAAAATATCAGACAAGGGGTTGAAAGGCTTATGGTCCACCTTGCAGCATGGACCAAGTCTAGAAAGCTGATTTTAAATAGTTTGGGGCCAAAAATAGATTTTTCCAAAGATGATTTCTAAACAAACACTTGGTTCAGGTTTCTCCCGGTCTCACTCATATAGGATTTTGGAATTAAAATAAGTTCCGGTGTTGAATTAATTTAAAATGTAACTCAAAATAATTTATTCAAACACCAATTTATCTCAAAAAATTTTAATGGAGTGAAAATGACTATTTTGGAATTTCTTAAAATTGGATTTATAAAATTAAATTTTAGGTTGTCACAAAAAGACAGCTAGCAAAGAATCCAGAAGCTAAGCTAGTGTATTAGGTCAGGTCATGACTTCTTGCATCGGAATGGATTTCTTCCCCATTAATTTTATGCTTCGAACACCTCATCATGAGCCCAATGATCATCGCCATCATCATCAACCCTCCACCGCTCTCTCCCACTCTTTCCTTCCTGCACTACTCCTCCTCCTCAGAACTTCCATGGTATGTATGTATATATCATTATATTATTTCTCTCTATTACGATCACGCTCTTAGCACTTAAGCAAAAAATATAACTAGTAACAAAGGTGTTGTGACACCCCAAAAATCCACATTCAATCCATGGATTAATTGAGTAATTAATCCTATTTCATTTGAGGAATTAATTCCTAAAATCCTGATTTTTAATACTCAAGGACTAGTATTTGACTAGTCAACTTCAAAGTTATGTTGTACCTTGAGCTTTGAGGGGAGTTCCCTTGTTCCTTACACTTTCTAAATGTTAGTAAGGGTATTCTTGACCTTTCACCAAGTGTTAGTATTGTAACCTAACCTAGAAGACATCTTCATTCCACCCCTTACACTTTCTAAAACATTAGCTCTACCTTCTCTCTAGAAAGGTGAGTAGCTTTTCCTCCAAGCTAAGTTGAGACCTTGTCAAGATTCTAAGATTTGCTTCCAAGATTCAACCTTTCACCTATTTGGGCATCTAGGAAGGTAAGATCTAAGTCCATCTTGTGTTTTTGGTTCCATCTTAGATGTCTTTTTCTTAAAGGTAAGATCTTTATGATCTTTTAGTTTGATCTTGAAGTGGGTTTGGAAAGTAAGCCTTGTGGGGAGCTTGTTGAGGTGTAAAGTGAAGTCTTTTGGTCTACAAGAGGTAACCCATGCTCTACAAAACCTATTTTGCTTACCTATATGTGATTTCTTGGATTCTACTTGTGTTTTGCTATGAAATGTGAGTGTTTATGCATTTATCTTGTGAAAATGCATATCTAGAGCTTGTGTTTAGGGTTCCTTTGTGCCATTGCTTGGCATTTTCCATGATTCAAGTCATTTTGTTGTGTTGGGTGAGATTTGGCATGTTTTGGACTTGAATTTGAGTTTGAAGATAAAAATCCCCGAAGGGATTATTTTGCACAGGTATATGTACCCGCGAGCGGAACGACGGGTCGAGCTCCACCCGCGGGGAACGTAAGCCGGTAGGTGTGTACCCGCGGGCAGAACCACGGGTGGGAGCCTACCCGTGGGTCTACCCGCGGGGAACACAGTGGTGTTGTGATGGGATTTGTTCTCTGTGATTCTTTTGACTCGGTATTTGGTCTTTTGACTTCCCGATGTTCTTTTGTGGAACTATTTGAGTATCTTCTTGATGTTTCGTATGTCTAGAACTATATGGTAGGTATCCATGTAGGACTTTGGTGTCTTGAATCGTGCTAAGTGTTCAACATTGTGTTTCGTTGGACCGTGAAGTGTCTTGTGTGTTCCTCGGAACTATCTTTGGTTTCCCCGTTGATAAGCATGCTAGTTTGGTGTCTAAATGCTAGCATGTGTGTTGTTTGTACCTTCCGATTGGTTGATGATAACTTGTGTTATTCATCGTTGTTGTTGTTGGGCTGTGACCCATTCCTTGATTGAGTATGTTTCATACCTTCGTTGTAATCCGTTGATTGATTCCTGTTGAGGTGTGGTGTGTGTGGCTTTACCTGGATTGCACGATTAGTGGTATGGGACACTAGTCACCAAGGTATTGCAGCGGTCCTCGTGGTGGCCGTGACGTGATTATGGAGTTGTGGTCTGAGTGATGAGTCCACGTATTTCTTGGGAAGGCATGTTGTTGCCGTGTGTGTGTACGGTACCTTGTGTACTATGAAATTGGTGGCTTTGTTGGTGGCTTGTTGGTGGGGGACGACGGTCCCGGAGGTAAAAGGTTGGACTAAGAAGTACAGGGGTCCTGGAGGTAATGGTTGGAAAGAAGATACAAGGTTGGGGGTAGCCATAAGGTTGGAACAGGGCATAAAGCAGGCATACCAACTCGTGATGGGTGATGTCGCGAGGGCTATTGTAGCCAGTGTTGTGTGATCTTATCTTGTGACGTGTGTAGTAACAAAGGCAGGTGTGGCCTTGGCATGTGTTGCCGGTTGTGTGTGTCTTGTTCTTTCGCGTTGTACTTGTCGGGTTGTGGTCTATTGAGTGATGATAGATCGTGCCTTGACTCTTTTGCGAGTCGTGTTGTTCTTGTGGTCTTGGGATGTGTTCCCGTGTTGCTTGTGAGAGTGTTGAGTTTTATGTTGGCTTTGACTATTGGTTTTGAACTTATATATATGTATTCCGTTTCAAAATGATTTTTGTATATATACCATATCTATGTATGATACTTAACAGTACTGGTGGGTTACCAGCATTATTCGCTGACCGGGCGTCGTCCCATGTTTATCTTTGTGTTCTTACAGGTGATGTCTAGTCGAGCGCGATGTCTAGTGCCCGATAGAGTAGTACCTTTCCCTTGTTGTACGGCCTGTGAGCCAATTAGGTTGTTTTTAGACTTATGAACTCTTGGATAGATGTATACCATGCAGATTTTGGCCGTAGCGCTTGACGTGTTGTTAAGCGTGGCATAACACCCCCGTTTGGATTCTTTGTTATCCAGTTATCTTTTCTTCCGCTGTGCTAGTGTTTTGTTTTGTTATCTGCATGCGTTAAGGCTTTTCTATAGCTTGTTTTGGGGGGTTTTACAGGTGTAACTTCATACCGCCATTACAAATTCCAGGGTGCTGGACTTGGCCTTTACCGGGCTTTTGCTCGGTCGACACTCTCTGTATGTATGTATGTATGTATGTTGATGATTTGTATGTATTTATGTAGGAGTAGTGGATGGGAGTTTATTTCTTGGTGGAAGAGATCAATGAAGTGTTGTGAAGATGCATTGTCACATGGAGATGTGCAGGAAGATGTGTCAGATGAGGAAAAAGGGTTAGTGCAGGCAAGAGAGAATAATAAGAAAAAGAGACTGAACACAGAACAAGTGAAGACTTTGGAGAAGAGCTTTGAGGTGGGAAACAAGATGGAACCAGAGAGGAAAATGTAGCTGGCTAGAGATCTGGGATTGCAGCCAAGACAGATCGCGATTTAGTTCCAAAACAGGCGAGCTATGTGGAAGACTAAGCAGTTGGAAAGGGACTATGAATCCCTCAAGAGACAGTTCGATGCTGTCAAGGCTGAAAATGATGCCCTTCTTGCTCATAATCAAAAGCTTCATGCCCATTATTCTCACAATTATAATGATTTAATTATTTTAAGAATTTGGTAACTATTTTCCATTTCTATGTACATATTGACTTTAATTTGTTACCAATTAAGCTTTATTAATTTTTTTTACCAATTAATTAATATTCATATTATTTTGTGCTGAAAGTTGAAGATGAGGATTTTACTTTTATTAATAATAATATAGATTAATAGTATAGATTATTGCATAAATATAAATTAATAGCATAAATTTTTGGGCAAAATAAAGTTCAAATTCACAACCTCCCATATGAGAGAACAACTTGGTGCCACTAGACCACAAGGTTCTTGACTCAACATTTTCACTTCAATCCTATATTAATCAATATTAAGTGACAAATTCTTCAAAAATTCGAACACAATTGTAATTTTTTAGTATTTATAAGTTTTATTTAAAACAAATATCATTAATTTAACAAAGAAGAAATAAAACATAATTAATTGTACCAAGGACCTTGTGGTCCAATGATATTAAATTACTCTCTTATATGAGAGGTGATGAGTTTGAGTCTCCATAGAGGCAATTATGATCTACATTTGATTTAGTAATATTGAGGATAGGGCTTGGGGTGCGGCATGAATCACGTCCATCAAATTAAAAATACTTTGGTCCTACCCAGTCAAGAAATTATCCAACACAAAATTCAATCTTGATATTTTTGTTGTCCCAAAAAAATCCATCCTTTTTGTGAATAACAGAATGTTTTTAATTTGTATACATTAATGAAATACTCTTTTAAAAAAAAATTTCCTATTTAAAGTGTTTGATTCGGTCAATTAACGATCGGTCAACGACCTTGTGATCAAGTGACACGAAGTAGTGGCTGACATTATAACAAAATCAGTAATACTAAAAAAAAGTTAATAACTTTTAAATATTTAGATATTCCGAATTGAAATTCTAACTTAAAGCAAATATGAAGGAAAAATGAACAAATTAAAGTGAGAAAATGAAAAATTGTAAGAAAAAGAGAGTGACGTCATGCATGGAAGGGCACATGGAGGGGATCAGTTTTGAAGCTGAATAATGCAATACTAGAAACAGGGCAAGTGGAGAAGATCAGACTAAACCAATTATTAAAATTAATTTTTCTGAATACTTACTTGTTTTTCCAAAATAAAATAATTCAAATGGGATATATATATATATATATATATATATATATATATATATATATATATATATATATATATATATATATATATATATATATATATGGGCATCAGCTTCCAACTCCCAACTAACCAAGTCATATGGGATCCTATCACACTAAATATATTGTCGTTTGAAACCCAGAAACGTGTTCATTATTTTTGAATATTTTTATGTATTTACCAAGTAAAACGTTATTCTTAATCTGAAAAAAACTATAAAAATAATGTCAACTCTGTAAGTAGAGGTGAAGAAGGGTTAGGTTTGGCATTAACCATTGGTTTCAGTTTCAAAGCTGGTGTGGTTAGGTTGGTCCAGTACTCTCACTAACTTCAGGTTTAGTTTAGACCAATTCTTTTCAATTTGGTATCTTGATTGTTCATATGGAAAGATTGTACCCGAGTTTTAGTAGTATATAAGGGATAAACAGTTGAATTTATTAAAAAGGACAGGTGCAAAAAGGTACTCGTAAATTGCGCTTTTATCAAGATAGGAGGAATCTTGTGGCATAAGTTAAAAGACGCGTGTTATTTCTGAACAATTTCAATAGATATCGAAAAGTGATCTAGTTGTATAAATGTTATGTATCATTATACTTAATATTATTTAGTAAATTTATCTTAATTTGAACTGGCCCGCAGATTTAACCACGTTAACATTTTGTGTCTCATTGTATAATCTCAGTTATGACACACTGCAGTCTCATAGTAAAGTCTCATCTCACTAGAGTATTTTTTTTATAAAAAAAAAAAAAACGCGTGAGAGAGAAAAGGACAGGTAGGGCTAATGGATGGGGGTGGGGAAATGGAGAATTAAGAATCCAAAACTGCTACTATTCCTTCAATTCATTGTTGCCTCCTGTTGGGTGTTGCGTGCGCTTTTGATGGTGAAATGAGGGGATGGCTTTTGGCTAACGCTCCAGTATTGCCTTATATTAATGCATGTTCTGTGTCGGTGGGTTAGTCGCCAACTCCTAGCTTCTCATCACCTCATCCTTTATTTGTCCATCACATATCTTAACTATAATAACAGGGCGTTTGGTTGGAGGGAGGAATTATGTGGGAAAGGAATTGTAATTCCATGGGAGTTGAATTACTGGGAATAAAGTGGAAATTTAAATTCCAGTGTTTGGTTGACAGGAATAGAATTATTGGGAATTTCAATTCCAATGTTTGGTATACATGAGAATTGAAAGGGAATAAGTAGTATAAAGTCAAAAATGTCCATTATTGTTGTTAAACATTAATTTTAGGTTAAAAAAGGAAGGGGTAGTTTTGACTCATCACTATCTTTTTTTCCCAGGAATTAAAATACCAGGGAGGGATATGGGATTTTAATTCCATGAAAATGGGGGAATTGCAATTCCATGGAATTACAATTCCCTCCAACCAAACTACAGAATTTAATGGCCTTTGGAATTAGGTGGGGATTAAGTGGGAATGGAATTTAAAATCCCTCCAACCAAACGCCCTGTAAAGGTATATGATTTGGGAAGTAATTAATGTTACAATTAATGCCATAACATCCTTTATTATAAAAATAAAATTTAAAAAATAAAATAGCTATATATTATATAATCATATAAAAAATGTGTTCAATTAGAGTTTAAATTTACTCATACAAAATTTGAAATTTGCTTTCCAAATGAAATTATCTTAGTTATTATTCTTATTGTGAAAATTATAATATAGATGAAATACAATTAAGAATAAATTAATGTAATTATGTAAATTCTCTCTATAAGTTTATTTGAATATGCACATAATTAGAGATTATATTAACCATACAAAATTTTAATTTTAATTTTAATTGTAATTGTAATTTTTTTATTCTATAAAAATAATAAATACTTGACCAATAGAAGCTTAAAAATATTATTATATTAAACATTTTAAAATATTTTAATTTTTATATTTTAATTTTTATTTATAATAACATAATTTTTTTCCGTGCATCGCGCGGGTGAATTACTAGAATATATATATATATATATATATATATATATATATATATATATATATATCGGTACGAATGCTTCGCCCAGGAGCGAAATAGGAATGGATTTTGTCCGTCCACGTGTCCAAATCTAATGGATGAGAAACACTGATTTTTTAAAAAAGCGCGGTGGCATTTTCGTAAATAATTGAACATTGAAGTGCAAGTAAAATGTATTATAAGTGCATGTAAAATGTATTATAAGTGCAAGTAAAAAATTTACACTGAGCATCAATACTAAGTGCACCTATAGTTCTAAGTAGTTGCACCTATAGTTCTAAGTAGTTGCACATATAGTTATAAGTAGTTGCACCTAGGTGCATGAATGTTTGCGGGTGGTTTTCAGGGGTATTACTACCCGCTGAACTCAGATCAATGAATGTTAACAAGGCAAAATTACATGCACTTATAGGTGAAAGTAGGTGCACCTATAGTTATAAGTAGTTGCACCTATAGTTATAAGCACACCCAGGTGCATGAATGTTTGCGGGAAGTGAATGCTAACAAGGCAAAATTACATGCACTTATAGGTGAAAGTAGGTGCACTTGTAAGTGATTTTACTTGCACTTCGATGTTCAATTATTTACGAAAATGCCACCGCATTTTTTAAAACTATTAGATCTGGACACGTGTCGCGCGCTGATTCGTTCGCATATTCTTTCCTGAGCACTTATTCGCACCTGAGTGCATCCCTATATATATATATATATATATATATATATATATATATATATATATATATATATATATATATATATATATATATATAAGGGTTAAAGTGCGGGTATATATATATATATATATATATATATATATATATATATATATAGCTTCCCGGTTGTACGGTTAACTAAAAAAGACACACCTGAAGAATACAAATCACGCGCCTAAAGTTTTTAAATGTCGCATCTTAAGTTTCAAACGCACCTTAAGCATACAAATCACGCACCTTAATTAAGAAGGAAAACAACGCACCTTAAGAAGAAAAAACACACACCTAGTTAAAGCTCAATCGTTATACCGTGCACCAAGGCGCACAATGCATTATGCGCCCTGACCAAAACGACGTCGTTTTTATTGTTCATATTTTATGTGTATAATATTAAGAGTTTTATGTGTATTATGTATTATGTTAGACTATGTGTATTCTGTTATAAGTTTATGTGTATTCCGGTAAAAGTTTATGTGTATTATGTTATGAGTTTATGTGTATTATGTATTATGTTAGATTATGTGTATTATGTTATGAGATTATGTATATTATGTATTATATATTTATATTAGATTATGTGTATTCTGTTATGAGTTTATGCACATTTGAAACAGAGATATTTTTTTTTTCTGAATTTAACAGTAGAAACGGGAAACATGATTTCTAAATAAAGATGTGGTCAAAACAACGTCGTTTTGGTGTATTGTGCGCCCTGGTGCACGGTATAATTTACCGTTAAAGCTTTAGCCCGACACACCATAAATATACAAACCACGCACTTTAAACACACAAACAAATCACCTTAAAACCACAAACCACGCACCTAAAATTTTAAAATGGCGCATGATCGTACTAATTCGTACCGTAGAGATGTATGTATATGCGTATGTATAAGCATAAAGAAGAATCAACACAAGAAATAGGTGAAATTGGCTTCTTTTATTAAACTCGTTTGTTGTTGTTTGTCTCCGCATTCAGAGAAAGGGGAGAAGAGGGAGAGAGAGAGCCGAGAGATGGGGAAGGGAGGAAATGGGCCTCCCCTTTCCCAAAGGGCTCCAGGCCCTTTTAAAGGCCCACCGAGGCGGCGGGTTTGACCCATCTCGGGTTTGACCCGTCGCCTTTGACCCCGACCCGACTGCGAGCGATGGCACGGACCCGGGGTATATAACGTATCAAAAGCCCCCACAGCCCGTGCCCTGACGACGAGCATCGAGGAAGGGTTCGGGCTGGAAAAACGAGTCACACGGTCCGTGACATATGCCGGTTGCCTCGTTAAAAACCTTAGGCTAACAAAAAACCCAGCGGGAAAAAACTTTAGCCAAAGGAAAAAAGAGTGCAACGCTCAGACATAGTCCGGTGGACCGAAACGGAGCGCCCGACCCAGTGGTCGAGCTCGCAACGCAACTTGCGAAAGGCCGAGCCCAGCCGGTTTGCGACTGGATTGCCGGGCACGACTGGGTTGCCGATTCGACTGCGATCTGGAGATCTGCTAACCAACTATGGGGTTGGATTCGCTTGTGACCGAGAGACTGGATTCATTCGGGCGAAACGTTATTTGGGCGAAGCGAACGCGATTCGACCGTTTCGACCGACGAACGTGCTACTCGGGCAAACTAAAACGCAGACGAGCTGCTCGGGCCAGCGCAGCCCCCACTCCCGCAGGTGCAAGAACCGTCAGCACAAAGGAGTGGATACGACGGGTTACCGTCCGAGAAACGACATCGCGGTCGGGAAGTGCCTCGACCGGGTCCGCAATGTGAGTGCACCCGGCTATAACTACCGCGCCGACGATCGGGCACAACACCGCTAACGAGCGGTACACACATGTTGCTAAAAAAAAGCGGTAAAGCATCACACAAAGATAGTAGACACATCGCTAAAAGCGGCATCGCCAAGAGGCGGTAAACACATCGCACGGCATCGCCTAAAAGCGGAAACAACATCGCTAAAACGCGGCATCGCTAAGAGGCGGACAAGCACATCGCTCGGCATCGCCTAAAAGCGGAAATGTCATCGCTAAAACGCGGCATCGCTAAGAGGCGGAACAAGCATATCGCTCGGCATCGCCTAAAAGCGGAAATATCATCGCTAAAACGCGGCATCGCTAAGAAGCGGAATACATCGCTAAAAAAGCGGCATCGCTAAGAGGCGGAACAAGCATATCGCTCGGCATCGCCTAAAAAGCGGACATATCATCGCTAAAACGCGGCATCGCTAAGAAGCGGAATACATCGCTGAAAAAGCGGCATCGCTAAGAAGCGGAATACATCGCTGAAAAGCGATATATGCATCGCCGGAAAGCGGAATTCATCGCTGAAAAGCGGCATCGCTAAGAAGCGGCATCAACCGGTATAACCGGACTCATAGACCCGGTGGTGGCAATGCCAACCTAACCGGTCATAGAGTGCCAGTGGTGGCGAGGCCAACCTAACTGGTCTTTAGAAACACCGGAGGCGGCAGTGCCAACCTACTCGGTCTAACAAGGCGCGTGGCTCACTTCCCCTTCTCGTCGGAGGTGGCAGTGCCGACCTACTCGAGGTGGGAAGGCGTGTTGGACGACCGGGCTAATAGCCTCCAGGCGACCCCCATGCCAGCATCGCCTTACCCGGGCAGACGAGTTGAACCAGCCGCTCTAGGCCGACCAGGCGCATGGCCTCGGGCAACCCACATATCATATGTTATCCGAGCAGATGATTCGACCCGGCCTATCCTGCCCAGCCCCCCACTGTCGGACGTACTTAAGTATAAGGGCGTGTGACAGTGAAACTAGCGGCCGGGCGAACTTAGGGCGCGGTCTTCGGTCTTCGGGTGGGCCGTTTAGGACGGGATATTCCCGGCCTTGGGCCCAAACTGCAGTTCCCGACTCGTGGGCCTTGGAACCTTTCTTCGTCTTGGGCTTGCTTCAACTGCTGCTTGGCCGTCACGATCGGGGGATTCCCGAGTGTGGGCCTAAACACTTCACGAGGGCCCGCTGCTTGGGATGTTCCCGAGCATGGGACCTGTGGCACTCCCTTCCTACTTAGCCCCCACTGTGCGCGCTCGGGGCGCGAGTGAGTGCAGTACCGGAGAGGAGCGGGCGGATCGGGGAATATGCCGTGGTGTCGACCTCCCCGATCGGCGATATGACCAGTCGATTGCCTCGCCCGGTCAAGGGTCAGTCGGCTATTAGAGCCGCAGAACTAAGGCTATTAGAGCCCTGATTGCACACCCCTATCGGTGGGGACCGAGGGAGAGGAGTGACGGCTATTAGAGCCGGTTTGGCTGCTGGGCAAGGCGCCCGTCTTCAATCTTCGGACACCGCTATCGGTCGGAACCGAGGGAGAGGTGTGTGGGGCGAAGCGCCCGTCTTCGGTCTTCGGACACCGCTATCGGTCGGAACCGAGGGAGAGGTGTGTTGGGCGAGGAGCCCGTCTTCGATCTTCGTTGGAGCGTCGTCCGATTAGTCTGGAGACCCAAATTTGCCTACGTGGTAGGGCTTGGTGCCGGGGCTCTTCCCGGGCTTAACAATGCCGGTGGTGGCGAGGCCGACCTGACCGGGCTCTTAGTGCCGGTGGTGGGAATACCAACCTAACCGGACCTATTACAATTTCTAAGTATAAATTACAAGGAAATAAATCCTAATACAATTTATACTACGTAATACTACTATTATAAGATGACATTTAATCACCCTGGAAGTTTAATAATTCACAAATTCTTAAACTTGCTTTTATTTTTTCCAAAGTTTTGCATGCAGCCAGCTTTGTGTCACCATCTCTTTCCTTCCATTGTCTTGATTCCTGCGCTCCACCACCATCAGCCATTATTCTTTGCCTTTTGGGATTCCACACACCACCGCCACCATCAACGAATCAAAATGCATGCAAAGCTTCACCACCATTTCTACCAATAACACAACATGCAACTTAAAGCCTTTTTAATTTTCTTTTGCTGCTACATGTCGTTACTTACTGCCTTGCGACTACCCCTCTACCGCCTCCTTCGACTTGTGTTTTCTCCATGAAGAACTGGGAGAAATACACAAGAAGTGACATGGTGGACCTGGCACTGGCAAGCGCGACGAGAAGATAGGAACTTGGCTCCGGCTTGAATGATCTCAGAAGCCTAATTTCCCTGCCGGCGGCGATCCTCTGGAACTGCGATGGAAAGGACGGTGGTTGCATGTGTGGTTAAACCTTCAAATCCCTCTCAAGCCCAAGTAAACCTTTTATTTATTTTGCTGGAATTTCTGCTGTGGATAGCCGATGAAGATGGCGATGGCGATGGCGATGGCAAGCGAATGGTGCTGCACCGGCGGCTGATCGACAAAACACGGCGAGGCTGATCCTTTCGGCGAACTAACTCAGCGACGCATCGGAGCAGGTGTCCAAGATTGGCGGTTACGTGCGGCGAATGGCGGCCTTGGAATCTCCGGCCTTAATCGGGAGTGTGAGGATGGTGATTGAACTTCTGGTGGAAATGAAGTCTGATGGACGACTGACCATCTGCATGCAGTTGGTTCTTTATCCAGATTGTGCCTGGAAACAAAAATGGCCTCCCCTCTCTGGACATCCGCATGCAGGAGGGATCTGGAAGCAGCAAATTTAAATATCAGTTGCACCGGATCTCTTAAATGGAAAAGAAAATAGAAGATAAATAAAAAGGTAAAACGGTGGATTGATCGGAGCGCCGGTCAGGTAATCCGAGCGTCCAGGTTTAATCCCCACTTCATGTCCAAAATCTTCATTCCAGACTTCTTCGTGGATTTTTCTTCAAATTTCCAAAATTTTCCGTAGCGGCTTCAGCTCATTCTCTTTGGTGGTAGGACCGTAGCTTCTTGTTTCGGTCCCCACAGACGGCGCCATTTGATCGTACTAATTCGTACCGTAGAGATGTATGTATATGCGTATGTATAAGCATAAAGAAGAATCAACACAAGAAATAGGTGAAATTGGCTTCTTTTATTAAACTCGTTTGTTGTTGTTTGTCTCCGCATTCAGAGAAAGGGGAGAAGATGGAGAGAGAGAGCCGAGAGATGGGGAAGGGAGGAAATGGGCCTCCCCTTTCCCAAAGGGCTCCAGGCCCTTTTAAAGGCCCACCGAGGCGGCGGGTTTGACCCATCTCGGGTTTGACCCGTCGCCTTTGACCCCGACCCGACTGCGAGCGATGGCACGGACCCGGGGTATATAACGTATCAGCGCACTTTAAGTTTCAACAACTGACGCACCTTAAGCATACAAATCACGCATCTTAAGAAGGAAAACAATGCATGTTAAGAAGGAAAACCACTCAATTAAAGCTTTAGATCGACGGACTTATGTTTTCAACACCCGACGCACCTTTAGCCACACAGTACATAAATCATTCACCTTAAGCACAAAAACCACGCACTTTAAGTAGGAAAACCACACACCTTAAATTTGACATAGCTAGATGCAAAAAGACTAAAGTGTCACCGCGCGTTTTTTTAATCACTTTAATTATGGACATTGATTTAGGCAAGATCTATGTGTGTGTGTGTGTGTGTGTGTGTGTGTGTGTGTGTGTGTGTGTGTGTGTGCAATGTTGCAAAACACGCTAGGCGCCCCCTAGGCGCCGATTACTAGGCGCCGATTTATTATTATTATTATTATTATTTTTAATTAAAAATAAAATTAAAAATTAAAAATTTTTAAAATTTAGTAATAAAACATAAGGTTTCCATAGTTATTTCTTAGAAACTATTTACGAAAGTGGTTGTAAAAGTGTTCAAAAGATTGTTTAAACCATCTAAATACATAAAAAAACTAAAATTAAGAGCTAAAGAAGCATTTTTTTTTGAGAAATTAGTGGATAGATCTCGAAAAAATACGCGATTTGAAAAAAAAATTGTCCAAAACGGACAACCGAGTCAAAAGTTATGCCTTCCCGAACTTTTCGTAAAAAAAAAATAAAAATAAAAATAAAAAGCGCCGGTTCAGCCGGCTAGGCGGCCGGCCGCGGAGATGGCCGATTTCGGCCTTCTTCGCGGCGGCGCAATGACGCCTAGCGCCTAGGCGCGATTTTTGCAACATTGTGTGTGTGTGTGTGTGTGTGTGTGTGTGTGTGTGTGTGTGTGTGTGAAATAGAAACCAAATGTGGTGATAGGCTTCAGCTAAAAGATGAGGTTTAATCTCAGCCCCCGATCTAATCAAAATCAATAGCCCAGATTGATGAAAACTTAAAAAAAAAAAAAAAAAAAAAAAAACTCGGTGGCAATTTTATCTTTTTGTGTATTGGTCAAACTTAAGGTGCGCCATTCTCCTTCTTAAGGTGCGTCTTTTTTCTTCTTAAGGTACACGGTTTCTATGCTTAAGGTGCGTCAGTTCTTCAGTTGAGAACTTAATTAAGGTGTGTTTTTTGTTGAAACTTTAAGATGCGTCAGTCTAAAACTTTATGTGCGTCGTTTTCTTTCTTAAGGTGCGTATATTTAAAGCTTAAGGTGTGTCACTTTTCTAGTTTAAGGTGATAAGTATAAAGCTTAGATGTGTCTTTCCAAAGCTTAATGTGCGTCATTTTCCTTCTTAATGTGCGTATATTTAAAGTTTAAGGTGCGTTACTTTTCTAGTTTAAGGTGCATTAGTTTAAATTTAAGATGTGTTGTTTTATACCTTAAGGTGTGGGATTGTATAACTTAAGGTGCGTAGTTTTATATCTTAAGGTGTATCGATTTGAGATAGTTATCATTTTGCATGCATGTTGGCAGAAAGCACTTTTTTTTAAAATAATTTTTCTTGATTTGAGCCGTTAATCTATATTAATTAGATCAACGGCTCAAACTTCACCCTCCTTCACCTGGGAAAGTCTTTGCACGTGAACTGATATATATATATATATATATATATATATATATATATGTGTGTGTGTGTGTGTGTGTGTGTGTGTGTGTGTGTGTGTGTGTGTGTGTGTTATATTTATTTATTTTAATTTTAATTGAATAAATTTTATTTATTTTTCCAAACATCTTGTGCTCAGATGGCATGTAGTGACATCTCCTATGTGGGAGGTCATGAGATCGAGCATGAGCCGTTGTTGACTCTGTGTACTTCATTAGGTTGAGAAAGTATGTTTGAACAGATACTACAATGTAATAGAGTCAGTAACATTCAAATTTTATTTATTTATTTATTTTGATTCGAATTCTTATTTATTACCAAACAAAGAAATTTCTTTCATTGAGCTCATTCCAATTACTAAATATTTGATTCCAATTACAATTGTGACTTTAATGTTTGAAACAAATGTCCTCTATAGTCTCTATCTTATAATTGTTGTAAATCTACTTCTTTTTATTGTTGACCTAGTTGAAAATTTAGTCTTTCATATGATAACCTAATTACAAATCTAATACAACTTACTTTAAATGAAGAACTAGATTTACAACTAGGTTAACAATTAAAAGAATATATATATTTACACAAATTTAAAAACATGAGCTTAGATTTACAACTAAATCAACAATTGAGTGACTACATTTACAACAATTAAAATACAAAGACTATATTAGTAACTTTCAAACAATTAATGGATTAAAAGTGCTTTCAAAAAAAAAAAAAAGGATTAAAAGTATGATATTTTTATTTAAAATATATAATATATGAAATGTGTACATTTAGAGTGTGCTTAGTTCGCACATGAGAATCGGACTCGAAATAGGAGTTAAATACTTGGTAATGGTAATGGGTTTTAGGGTGTGTTTGGTTGACAAGTTTAGCTCTAAGGAATGAATATCAATGTGATTGGTATTAATTGTGTTGTTTGGTTGATAGATTTTTAGAACACTACTATGAGTTTCAAATACCCCCTTAATTGAAAACCCAATACCCAAATAAAATAAGGATATCATCCCCTTTCATTCACTTATTCCTTCTCATCCCCTTTGATTAATACTTTTAGATTTTTGTTTTTAATTTTTTTGTTTATATTGATGTTTTGGATGTCTTTATATTAGAATAAATTGTCTTAATTTTATGTTTCTTGTATTTTTAAAATATGTATTCCCATTATTGGATCATACATAACCAAACAACATTATTAATAATCATTATATTCCTATTCCACCCTACTACCAAACATGCAAAATACTTTCACTAAAACTCATTACTATTACCTAGTATTTGATACCCATTCCAATTCCCATGTACGAACCAAACACACCCTTAGTGAAAGTATTTTATATGTTTAGTAGTAGGGTGGAATTGGAATGATTCCCAATATTATTGTTGTTTAGTTAGTATAATCTTATAATGAGAATAAATGTTTAAAAATACAAGAACAAACAATCAAGACAATTTTGTTATCCAAAAAAAAAATAAAAATCAAGACAATTTATTCTAATATAAAGACATTCCAAGTACCAATATGAACAAAAAATCTAAAAGCACTAATTCAAACATGAAAATCAAATTACCAATTAGGAGGGAGAATAATGGAATGAAACCCTTATTTTATTAGGAAATGAGTTTCTAATTAAGAGGGTAAGTTCAATCGATTAACCGAAGTTTTTAAAACATTAACCATTAATCGAACCGAACTTTGTATTACCGAATTAACCGAACCAAAAAAAAAAAATCGGTTAATCGGTCGGTTAACCGATTAACCGAACTTTTTTAAACTAAAATTTTAAATCCTAAAAATAATACCTATAATAATAAATCCAATTAAAATAATATATATAATAATAAATTAATAAGAAAATATACAAAAACAATATCATAACAACATTACAAATTTATAGAAATTTTACAAATTATATATATATATATATATATATATATATATATATATATATATATATATATATATATACATATAGAGAGAGAGAGAGAGAAGCTTGCATACGTTTCCCTTATATCTTAAATGTCCTCACGTGGTTGGCCTCCAATATAATCAAACCAATAAATTTCATATAAATATATAATTCACTACAAATAAGTAATTTATTAGTTTTAAGTGAATATAATATATAATAGAAGTATATTATATATAAGTTATTATATTTAAAACCTAAACACTTACTTGAGAACATATGTTGCTAAATAAACACCCCCCTCTCCCCGGCCCCGGCCCCGGCCCCAGCCCCAGCCCCCACCCACCCATATTGGATTGTGCATTTATATACCCTATCCTCTCATCTCTAGGTATCAATTTTGGTTGAATCTAATTTGGATCTAAGAAGCCATAAGTGATTTTTCTATTCACAATCACAACCAATAATGTATATTACTAATAATTATGATAAATAAAATTAAAACTACTATAAACAAATAATACTAAATAATGTATGTATTACCTTATAAAAAACTGAATGCAAGAAATATCTGAAGTCTCCATCTTTAAGAAACGCATGATCTCCAATTTCTCAAGATCCAACTCATAATCAACATTGCTTACAATACCGCGAGACATATGAATCACATGATTTTATTCAAGATTGCAAGCAATTTTATTAGCCTTTTTTTGCATTCAATTCAAAGAAGCCCCGAACAACTATAGCCAATTCAAGAGCAGACTGTTGCGCTATTGATTCATATGTCATATTGGACTTTCCTTTTAATTGTTCATTTCATATAAGTAACAATTATTATTTTAAAAATTAAAGTTAAATATTATTTTAAAATACAAAAATTTACGAACACATTCAAGAGGACTATTGCATAATCAATCATTTGTTGGGTTTCTTGAGTAGACACAAGGCCTTGGTGATGTGCTCCATAGGGATGGCAACGGTGCAGCGCGAAGGCGAGGAATGGGGTCCCCGAATTAACGGAGAATTCAGTTAACCATTCAGTTAATTCAGTTAACCAAAGTTTCGAACCAAATTAACCGTTAACCGAAATTTTTAAAAATTTTTAACCATTAACCGAACCGAACAAGTTCGGTTAAAGAATGATTAACCGAACTTTGTCGGTTCGATCGGTTAACCGAAAATTTACCAAACTTTGCACACCCTACTTGATAGCTAAACCCATGAACCAATCACACCCTTATTATTAGTTTAAATTTTTTAGCTAAAATCACACACACACACACACACACACACACACACACACACAATATAGTACAGACCCAGAATGACGTACAAAATAATAGCTAAACAAGCTAAGGGAACTAATAAATGCAATAAAACTAAATATGTTAGTGATAGGACTTAAACCTTGGTGTGCCAACAAAGGATTAAAGACTCAGCCCAATGGACCAAGAGAGACTTAGTGAGTTAATGAGTGTTTTTAAAAGGAAGGGAAATGGTGCCTATTTATACTGTTGAGGGATCCACAGATGGTGTACAAATGGACGGCATCTGGCAGCCTTCATTCTGGACCACACACATGTCTCCCCACTACCTTGCTTCCAACGCACTCTTATGAATAAGTGGAGCTTCCTACCCTTTAATTCATAGGATCTTGATTGGCTTGATGGTTTGGGACTTGTGTTGTTATTATGTTTAAGGTCGTGGGTTTGATACCCTTTATTAATAATTCTAAAATAATATTTTGTTCCAAGCTTCTTTCTTTTCTTAGCTCCATAGAATTCCATTATTTTTGTTGGGCTAACACCTCACCCATAAAGATGAACTCCCCGTTTTGAACGGTTATGTCGACTTCCCCAATAAAATGGTCCCCTCGGTCCCATATAGCCATCAATATATATATATCCACATGTTATTTGAATCAAATAAAATTCAACACACACGTGATATGTAGTTTGACAACCAAAATAATTAAGCATTTAATGAGGATGAAACACATACATATATTATTGAATGGCATGTCAAAGTAGTGTTCTGTATAATTTATACTTAGGGGAAGATTAGAGGAGTGTGTTTGTGTTTTGTTTTGAAGATTAGACGGGACCCAAATATGCAGCAGAATCACATGTAGACTTCCTGTCATTTACACTAACACACCCAATCCAATCAGCATCCGAGAAAGCATCAATATCTCTTTCATAATCTCAAAACACCATAATATAATTTTTTGTTTGTTGAATATACTGCATAATTGATAAACATCATATCACTCAGTGTTCTTCAATTAGAGCATGCATGTATAGATTGACAAATCTTGTTTACTGCAAATTAAACTTGGAGATCAGATGTTAGTGTTATCTAGCTAGCTACTACTATACATAGCACCAGTTTACTCCATGTCGTATATATATATTGCTGGTTGAGGAAACTAATGTCCAATAATCTTGAGTTTACGGTTCGTATTCTTTAATTTATGAACAAGTGTTTGTACTGTGAGGAAATGAAGTGTGGTTTATTAATGAGAATAAGCAGAATATATATAGTGTACAACATAGGAGAAGTAGAGGAAGTTACAACTAATAACTAGTCTACAGCCAAGGACGGAGGCAGTATGGGGGCAGTGGGGGCAACTGCACCCACTCCCCCCACCCCACCCCTTTATATATATGTATGTGTATATAGACATATATAGCATTAAATGTTATATAAAATTTGTATTTATGTTTAATTTACTGATAGTTGTTGGAAAAATAGCATTAAAATGGCATAAATATAATTGACATGTTAAGTGGCTATTTTGTGGTACAATTATCAGTGGGGTCCACATCCGATTTGGGTCGGGACAAAGTGGATTCGGGTTCTTCGTAGTGAGACGAAGATATTGATATATTGTACGCTCAAAACGGATAATGGGTGAATGAGATATTGATTCTCAAAGTAGACCCATTGAGTTGGAAAAATGAAGGGAAAAAGTAAGCTTTTGTCCCACATTGGGTTGGAAAGAGGATTTGACCCCCCTTTTATACAAGAGCTTTTTTAGAGCTTGTAGAATTGTATAGCATAGAGGCTCTCTCGCGCGGTTGGGGGGAGGGGGGGGGGGGGGGGGTGCAAATCAAATTCCAACTAGAAACGAGATCGAAAAGGCTTGATTCAAGCCCGAGCTCGTGTGCGCCGACTGTAACATCTTACCATGATTGATGCAAGATTGGTTATGGCAAGGCCATTAAAGAGTGCTAACGGTATTGATGGTTAGATAGGCTATATAAGTGAGGTCCTCCCACTACTCAAGTACTGTCAATATACTGACAAAATATACACCATCCTATTATACTTGAGACAAGTGGGAGTACCATCCTATTATACTTGAGACAAGTGGGAGTCACTCTGCCCAAATCACTGCAGAAATTCAACTAAGGCATTATACAACAACACAAAGGAAAAACAAGCAAACAACTATTGTAACACCCCGTGTTACGGCCCCTAAAACCATTTAATTAATCAATCAATAAGCCCAAGAAAAACAAGCAAACAACTATTGTAACACCTCGTGTTACGACCCCTAAAACCATTTAATTAATCAATCAATAAGCCCAAGAGAAGGAATAAATCATAATGATTAATTAGGGAAAAAGGCCCACCATAGTCCATGGGCCCTCATATATAAACCCAACCCCTAAACCCAACCCTTAGGGGGCGTTTGGTTCAGGTTATATTACATAACCAAGGGAATGTGACATTCCCGAGCTTACATTCCTGTGTTTGGTTCATATTCTCGGAGGGAATATAACATTCCCAGGGAATGAAACATTCCCTCCACATAGGATTTTGAAGGGAATGTGATTCCCTTCATTTTCTAAGGTTATGTAAGATAACCTTGGATATTTATAAATTTTGTCATTTTAATTCTATATAGTATAATATCCTTAACATATTTACATATATATATATATATATATATATATATATATATATATATATATATATATATATATATAAGATAACCCTAAACCAAACACAGGAATATATATATATAAAAGATAACCCTAAACCAAACATGATTATATTACATACCTCAATTTTAACCAAACACAGGAATCTAACATTCCCAGTAATCTAACATTCCCAGCAATCTAACATTCCCTAAGGTAATCTAACATTCCGTGAACCAAACGGCCCCTTAGTTCCGAAAGGAATAGAATTAGCAAGCCTATAATATTAGTTCCTAATTAGGACTCCTAAATATATAAATAAGAGACTTAGGAGACACCTAGAACTGCCCACACGCCTAAACGCCCATCACCCCAGGAGAGCTCCAAGAATTCCCTTAGAAGAGATCAAGAAAGCAAGAAAGCTTAAAGAAAGATCCTTCATAGCCAAGGAATTAATTAAGGCTAAGAGGTAACCCATGTCTCAACAAAACCTATTTTCATAGCTATGATTTCCCCTTAGGGTTTTCCCCCGTATGATGGTGAAAGGCGAATTACTATGATTATTGTTGATGTTGATTTAATGATTCCATGGAGAATCTTGATAATCTTGATATTGGGAGTTTCTTGATAATTGTGATGTTCTTGATGATTAATTGGGATTCTTGATGAATATGTGTTGTTCCTGATAATTATGATGTTCTTGATGATTAATTGGTATCCTTGATGATTATGTGTTGTTCCTACCGAAGCTTGTAATTAGAAGACGAATCGTATTCTTGTTGATATAAAAGTGATTAGAACCCTAGGTTGTACCGTATGCTTTGATTCTTGGATTATCGGGTGGGAAATCGCATGTTTGGGAGTTGATTATGTTTAGAAAAGCATGATAGGATATGTGTCGTTCGTTTCTCGTATTTGATCCGTTAAATTGTCTACGTGTGGTCGTAATTGCGTTGTAAAGTGTCTAAGCATGGTTTCGGGTTCCACAACGGTTCCCGGGGCGAAAAGTGATGAAAAGAGTCAGTGGGGGGTAGGTGGGGGTAGGGGACCCGCCACCTACCCGCGGCTATTTCGGGCAGCTCCGGCAGCGGGCAGCTGCCCGCCGGGCACCCGCTGCCCGGAACAGTGACGGCCGGCGGGTGGACCCCCACCCACCGGCTACCCGCTGGAAAGTACACTACCTCGGGCTCCCGGCTTCCCCGTTTGATGTTTCCCCGATCCCCGTGGTGTCCCAACGGACCCCGTTTATCGTGCGTATGTCTAGTTTGATGTTTCGGGTACCGTTCGTAGGTTTATGAGTCTATTATAATGCATGCTAGTTGAATTGGTACCCGGTTGGCCTAGGTGGGAGAAGTATGAACCCCTTAGGACTGTTCTTAGCATGTGATGGATCACGCATAGGTTTGTTGTACGTTTATTCCCCTTCCCAACGTGTAATGTGGGTTGTATGTGCTTGCTATGTGTTATGTGCGCGTGTTGCCCCAATTCGGTTGCAATCGGATTGGTTATCCTGAGCTGCGGTTCAGAAGCCAGCTACAGTCAGATGGGAATTCCTGGCTGCAGTCGGGTGACGGTATCCTGGGCTGCGGTCCAGAAGCTGGTCGTAGTCAGATGGGAATTCCTGGCTACAATCAGATGACATTTTCCTGAGCTGCGTTTCAGAGGCTGGCTGTAGTCAGATGGGAATTCCTGGTTACAGTCAGATGACACACTCTCTTGGGCTGCGGTCCACTGTTTGGTTGCGATCAAACATTATGATGAGCTGCGGTTCATCGGTAGGTTGCGATCGACCTCCCCGTGTTGCGATACGGGGCATGGTGCTGCGGGGCTGTGTCAGAGTATATGCGCTGACCCTCATGTATGGGCATGCGATCGGTCCTGTGGCGCCAACAATGTGCGTTATGTGTGTGATATGGACGAGTTGTGACTATGAGTGCCTTGGGATGTGACTATGGGATTTATATTGGGGATTGTTTATAATGGGTTATGATTATTGTTTATGTTTTGCCTTATCTACCTTATCTGTTGTGAACTGCATGTGCTCGTTATAACTGCTGCTTGTGTCTGGCCTTATCTGTCGAGTCATTCCCGGTTTAAAGCTAGAGTTCGTAGGATATATCTTCATGCTCATAATGATTTTCGTATATCTATATATATCTCTATATGTATTGTATTTCAACGCGTTGGAGTGGGTTACCAGCATCTCTCGCTGAACAGATATATTTGACTTTCAGGCACAGAGGACTAGAGCACTGGAGCGCGCTAGAACTGGAGCGTAGAAGTAGAGTAGTTTCCCTTTCGGCCTGTGTGCCATATTATGCATTATGTTTCAATGGATATTAGTTAGACCGCCTGTGCACCTGGGTTCTCTAGCCCAGGTGTGGCATAGCACCCCGTACACTTATGAGATACTTGGGATGTAATGGAATATTACCTTTATTATGTAAGTTTAAAATATCTTAAAAATCTGGGGTGTTACAGTTGGTATCAGAGCCTAAGTTTGACCCTAGGAAAAGACTCTTAAGACCGGACTTTAGGACGTTAGGCTTGAACTCTAAGTACCTAGGAACATAGGACTCAGGAACCCTAGGACGCGCGGTGAGATTGTGAAACCTACACATGACTTCCCTACACGTTGCCCTTTCCCATTCTAAATCCCTTCCCCACTTATCACTTCACCAGAAGTGCGTCGAACTCTAACTTAGTATTCTTGTAAACACTGACCAGAAAAACGATAGCATGGCACCGAACAGAAGGCAATCAAGGACTCCGGAACCCGCCACCAGCGACCCCTTGACTCAAACCCTACAGCAACTAACACAAGTCGCGCAGGCGTTAAGCGACGCGGCCCTTCGCAACACCAGGCCCCCACCGCCTCCGGTGAATGCAAGCTCTGACGTCGCTCGACAAGTCTCGAATCACCGACCACCCACGTTCTTCGGAGAAGAGGACCCCGCAGTCCTGGAGGAATGGATTCGGACCCTTGACAAGATTCTAGGGGTAGTAGAATGCCCGGAAGAGCGTCGTGTAGAAATAGCCTCGTTCTACTTCGGGCACGAGGCCGACCTCTGGTGGATCCACGAAGGACCCACCCATCGACAAGAACCAGGGTTCAACTGGGAAAGCCTCAAGGCACGTTTACGTGAACGGTTCTACCCAACCCACATAAAAGCATCCATGTACGAAGAGTTCCTTCATCTAAAGCAAGGGACGACCACCGTCATGGAGTACCATAAACGGTTCCTCGAACTGGCGCGCTTCGCACCCGAACTTGTCCCCACTGAGGTGACCAAGGTGGAAAGATTCGTATCGGGCCTCAACTTCGAAGCCCGGAAGGCACTAGTAGTAAGTAGGCCCCGGACCCTCAATGAGGCTTACGTCAGTGCCGCAAACCTCTATCGGATCCAACTACTTCAACGCGGAGCTCAGGAACAAATGCGAAGAAGGAACACCGGAAGTGGGGCACCACCGGTGAAAAGATCAAGGAACGACATCGGCACGAGATCAAACAACCCGACTAACCCAAGACCGCCCCCGGGGAGCAACGAAGCGAACCCAAGAAACTTTCCTTGCCCGAGATGCAACAAAAGCCACAGAGGCAAGGACTGCGCAGGCAACCCCTGGCGATGCTTCAACTGCGAGGAGGAAGGACACAAGGCCTTCCAATGCACTCGGCCCCAAAGACCGCGTCCCACCACCACACAACACGGGGGTGCCGGTCACCAAGGGGGCTACGGCGCTCCCGGAAAAGTATTCGTCATGAGCCAAACGCAAGCCGACCTCGGAAACGAAGAAGACCTAGAAGGGGAAAACCCAAACCCTGAAGACGAGGACCATACGGGCCCCGCCGAAGAAAATCCCGAAAGCGAATTCTGTCTAGGATAAGCCATCACCCCCTTGTAGCCGTTCCCTGCATCGTATCGACCACTTATTTAGTTTAATTACTTCGGGAGCAATATGTCTACTTAACTTAGCTACTTAGAAAGTATTATGAATAAAGATTCATTTTCGTTCAATTTCCAATTCCACTACGAGAGTAAAACACAAGTTATGTCATCCACCCAACCCTTCCTCACTAAAAGACGAAACAAGGAAAAGGACAAAAATCACCTCACCAAGTAACGCCTAATGTCACCACTAGGGATTGAACCTTAGACCTCCCATTTATAAGTCCAAGCCCCAACCACCTAGCCCATGTGTGTTTCTTGAAACCACAAGGGAACACCCTCTTAATAAACCCCTCCAAATCCCTTAAACCCACAAAATCCCCAAATCAAAAACCCTTCTTCTTCTTCCTCTTCCCTTCTTCTTCCCCACTCTTCCCCTCACACACCTCACACACCTCGCCGCCCCACCCCAACAGAATCGACGACCACGCACCCTCCATCGCCGGCCGAACGCCGCCGCCAACCAGCACACCGCCGCGCCGCCGTCCCAACCGACGTCACCACCGCCCGGAGAACGCCCAGCGGCGACCCGCTGCTCCCTGCCGAACGACGTCGCCCGCCATCCACCCGAGCTTCGCCCGCTGCCACCAACGCCCACGCGACCGTAAGCCTCCACCACCCTCGCCGGAAAATAGCCGAGCTCCGCCCCTCCATCGCCACCGGGAAGCGGCACGAACCACTGCCGGAAACCTCGCCGGAAGCTTCGCCGGAGAACCTGTCGGAAAACTCGCCGGAAAAACCACCGCCGTCTCGCCGGAAACATCACCGGAAAAACACCACCATCAAGAATGCCGAAGAAACCCCTCGGAATCCGCACCCCGGAGTGGAACAATGCCGATTACACCGTAATCGGAGGTAAAGCACTCGAACCCGACCAATTCTCTCCGGAATTGGTTGACATGCTTAAACATCAAGGGCTTTTAGATACTTACCTCGCCATCAAGGGGGACACATACCCCGACTTGGTAAAAGAGTTCTACCAACACCTTGTGGCCACCAAACGGGGTGACAAGATAGAAATTGCCACCAAGGTCCGTGGCAAGGAAATTGTGCTTTCCGAAGGCCGGTTGGCCAAACTCTTGAAATTGACCACCACGGGTGTGTCCAGCTATGACCGAAAGGGGTGGATTGACACCCAAACTACGGGGTACAAGGACTACCTCGGATACTTGCTCGGGAAAGAGGACGGGTTCACCTCGGCCACTCGACCAAACCGAAAATGGTTATCGGCGGAGCAAAAGATATTGGTTATGATTGTAACCGATAGCCTCTTGCCCACCAATAACAAGAGCAAGGACGTAGGGAGCTTGGAGTGCACCTTTGCGTACCTCCTAAAACATAAAATCAAGTTCAACCTGCCGGCACTCATGCTAAAGCACATGGAGTTTTGCAAAACAAACAACCGGCTTAGCCTACCTTACGGGATGATCCTAAGTTGGATCATGGAGAAAAAGGGGGGTAGACCTAAGCCACACCGAGGTCAAAACCGCCAATGGCATGGTTTTCAATGCCCAAAACCTCCGCCACAACGACATCTACTTCATCGAAGGAGGACACTATCTCACCCTCGAAGAAATTTGCCAAAAACCCGATGAGGAACGTAGGGAATTGGTTGATCGGTTGGACATCTCCAACAAAAAGCTCAAGCGGGCCATGCAAGATTGCGGAGGCACGGAAGAAAATGAAGGACAAGAGGAGGAAGACGGGCCTAACCCGTCAGTGCACCCACAGCCAGGAGGGAACCCGAGGGGGCAAGACGAGGGTTCGGTCAACGAACGCATACTCGCACAGCTCGACCGACAGAATCAAATCATGGAAGAAGGGTTCTCATCCCCGATCCGCACCACACACGCACTCGATCAAAGGGTAGCCACGATCGAGGCCGCCTTGGGCACTCGCGGTGCACCCAGTTCCAGCGCAGGAAACCGAGGTACAACCGAAAACTTCTCTATCACAACACCATCAAAAGTTTAGCCTACCCCAAGCCAAGACAAACGTAAGGCCGCAACCCTAATCAGGAGGCCGAGCTACGAGGTGTCTAGGGGTGAAAGGATGGACTATAACACCGGGCTTCGGGGACGAAGCCCCTTGTAAAGGGGGGGGAGAGTGTAACACCCCGTGTTACGGCCCCTAAAACCATTTAATTAATCAATCAATAAGCCCAAGAGAAGGAATAAATCATAATGATTAATTAGGGAAAAAGGCCCACCATAGTCCATGGGCCCTCATATATAAACCCAACCCCTAAACCCAACCCTTAGTTCCGAAAGGAATAGAATTAGCAAGCCTATAATATTAGTTCCTAATTAGGACTCCTAAATATATAAATAAGGGACTTAGGAGACACCTAGAACTGCCCACACGCCTAAACGCCCATCACCCCAGGAGAGCTCCAAGAATTCCCTTAGAAGAGATCAAGAAAGCAAGAAAGCTTAAAGAAAGATCCTTCATAGCCAAGGAATTAATTAAGGCTAAGAGGTAACCCATGTCTCAACAAAACCTATTTTCATAGCTATGATTTCCCCTTAGGGTTTTCCCCCGTATGATGGTGAAAGGCGAATTACTATGATTATTGTTGATGTTGATTTAATGATTCCATGGAGAATCTTGATAATCTTGATATTGGGAGTTTCTTGATAATTGTGATGTTCTTGATGATTAATTGGGATTCTTGATGAATATGTGTTGTTCCTGATAATTATGATGTTCTTGATGATTAATTGGTATCCTTGATGATTATGTGTTGTTCCTACCGAAGCTTGTAATTAGAAGACGAATCGTATTCTTGTTGATATAAAAGTGATTAGAACCCTAGGTTGTACCGTATGCTTTGATTCTTGGATTATCGGGTGGGAAATCGCATGTTTGGGAGTTGATTATGTTTAGAAAAGCATGATAGGATATGTGTCGTTCGTTTCTCGTATTTGATCCATTAAATTGTCTACGTGTGGTCGTAATTGCGTTGTAAAGTGTCTAAGCATGGTTTCGGGTTCCACAACGGTTCCCGGGGCGAAAAGTGATGAAAAGAGTCAGTGGGGGGTAGGTGGGGGTAGGGGACCCGCCACCTACCCGCGGCTATTTCGGGCAGCTCCGGCAGCGGGCAGCCGGCGGGCGGGCAGCTGCCCGCCGGGCACCCGCTGCCCGGAACAGTGACGGCCGGCGGGCAGCCGGCGGGTGGACCCCCACCCACCGGCTACCCGCTGGAAAGTACACTACCTCGGGCTCCCGGCTTCCCCGTTTGACGTTTCCCCGATCCCCGTGGTGTCCCAACGGACCCCGTTTATCGTGCGTATGTCTAGTTTGATGTTTCGGGTACCGTTCGTAGGTTTATGAGTCTATTATAATGCATGCTAGTTGAATTGGTACCCGGTTGGCCTAGGTGGGAGAAGTATGAACCCCTTAGGACTGTTCTTAGCATGTGATGGATCACGCATAGGTTTGTTGTACGTTTATTCCCCTTCCCAACGTGTAATGTGGGTTGTATGTGCTTGCTATGTGTTATGTGCGCGTGTTGCCCCAATTCGGTTGCGATCGGATTGGTTATCCTGAGCTGCGGTTCAGAAGCCGGCTACAGTCATATGGGAATTCCTGGCTGCAGTCGTGTGACGGTATCCTGGGCTGCGGTCCAGAAGCTGGTCGTAGTCAGATGGGAATTCCTGGCTACAATCAGATGACATTTTCCTGAGCTGCGGTTCAGAGGCTGGCTGTAGTCAGATGGGAATTCCTGGCTACAGTCAGATGACACACTCTCTTGGGCTGCGGTCCACTGTTTGGTTGCGATCAAACATTATGATGAGCTGCGGTTCATCGGTCGGTTGCGATCGACCTCCCCGTGTTGCGATACGGGGCATGGTGCTGCGGGGTTGTGTCAGAGCTATATGCGCTGACCCTCATGTATGGGCATGCGATCGGTCCTGTGGCGCCAACAATGTGCGTTATGTGTGTGATATGGACGAGTTGTGACTATGAGTGCCTTGGGATGTGACTATGGGATTTATATTGGGGATTGTTTATAATGGGTTATGATTATTGTTTATGCTTTGCCTTATCTACCTTATCTGTTGTGAACTGCATGTGCTCGTTATAACTGCTGCTTGTGTCTGGCCTTATCTGTCGAGTCATTCCCGGTTTAAAGCTAGAGTTCGTAGGATATATCTTCATGCTCATAATGATTTTCGTATATCTATATATATCTCTATATGTATTGTATTTCAACGCGTTGGAGTGGGTTACCAGCATCTCTCGCTGAACAGATATATTTGGCTTTCAGGCACAGAGGACTAGAGCATTGGAGCGCGCTAGAACTGGAGCGTAGAAGTAGAGTAGTTTCCCTTTCGGCCTGCGTGCCATATTATGCATTATGTTTCAATGGATATTAGTTAGACCGCCTGTGCACCTGGGTTCTCTAGCCCAGGTGTGGCATAGCACCCCGTACACTTATGAGATACTTGGGATGTAATGGAATATTACCTTTATTATGTAAGTTTAAAATATCTTAAAAATCTGGGGTGTTACAACTATGGCTGGAGGTTGGTCCTTATTATCACATATACAATGTTGTATAAATGTATATGTGCCTATTATGCCTTACATTTGGTATCAGAGCTTGTTTATCTCTGCCTAGTTGTTCAAATTGCTATTATTTTGTAAAAGTATATTCTGGAAAAAATACTGTATGCCTTACATTTGGTATCTCTTTATATGCAATTTGAATCCAAATCCAGTGTCGTATCTATGTGAATGTATATAGATGTCTATTGATTTGTATACAAACTTTAATACAAATGATGTATATGCATACTGTCTCAAGTAATAAAAACATGTATCCGCATACTGTCCCTAATAATAATAATAAAAACATAATTTTGAACCTGTTGCCTTCGCATTCTGAGCCGATGCATCCCTGTCTCCTTCGTACTGCCTCTGCTTCATGGAGACAAGCCCAGTGGCCTCTGCTTCATGGACAAGCTGGTTCCCGGTGGCGGTGAGCGGCGGAAGTGGCGGTGCTGGCTTGTCCGGCGACCTCGCTGCTTCCGGCTTCCTTCAGGCAACGCCGGGGACAGTGGCGAGCGGCGGAGAGGGGTGGCGGTGTCGCTGGTTCCCGGTGGCGGTGAGCGGCGGCAGTGGCGGTGCTGGCTTGTCCGGCGACCTCGCTGCTTCCGGCTTCCTTCAGGCAACGCCGGGGACGGTGGCAAGCGGTGGAGAGGGGTGATGATCGATCTCTCTCCCGTTTGTGCTTTCTCTCCCGTTCGATCGTTCCGACTCTGTGTAGTCGATTCCGCACTTTGATCTGATCTGTAGATCAGTAATTGATAGGGCAGCTAGGGTAATTTTTGTTTAATGGGGCATGGGCCTCATTCAATTAAAAGGATAACAAATGGGCTTGTCTCTGTTAATTAAATTTTTCTCTTCTGGGCCTATTTCAATTGAATTAATTTGTTTTAGTAAATATTCATTAAGCATTTAATTCTGGGCTTGCAATTTGGTATTAAACTATTGAAAATTATATTGTTTTAATGAAATTTTCATTCAAATTGCAAATTGAATTTAAATTATATTATTTGGTATGCTCATGTTTTAAATTGCTATAATGTTTGTGCAATTTATTTGTTTCATATGAGTTTATGTATTTGTAATATGCATGTTATGTCCAATTAGCATAATTTTAATTTATTTTAATTATGCGATTTAATTTTATGCCTTAGAAATGCATATTTTAGGAATTTCTTAAACTCCTTAGTACTTGGACTTTGGTAGTGCCTTTTAGGAGTTTGTTGAAGTCCTTAGAAGTTGGACTTTAGCATATTGCGGTTATAAAATTACATAAGGTTTAGTACGACTATGATAGTGCCTGAAGGTTAGCACATTAAGATCAAAAGTTCACCTATTCTTAAAGTCTTTTTCCAAACCGTGAACATCAAATTTTTGAATCAAACCCTTCAAAACGTTATGCTATAATATGAGAATGCATGAACCGGGGAAAATTTCTTGGGAAGAAAACTAGAATAGCCAATATGCTACTAGTTCCCTTGGAATCCTACTCTGTCTAAGGAGTTGGTATTTAACCGAGTTCATCTCGACCAACTTTCCTGGGAGTATACTCGGTAATTGCTTATCATGTTAAGTGCATAGTTGGTTTTGTTAAATCTAACCCGATGTGATAATACAAATTTAATTAGTTAAGGAGTAGCCACAGCATCCTTAATTTAATTAAAATTGTATATCAAGTTTTTCCAAATCACATAAAGTTTAGGCATAAATTGTGATTAATTGTATGTAATATGATGAAATTTAGCCCACAGGCAATTTTGTTATATTTGTATGGTTAATCAGGATAAAAATACCAAACTATGATCATAATTTAGCCCACAGGCAATTATGCATCGACATATAGTCTTTGGTAGTTTTATCGTTGAGAATAGAAATTCAACCTTGTTCCCATCCCATTTCTATTCTAAAATTTTCTAAGGTCCCTTTTGCGTAAAAATTTAGCCCACAGGCAATTTTTATGGCATTTGGATCTTTAACATGCATCATTTACATTGGTAATGTATGCGATTCAGTTAATTTTTATGCCTCAAAATTCTAATCCAAACATTTACCTTTACAGCATCTCAATCCGTTACTCATACTGATTTGAACATCGAAGTTCCCGAACTTAGGGGCGACAACTACAAAATTTGGAAAGAAAGGATTCTTCTAAGTTTAGGGTGGAGAGACTTGGACTTTGCTATCCATAACGTGCAACCACCGGTCCCCACTGAAAAGAGTACCCAAGATGAAATTGCACTATATGAGCGATGGAATAAGTCCAATCGGCTCAGTACAATGTACATCAAGGCGAAAATATCTGATGAGATTCGGGGCTCCGTTAGTGAGGAGCATGACGATGTCCAAGCATTGCTCAAGTCTATTGACGACCAGTTCGTCACCTCAGAAAAGGCTTTAGCAAGCACCCTCATCATGAGATTCTCCTCTCTCCGTCTCACTTCCGTCAAAGGTGTGCGTGCGCACATCATGGAATTGCGAGACATTGTGGCTCAACTTAAGACTCTTGGGGTAGATATGTCGGACGACTTCATTGTGTACTATGCTTTGTACACCCTACCATCACCGTATGGACCTTTTAAAATTTCTTATAACACACATAAGGAAAAATGGTCCATAAATGATTTAATGACCATGTGTGTTCAAGAAGAAGGAAGATTGGTGATGGAAATGGGAGAAAGTGCCATGCTGGCTACGGCACACGAGAAGTCTAAGTCTGGCAAATCTCGAGGTTCCACTTCTAAGGCTAAGGGGAAAGGAAAACTTTCACCTCAAGCAGACATAAAGAAGGTGCATAAGTGTTTCTTCTTTAAAAAGAAGGGGCACATGAAGAAAGATTGCATCAAGTACAAAAAGTGGATCGAGAAGAAAGGTATTCTATCCTCATTCGTTTGTTATGAATCTAATATGTCTGAAGTTAACACTAATACTTGGTGGGTTGATTCTGGTTCAACAATCCACATTGCAAACTCTTTACAGGGAATGCAGGATCTAAGGAAGCCGGTGGGAAGTGAACGAACCATCTTATCAGGAAACAAGATGGGGTCACAAGTGGAAGCCATTGGAACATGCAAGCTTATTTTAAGTAGTGGCTTTGTTTTGATTTTGAATAAGACATTTTATGTACCAAGTTTCTCCCGAAACTTGATATCTGTTTCTAGACTTGTGCCGTTGGGTTTTTCCTTTAATTTCCAAGACAAGCGTTTTGATATTTTCAATAAATCAACATGTGTTGGATACGGTACATTGTCTGATGGTCTTTATCGTTTAAATTTACAAAACAATACCACTTATAGCTCATTGCCTGTTCACTCCGGTTCCAAAAGATCGAGTGTTAGTGAGAACTCCTCTATGTTATGGCATCGGAGATTAGGTCATATCTCCCTTGAACGTATAAAGAGATTAGTAAATGATGGAGTACTTAGTACTCTTGATTATACTGATTTCGAGACTTGTATAGATTGCATTAAGGGAAAGCAGACGAACAAGTCTAAGAAAGGTGCCAAAAGGAGTTCAAGCATATTGGAAATCATACATACTGACATTTGCTGTCCAGATATGGATATGCCAGGTCAAAAGTATTTCATCACCTTCATTGATGATTACTCGCGATTTACCTATGTGTATTTGATTCATAATAAGAATGAAGCGTTGGATGCCTTCAAGTCTTTTAAGGCTGAAGTTGAGAACCAATGTGGGAAACGAATACAGATAGTAAGATCCGACAGAGGTGGTGAATACTATGGTAGGTACACTGAAAGTGGACAAGCACCTGGTCCGTTTGCTAAGTTTCTTCAAGAATATGGGATTGTTGCCCAATACACCATGCTTGGTTCTCCGGACCAAAATGGTGTTGCTGAAAGAAGAAACCGCACGCTTATTGATATGGTGCGGAGTATGCTTAGCAACTCAAAACTTCCTAAGTTTTTGTGGGCCGAAGCACTTAAGACGGCTACGTATATATTAAACCGTGTTCCAACCAAGGCTGTCCCAAAGACGCCATTTGAGTTATTTAAAGGTTGGAAACCGAGTTTGCAACATATGCGTGTTTGGGGATGCCCGTCTGAGGTGCGGATATATAACCCACAAGAAAAGAAGTTGGACCCGAGGACTATTAGTGGTTTCTTTATTGGATACGCACAGTCCTCCAAGGGATACAGATTTTATTGTCCATCTAATTCAACTAGGATTGTGGAATCAAGAAATGCTAAGTTTCTTGAAGATGACATGATTAGTGGGAGGGATCGGTTCAGTGATTTGATTTCTAATCATGATCATATTGAATCATGTCCTTCTATGTCATCAGATAGGTTGATAATAGTTTCAAACACCCCTCAAGTTGAAACGGGTATTGAACGACCTATTGAAGAAGTTCCACAAAATGCTAATATTATTCCAATTGATCAACCAATTCAGGAAATTCCTGAAGTGGTAATTGAACCGCTAACTTCTCAAGAAGATGGTAGTTCAACTTTAAGGCGATCTACTCGTGGGAAAAGACCAGCAATTCCTAGTGATTATATAGTGTATCTGCAAGAGTCTGATGTTGGAGCTGAAAATGATCCTGAAACGTTTTCACAAGCCATAAACTGTAAAGAATCAGATTTATGGTATGAAGCCATGAAAGAAGAAATGAGTTCCATGCGAAGCAATAGGGTTTGGGACCTTGTTGAGTTGCCTAATGGGGCCAAGGCCATTGGCTGTAAATGGGTCTATAAGACTAAAAAGGACTCATTAGGCAACATCGAGCGATACAAGGCTAGGCTCGTTGCTAAAGGATTTACTCAAAAGGAAGGAATCGACTACACGGAGACATTTTCTCCTGTGTCAAAGAAAGATTCACTTCGTATAATTCTGGCTTTGGTTGCACATTTCAATCTTGAACTGCAACAAATGGATGTGAAAACGGCATTCCTTAATGGTGATCTAGAAGAAGAGGTTTATATGAAACAACCTGAATGATTCTATTCTAGTGAAGGTGAGCATTTAGTTTGCAAGTTAAAAAAGTCCATCTATGGCTTAAAACAAGCTTCCCGCCAATGGTATATAAAGTTTAATGAGGTCATTTCTTCATATGGATTTGTTGAAAGTCCCTTAGATCATTGCATATACCAAAAGACAAGTGGGAGTAAAATTTGCTTTCTTGTTTTATATGTGGATGATATTCTACTTGCAACTAATGATAAGGGAATGCTGCATGAGGTTAAGCAATTCCTTTCTAAGAATTTTGATATGAAAGATATGGGCGAGGCATCTTATGTCATTGGCATAAAGATCCATAGGGATAGATCCCGGGGTATTCTCGGACTATCGCAGGAAACCTATATCAACAAAGTCTTAGAAAGATTTCGGATGAAGGATTGTTCACCGAGTCCAGCTCCCATAGTGAGAGGAGATAAATTCAGTTTGGACCAATGTCCAAAGAATGATTTTGAAAGAGAATCCATGAATAATATTCCTTATGCTTCAGTTGTCGGATATCTCGGGTATGTTCAAGTCTGTACTAGGCCGGACATCGCCTTTGCTGTTGGAATGCTGGGACGATATCAAAGTGATCCGGGTTTAGACCACTGGAGAGCTGCAAAGAAGGTTTTAAGGTATCTCAAGGGTACCAAGGATTACAAGCTTGTGTTCAAACAGATGGATGTTTTGGACATTGTTGGATATTCTGACTCGGACTTTGCCGGTTGTGTTGATTCTCGGAAATCAACTTCGGGGAACATTTTTATCATGGCCGGTGGAGCTGTTTCATGGAGAAGTGTTAAACAAACTCTTGTCACCACTTCAACCATGGAAGCCGAGTTCGTTTCATGTTTTGAGGCTACATCTCAAGGTGTATGGCTTAAGAATTTCATTTCGGGGCTTAGAGTTATGGACTCTATTTCTAAGCCATTAAAGGTTTATTGTGACAACTCAGCTGCAGTCTTCCTGGCTAAGAACAATAAATGTGGGAATCGAAGTAAGCATATCGACACCAAGTACTTAGCTATCAGGGAGCGTGTTAAAGATAAGAAAGTGGTCATTGAGCATATAAGCACTGAGTTGATGATTGCTGATCCCTTAACTAAAGGCATGCCACCATTCAAGTTTAGGGATTTTGTTGAGAAAATGGGACTTGCGCCCACTTTGTAAAGTTTGTATACATACAGTTATTTTTATGCAATTCTTAAAGCATTCAGATATTTTCTCATTATTATATTGTGCACATATTGTTGAGAAAATATATATCTTATGGACCTGGAATAAACATAAGGTTTATCCATTAAGTTTTGGTTAAAGCACATAAAGTACTTAGAGAACAAGTTACATTGTGATTATAGTATATACTACTCGTATTAAGAGGACATATCTCTATGGTTCATGTATTTTGTTTCTTTTAAGTTTGTTCTTGCACCAAGTGGGAGAATGTAACATCTTACCATGATTGGTGCAAGATTGGTTATGGCCTTAATAGCCATTAAAGAGTGCTAATGGTAACAGTTGTAACGGTTACCGTTACAACTGTTACAAAGCCTATATTGATGGTTAGATAGGCTATATAAGTGAGGTCCTCCCACTACTCAAGTACTGTCAATATACTGACAAAATATACACCATCCTATTATACTTGAGACAAGTGGGAGTCACTCTGCCCAAATCACTGCAGAAATTCAACTAAGGCATTATACAACAACACAAAGGAAAAACAAGCAAACAACTATGGCTGGAGGTTGGTCCTTATTATCACATATACAATGTTGTATAAATGTATATGTGCCTATTATGCCTTACACCGGCACCTGCGGGCACGATAATCACTTGGTTCGGCCGAAACCGAGAGCACCACTCTCGTGCTACAGAGAGCACGAGAGGTTGTGGAGCACAACTCTCGGTCAACAATGACCACGAGAGGTGCACTCTCGGGTTGCACCACAACACGAGAGATGTACTCTCGTGTGCTGCAGCAGCGCGAGGCCGAAACTTGGTGAGCCTGAAGGCTAACAGTCCTTTAACTACAATTTTGAATTTAATTCTGTTAATGGTGGCTGTTTCAGGTGTTACAAAGACTAATTTAATATCAGCTTTAATGCCATAATGATGTTATTGAATCCTTCATACCCTATACAAGAAGGGAGTAGGACAGCAGATTTTTCAACTACACAATGAAGTAGGGAAGAACCACGAACAACACACACAGAATTTTTCTTTGTTTTCTTCTCCAAAAATTGTGCTTCTACTCTTTTCTTGGAGCTGTGTTTTGCCCGTGCTCTTATTCGCCGGGTTCGCTCGTTTGGGTGCTCAAACGTCAAACCGTTGTACGTTTTATCGTGGGAAACCTAGGCCACAACGCTCCTAGCACTTTTGGGAGGTGACAAATAAGGTTTTAAGGAAAGACAGGCACTTTGCCTAACTCGTACTATTCTTTCCTCCTTCTCCTCCTTTCTTGTTTTTGGATTATGCTTTTAAGCAAGAATCTGTTCTTCTCTTTTGATATATTCGTTGGATTGGACTTATAATCTGAGGATTATTAGTTCCAATTTTTGGTTAATATATATTGGTATATCTTTTTCGTAGATATATATGTATATATAACAGTTGGTTCCGTTATATATATTTGTGTGTATATATATATATTTCGGATAAATATCGAATAATATTTTATATACTTGTGTGTGTATATATAAATATTATCTTGTGATATTAAATCGATTTTGGTTCCTTATCACCAACAATCTTAAAATCTTATTATTTTTGATAATGAACAAGTCGATGGATTCCAAAAGTGTTGGATCCGTGAATGTTGCCGGATGTGCACATTCAAATGGTCGGAATGGCAACAATGTTGCACATTCCGTGATGCCAGTTGATGGCAGCAACGTTGGAAATGTTATTTCCATGGGAGTTGCAAAAACACACGATGGTGCTCCGGAGAACTTTGTTTCACGATCCGATAAACATGTGGCTAATGACATACAATTGGTACCTATTGTGTTGTCTAGTGGATCGGCTAAGAGCCATGAAGGATCCTATGATGGTGTAATGACTACATGGTCTGAGGACTATTGTAGTGTGACCAATGTCTCAACGATAATCAAAGGAAAGGCAAGCAGAAGCTTAGCTTTCATGAAGATTATGAGAAGAAGGAAAAATGCCACTACGAAGCGAACCGTCATCCTGGTGAAAAGGTTGAGGACAATTTCGCTATGTTTAAAACATGTGGATGGTTGCACGAGTGAGGTCACAACCGAGGTACCCCCGATGTGCGCTATGGACCACCCTTCGTGGAGTGGACGGTTGGAAAATGGAACAAGGCACACAGGTTGAAGGATTACTACGAGATAGGAATAAGGAAATGTGTTTCCAATGTCATTTTCCTATTTATTTATTTTGAATAAATGTTGTAGTATCCTTGTGATACATTTTATTGTTGAATAAAATGAATTGTTTCATTTGTGTGTATTGAACTTTGTATATTTTAAAATTTTCTTGTGTGATATTTTTAATATATATAAGATTCAATAAGGGTGCGTAGAGCATCACGTAGCATTATATGGGAAAATGCTAGAATCGCTTAACAGCCGGAACGAAATGTAACAAGCGTGTTACATGTAGAAATCCCGTAGAGAACTTCGGTTCTGGTTTATGTAGAACCATAAGGATTTCAAGGATCAATTTGTCAAAAATTGGGATAGCTATATAATCGTGAGCGTCACAGCTCAAGTGTTGAATATTTTATATAATATTCTATGAACGATTATATGAGTTTGATTCAACTAGTCGAAAATTTGGTTGATAATTTGGTTGATTTGTTCTTGTTAATTGTGTTATAATTAACTTGATCAAAATTCCAAATTATACTAGTATGAAATATAATTTGAGACAAATTTTTGGGACGTCAAATTAAGCTTGAGCTTAACGGAAAAAATGCTAATTAAATTTAGCATTGTTGAAGTGCTAATTGGAGTGCTTAATAGCATTGGACGTCCAAAAATGTTGAATTAGCACTATGCAAAAGGCTAATTAAATTTAGCATTGTAAAAGTGCTATGTGATTAGCACGAAAGGAGGTTTGATTAATTATGTAATTAACTAATAATCCTAGTGCTAGGTAGCACTGAAGTTATAAATTAAGCAATCGAATGTTGCTGTGAGTTTATGATTTAAAGCAATAGAATATTGCTTTGGAATTAGCGCGTTAGTTGAACAGCAATGATTCGTGCTTTGTATAGCATGTTTCGTGTTTCACTAGATAAGCACTGATTCGTGTTTCAATTTCGGAAGCACTGATTCAGGTTTGTGGCCTTTCGGTTAAAACCGAATGGATTCGTACGTGCTGACTCATTCACACCTACGAGATGTGCTAACTTGTAGCACATGGTTATTCTTTATAAGTGATGGGGTAAGGACCCCGGCCCAAGAGATAGGGGCCCAAAGGAAATGGTTCAAGACAGGGGAGGTGGGCCAGCCTCTGAGGAGCCCGAAGAGCAATTGGGCCGAGTCCTGGAGTCGGCCCAAGCCCAGGCACGAGGCCTAGATCGGAGCTGCTGAAGAGGAACCCAGTGGAAACTCAGGCCGAGACGAGGAGTCGACCAAGGCCCAAGACCAGGAGAAGATTCGGTTCAAGGAGCCGTTGAGAGCATTGAAGAGACTTGTCTGAAAGAGAGCCGTTAGGGCATTGAAAGCAGGACCCGGTCAGGCTGTTACAAACCGAGAAGAGCCGTTGGTCGACCGAGTAATGGCGTCCAACGGCTCCATATCTTAATTAGTCTTAAACTCGGCCATTAAGGGCCTTCAAGTCGGTAGAGGAGGAGCCGCTATATAAAGGCTCCTCCATTCTTGTAAAGGGACAGACGACTAAAACACCCAGAGAGGGGAGAATACCAAAAATATTCCGAGTACTAGCATTATCTCTGAGTTAGGCGTACATTTTTATCGAAAGGTGCGCCCTCCAGCCAAAGGTTGTGTTGGACCTCCTTGGGCCTGAAAACCCTAAAACCATCACTGGCGTCGTCTGTGGGGATCGAAACTAAGAGTCACGTGTCCTCTTGAGCGAGGCGAGTCCAAAGAACGACAATTAGAATCTCAGTCAAAGTAGAAAAGCTCCGGCCATGGCAGGAAGTGAGGAACAATCGAGCCGTCATGACACTGGACGGGAGGCAGACCTGAGAAGCCAGCTGAATCGGAGAAATGCCCGGAGCCGGGAAAACGAGACAACACCGCCGCCGACACCACCGATGAACCAACAATTGCCCCAAGTGCTGCTCACCCCAGAGCAGCTACGTGCAATCGGGCGCGCCTGCGCCGAAGCAAGCTTAGGAGTGAGAGAACAGTCCGTCACTCGCCAGCGGCAACGCGAGTTACAGCCGCCTCATAGGCCCGACAACCGGCAACAGAGCTGACGGGCCGAGAGCCAACCGGTACAGTCCGTTCATTCCCGGCTGGGTCCCAGCGTTGGACGTCGGTCGGCAAGAGAACGATTGGGTCGGAAGGAACCCAGTCGTGCCCCGTTAGCCGCTCGCGATCGACAAGCTGCACGAGAGAAGAACCGTACCAAAAGAGCCAGAACTGAGACTCGTCGCGTGGAGCAACCCCCCCGCAACCCCGGCCAACCGGCTGAGTCTGAAGTCGGTGAGAGCACGGAATCCACGGGAAATCGCACCCGGGAGAGGGTTGAAGTGGCGAACTTAGTACAAGAGGTGCGAAACCTGAAAGAACGGATGGAGGGAAAAGCCAAATCCCCAGGACGTACGTTATTGACCGCCTTACCCTTCTCAGACGAGGTTATGGCTTTTAAGATACCGGGTGATTTCAAGTTCCCGGAACAGGCCACGTTCGATGGAACCGGCGACCCCCGAGAGCTTTTGCTGAGCTATCAGGCTAAGATGCAGGTTTTGGGGGTACGAGATCCGGTTATGTGCCGCGCTTTCTTACCCACGCTGAAAGGGTCAGCACAGAGGTGGCTAGTGGCGCAGCCCTCGGGGTCGATTCACAACTTTGAAGAGCTGGCCGACCGCTTCATGAGCCATTATGCCGCTAATATCAAACCACAAAAGGACCTAACGCACTTGGGCGACATTCGTCAGGATGAAGGCGAGTCCTTGAAAACCTATCTGGCCCACTGGCAAAAAGAAATCCAGTCCATAGAGGAGGTCGAGGACCAGACGGCGCTCACCTTCTTCATCGAGTCCTTGCGGTCCGGCCAGCTATACCGAGACCTGAGGGACAATCGCCCGGCCACCTACGCAGAAGCCATTCATATGGCCAACAAGAAGGCCAACACAGAGCAGGCTATGAAGTACAAGCGGCAGCGCGAAGTCGGAGGATCCGCCAGCGGGAAGAGGACTCGAGCTGAAACCAAGGAAAGGCGCCCGGACGTAACTCGGTGACCCGAGGTCAGACGGCCGTACGATAGACCCGTCGTCCACGCCTATCGGCCGATTCCCGAACGTCCGGTCCACGAGATACAAGCGGTTGCCCCGCCTCCGCCTCCGCCGACCGACGATCGCGCGACGAACGAAGAGATGGGTAAGACCTCTAAGTATTGTCGTTATCATAAATCTTATACTCACAGCACGGAGGAATGCTTCTACCTGAAAAAGATCATGGAGGGTATCATTCAGCAAGGAACCCCGCCTCCGAATCAGTGGAGGCGGAGATCGGTCAATCGAGGGGATGAGGATCCCGCCGCCGTTGCCGAAAACAGTCGAGGCAAGCAGCCGGCTCCCGAAGAGGAAGAGGCTCAGTGGCGTCAGAAGCCGGTTATCAACATGATAGTCGGCGGGCCGGAAGGTGGTGACTCAACGAACACCAGAAAAGCCTGGGCCCGCCAGTTGTACGTCGGAACGGTGTACGGACGCGAGGAGAACCCCAAGAAGGTGTGCCGAGAACCCATCGTGTTTACCGACCGAGATTTACCAGCCGGGGAAGTACCGCATCGAGATGCGTTGGTTATAGCCATGGACATCAATGGCGTTGTCGTTCGACGAATCCTGGTAGACACCGGAAGCAGCGTCAATGTGCTGTACCTAGAAACCTTCATCAAAATGGGAATGACTCGAGAACAGCTGAGTCCTGTCAAAACTCCCCTCGCCGGTTTCACAGGGGACTCGGTGGAGGCGGAAGGATCAATCACACTTCCGGTTGAGATTGGCAGTTACCCAGATGTACAGAAACTCAGCATGAAGTTCATTGTGGTGAACCTGGCCTGTTCGCATAACGCTATACTCGGCCGACCGGGTCTCGAGGATCTGGGAGCTCTAATTTGAATTGAGCATCTTTGTTTAAAATTCCGCACGCCAAACGGAATAGGCTCGGTGCGCTGTGACCGTAAGGTCGCCCGCGACTGCTACCTACAGGCATGTAGGGGGATGGGCAAACGCGAGATACAGGTCCATGAGATCACCGAGAGGCCCCCAAAAAAAGACGATAATACCACGACCAGAGCCTGTCGTCGAGTTGGAGGAAGTCGAGATCGACTCCACACAGCCGGACCGATGGGTCCGGATTGGGGTCGGCCTCCCCGCGGAAGTAAAGGAAGAAATTATAAAGGTGCTCCGGGAACACCGGATGGTCTTCGCCTGGTGCCCGGAGGACATGCCGGGCGTCGACCGATCGATCATATCGCACAGACTCGCCGTGGATCCCGGGCATCGACCGGTTGTGCAGAAGAAGCGATACCTGGCCAACGACCAAAGAGAATTTGTGAAGAAGGAAGTGAGCACGCTACTAGCAGCCGGACACGTCCGCGAAGTTAAGTACGCGGAGTGGTTGGCAAATGTGGTCCTTGTACCCAAGCCCCCAGTGTGGCGGATGTGCGTGGACTACACCGACCTTAATAAGGCCTGTCCAAAAGACCCGTTCCCCTTACCTCGGATCGATCAACTGGTCGATGAGATGGCGGGGTCGGCGCTGTTGAGCTTCATGGACGCCTTTAGGGGGTACCATCAGATATTCATGCACTCGGCGGACAAAGAAAAGACCGCGTTTTTGACACCGGACGGAGTTTATTGTTACCGAGTCATGCCCTTCGGGCTCAAGAACGCCGGAGCCACATATACCCGGATGGTGGCCCGATTGTTTCAGCACCTGCTGGGAAAGTCGATGGCCGCGTACGTCGATGACATGCTCGTCAAGAGCCGAGAAGAGAGCAAACACGCAGAAGACTTGGCCGACTGCTTCAAAGTGATGATAAGGTACAACCTCCGGCTGAACCCTAAGAAATGCGCGTTCGCCGTGCAAGGTGGAAAGTTCCTGGGCTACATGGTCACCAAGCGAGGTATCGAGCCTAACCCTGAGAAAGTACAGGCCATCGTCGACATGCAGCCTCCCAGCACTATAAAAGACCTACAACGGCTGACCGGCCGATTGGCCGCCCTTAGCCGCTTCCTAAGCAAGGCGGCAGATAAGACCGTGCCTTTCTTCGAAGCCATGAAGAAGAAGGAAGGATTCGCTTGGATCCCGGAGTGCCAGCAGTCGTTTGAAGAATTGAAGCAATACCTCTCGACACCCCCGGTATTGTCTACCCCCCAGGCGGGCGAGCCCTTGTTTCTGTACTTAGCCGCCTCTTGCAAGGCGGTGAGTTCGGTGTTGGTCCGAGAGGAGGAGCGAGTCCAGCACCCGGTTTATTACGTGAGCCGGTCTCTGAAGGCCGCCGAGTCAAGGTATACCGCCTTGGAAAAAATTGTGTACGCGTTGGTAATCACCGTGCGCAAGTTGGCGCCCTACTCCCAAGCCCACACCGTCCGAGTGCTGACAGACCAACCTCTCGGAAGTGTTTTGCGAAACCCATCGTCGTCCGGCCGCCTGGTAAAATGGGCCGTAGAACTAACCCAGTATGGGATTGAGTACCAGACCCGGCCTTCCATAAAAGGGCAAGCCTTAGCCGACTTCTTGGTCGAATGCACGGCGAGCGAGGAAGAGAAGGAACACGCCATGGAGAACTGCTTAGGCGAGTGGTGGGAAATGCATGCGGACGGAGCATCAAGTCGACAGCACTGCGGAGGTGGTGTTGTGCTCATCACTCCCGAAGGATTCCGACTGTATTACGCCCTGAGCTACCTATTCCAAGCCTCCAACAACGAGGCCGAGTACGAAGCTGTGTTAAACGGCCTCCGACTCGCCAGGGCCCTAGGGGTCGAGAGGTTACGAGTCAAGACTGACTCTAGATTAGTAGTCGGGCAGATCTCAGGCACGTGCGATGCCAAGAATGCCCGGATGACTCTATATAGAGAGCGCGCAGTCGAGATGCTAAAAGAGTTCGAAGCCTACGAAATAGAGTATATATCCCGAACGGATAACATAGAGGCGGACATACTATCCAAGATTGCCTTGGAGGGAGTACCTGACCACTTGGCAAAGATCTGCCAGAGGGAGGAGCTAAGTCGACCGAGCGTTGAAGAAACATCGCTAAGGATCCAGCAAGTGACTGGCGAGGAATGGGACCGAGAGAAAAACCCCGAGATGTTCTGGATAGAGGACGTTCGGCGATTCATAGAAAAAGGCGAGTTACCGGTAGACCCGGGAGTCGCCGCAAGGGTTCGACGAAAGGCCCCCTCTTTCCAAATCATCGATGGGCAGCTATATAAACGATCATTCGGAGGACCTTTGTTAAAATGTTTGCTAAGGCCCGAGGCCGAGAAAATAATGGACGAAGCCCATAGAGGCATTTGTGCCGCGCACCAAGGCGCCCACACGCTTGCTCGGAAGCTAGTCGTCCAAGGATATTATTGGCCAACCATGATGCGAGACTGTATTGAATGGATATCCAAGTGCGGCGTTTGCCAGGCATTCGCCAAGAAAGACACTCGGCCAGCTACTTTTTACACGTCGGTCACCACCGCTATCCCATTTGCCAAGTGGGGGATTGATTTGCTGGGCACATTACCAGTCGCCCCCGGAGGCTTGAGGTTCTGTGTCGTAGCTATCGACTACTCCACCAAGTGGGTCGAGGCGGAACCACTGGCCACCATAACCGAGTACCAATGCCGACGCTTTTTGTGGAAAAGAGTAATTTGCCGCTTCGGCCTGCCCGAGCACATTATTAGTGACAACGGACGACAGTTCGACTGTCAGGCATTCGCCAACTTCTGCCGCCGACACGAAATCCGCCACACTAAGGTGTCGGTAGCATATCCGCAGGCCAATGGACGAGTTGAGAACGTGAACCGAACGCTAGTGGATGGAATTCGGAAGAAATTGAAAGATATTCGAGGAAATTGGGCGGATGAGCTTGACCGAGTCCTATGGGCTTATCGCACTACCCAACGACGAGCAACGGGAGAGAGCCCGTTCTCCCTCGCATACGGCTTTGAGGCCAAGGTTCCAATTGAGGTGGTCGAGCCCACTCACCGGGTCCGTACCTATTCAGACACGGAGAACGATGAGAGTCTTCGAATTGAGAAAAATTTCTTAGAAGAAAAGAGGGAAGCCGCGAGTGCGCGAATGGCTGAATACCAACAGGCGGTAAAAAGATATCGCGATCGGAGGATTCGTCCGCGAGCCTTCCAGGTCGGCGACCTCGTACTACGGGATCGACAGGCCAGTCAACCCACAGAAGGGGGTAAGCTCGCGATTAAGTGGGAGGGAGCATACCGCATCGCCGCGGTTGTCCAAGCTGGAACCTACAAATTGGAAACCATGGAGGGCAAGCCCGTGGACCGAATTTGGAACGTTATCCACCTGAAGAAGTTCTATCAATAGAAAGGGACAAAACATGTATGGGCTCAAGGGTCTTGAAAGACTTGAATAAAAGTACAAGTTACGGTTAATCACTCCGGGGACTCGGCGAGAAAAGATAGGAAACAAGGGCCCAGACCCTTAGTCGTTTCCGTGAAAAAGCCAAGAGAAGTCACCTCGGCTGAGGGACTCGGCGAGTATTTAAAGAAACAACGGGGCACTGACCCTAAACGTTTCTGAGAAAGAAAAAGCCTAAGGAGTCGCCTCGACTGAGGGACTCGGCGAGAAAGAGTTAGGAAACAAGGGCCCAGACCCTTAGTCGTTTCTGTGAAAAAGCCAAGAGGAGTCGCCTCGACTGAGGGACTCGGCGAGTATTTAAAGAAACAACGGGGCGCTGACCCTAAACGTTTCTGAGAAAGAAAAATCCTAAGGAGTCGCCTCGACTGAGGGACTCGGCGAGAAAAGATAGGAAACAAGGGCCCAGACCCTTAGTCGTTTCCGTGAAAAAGCCAAGAGGAGTCACCTCGACTGAGGGACTCGGCGAGTATTTAAAGAAACAACGGGGCACTGACCCTAAACGTTTCTGAGAAAGAAAAAGCCTAAGGAGTTGCCTCGACTGAGGGACTCGGCGAGAAAAGATAGGAAACAAGGGCCCAGACCCTTAGTCGTTTCTGTGAAAAAGTCAAGAGGAGTCACCTCGACTGAGGGACTCGGCGAGTATTTAAAGAAACAACGAGGCACTGACCCTAAACGTTTCTGAGAAAGAAAAAGCCTAAGGAGTCGCCTCGACTGAGGGACTCGGCGAGAAAGAGTTAGGAAACAAGGGCTCAGACCCTTAGTCGTTTCCGTGAAAAAGCCAAGAGGAGTCGCCTCGACTGAGGGACTCGGCGAGTATTTAAAGAAACAACGGGGCACTGACCCTAAACGTTTCTAAGAAAGTAAAAGCCTAAGGAGTTGCCTCGACTGAGGGACTCGGCGAGAAAGAGTTAGGAAACAAGGACCCAGACCCTTAGTCGTTTCCGTGAAAAAGCCAAGAGGAGTCGCCTCGACTGAGGGACTCGGCGAGTATTTAAAGAAACAACGGGGCACTGACCCTAAACGTTTCTGAGAAAGAAAAAGCCTAAGGAGTCGCCTCGACTGAGGGACTCGGCGAGAAAAGATAGGAAACAAGGGCCCAGACCCTTAGTCGTTTCCGTGAAAAAGCCAAGAGGAGTCACCTCGACTGAGGGACTCGGCGAGTATTTAAAGAAACAACGGGGCGCTGACCCTAAACGTTTCTGAGAAAGAAAAATCCTAAGGAGTCGCCTCGACTGAGGGACTCGGCGAGAAAAGATAGGAAACAAGGGCCCAGACCCTTAGTCGTTTCCGTGAAAAAGCCAAGAGGAGTCACCTCGACTGAGGGACTCGGCGAGTATTTAAAGAAACAACGGGGCACTGACCCTAAACGTTTCTGAGAAAGAAAAAGCCTAAGGAGTTGCCTCGACTGAGGGACTCGGCGAGAAAAGATAGGAAACAAGGGCCCAGACCCTTAGTCGTTTCTGTGAAAAAGTCAAGAGGAGTCACCTCGACTGAGGGACTCGGCGAGTATTTAAAGAAACAACGAGGCACTGACCCTAAACGTTTCTGAGAAAGAAAAAGCCTAAGGAGTCGCCTCGACTGAGGGACTCGGCGAGAAAGAGTTAGGAAACAAGGGCTCAGACCCTTAGTCGTTTCCGTGAAAAAGCCAAGAGGAGTCGCCTCGACTGAGGGACTCGGCGAGTATTTAAAGAAACAACGGGGCACTGACCCTAAACGTTTCTAAGAAAGTAAAAGCCTAAGGAGTTGCCTCGACTGAGGGACTCGGCGAGAAAGAGTTAGGAAACAAGGACCCAGACCCTTAGTCGTTTCCGTGAAAAAGCCAAGAGGAGTCGCCTCGACTGAGGGACTCGGCGAGTATTTAAAGAAACAACGGGGCACTGACCCTAAACGTTTCTGAGAAAGAAAAAGCCTAAGGAGTCGCCTCGACTGAGGGACTCGGCGAGAAAAGATAGGAAACAAGGGCCCAGACCCTTAGTCGTTTCCGTGAAAAAGCCAAGAGGAGTCACCTCGACTGAGGGACTCGGCGAGTATTTAAAGAAACAACGGGGCACTGACCCTAAACGTTTCTGAGAAAGAAAAAGCCTAAGGAGTCGCCTCGACTGAGGGACTCGGCGAGAAAGAGTTAGGAAACTAGGGCCCAGACCCTTAGTCGTTTCCGTGAAAAAGCCAAGAGGAGTCGCCTCGACTGAGGGACTCGGCGAGTATTTAAAGAAACAACGGGGCACTGACCCTAAACGTTTCTGAGAAAGTAAAAGTCTAAGGAGTCGCCTCGACTGAGGGACTCGGCGAGAAAGAGTTAGGAAACAAGGGCCCAGACCCTTAGTCGTTTCCGTGAAAAAGCCAAGAGGAGTCGCCTCGACTGAGGGACTCGGCGAGTATTTAAAGAAACAACGGGGCGCTGACCCTAAACGTTTCTGAGAAAGAAAAAGCCTAAGGAGTCGCCTCGACTGAGGGACTCGGCGAGAAAGAGTTAGGAAACAAGGGCCCAGAAGTCGTTTCCGTGAAAAAGCCAAGAGGAGTCGCTTCGACTGAGGGACTCGGCGAGTATTTAAAGAAACAACGGGGCGCTGACCCTAAACGTTTCTGAGAAAGAAAAAGCCTAAGGAGTCGCCTCGACTGAGGGACTCGGCGAAAAAGAGCTAGGAAACAAGGGCCCAGACCCTTAGTCGTTTCCGAGGAAAGGCCATGAGGAGTCGCCTCGGCTGAAGGACTCGGTGAGCAGATAAAGAAACAAGGTTAAAGATAAAGCGTCGAGCCCAAGATGATACGAAAACGAAGAGAAAAGGGGAATTTTATTAAAGCCGGAAAAGGCCCGAGAAGGAGGCCAGCCTTTACAAAAGGGACTATCCCAAGGGAATAGCCCTAAACTACGGGGGAGGGGGTGTCAACATCAATCCCTTCGACTTGAGCCCCTGCCGTTGGTCCAGTCAGGGGAACAGAAGAAGGGTCCTCAGCCTGAAGAGAGGACTCGGCGAGCACAGGAGGTGTTGCAGAAGGAAGAGTCGCCAGATCAGAGGCTGCCGGAAGAGCTGCCGGGTCCACAGTCGCCGACGGCCCTTCAGTCGCCGGGAGAGCATCTATCACGGGCTTGAGGCCCCAGCCCTCGGGAGTGAAAGAGGAGTCGTGGACCAGCAAGGCAGAGTGGATTTCTGTCTGCGCCTCGCGAAAGCCGAGGCGATAGTCACGCTCGCCCAAGTCCAGGAGGAACTCGTCACCATCCGGCGTCGACAGCCAATCCTTAGCAATTTCCTTTTGGCGAACCTCTATCGCCGCCTTCACATCCGCCTCGAAGGCAGCCGACTTCTTGTACTCCTCAATAGAGGTCGCCGCAATTGTCGCCACCTTATCCCGCTCCTCCTCCCATTGACGGGTGACCCTCAGCATCTCGGAATTGTGCACCTCCACCACCTTGAGGTGCTTCGCCTGCTCTTCCAGAAAGGCTTCCTCCGTCTGGCGCAGCTTGAGGGTCATAGACCGCATCTCGGCCCTGTAGTTCTGCAGCCACTTGCTCATCTCCATCTGGAAGGTGAGGTTCTGCGAAACGGCCACGAGTCAGATAATAAAAGGAAAGAATGAATGAGAGGAATTAAGTTGGGAACACTTACGCGGTACGACTGGCGCAGCGAGGCCTCGATAATGTACTCATCCCCCAGAGCATGAGTCGCCGCCACGTCCTGGGGCAGGAGGACGTTAGCACACCACTTGCGGACGGAGGAGGCGCCCATCCAGATCTGGGCATCCTCCTCTACCTCATGGCACAGCCGGATTCTTTTCGGAGCCAGCTCATCAGATTGACCGGCCGGGCGCTTAGAGCTTGGGCTCTCTGTCTGAGGAGGAGGCGGCTGCCAAGTGGGCGACACAACGGGCGACGGAGTCAAGTCCACCACGTTACGAGGTAGCGGGGGAGTCGACCTTGGAGCCGGCGACGGCTGGGACGAAGAAGCAGCAGCAGCGCCGGTGGCACGCTGGATCAACCGGCGCCTCATCTTTTCGGCTCTGTCCGTCATTTCGGGAGTCGGTACGGTAGCCTCGTCGGAACTAGTGGAATCGAAGTCGTACGGACCTGGAAAAGAAGGCAAAGCTGTGAGTGTTCCAGGCTGAAATAAAGACAAGAGCACAAGAGTAGAAGGGAAGTAAGGCAGAAATACGCTACCTACGGTGGCCGCACCCTCTGGCAACAAGCCATGTTTGGCCATGGCCCAGACTCGGGACCAGTACTTGACAGAGTACGGTCCCAAGCTCTTTAAGAACTCACCGCCCTGGACCGCATCATTAGTAAAGACGGCGCGCCGAGAGTAAGGCTTGAAGAGAGTCGTCGGCCACAGGGTCGGAAAAGAAAAGGTAGAGAGAGCGGGTCGAACGAAGAAGAAAAGGGGTTTCCACTCTTTAATGGAGTCGGACAACCCCTCGAAGAGCTGTCGCCCAGGACGAGCGGCGACTTGGACATAGCCGGGCGAGTGTGAGCCAACTTTGTTCACGGTAAAGAGGTATCGGAACAAGTCTAGATCTGGCTCACACTGCCACCAATAACAGAGGTTTATGAAGCAAGTAAGGAGGCGGTGAGAGTTGGGCACTAACTGACCTGGGACCAGGTTGTAGTGCCGGAAAAAGAGAGAGAGAAACGGACAAGGAAGCACCCGGAAGCCAAAGGCGACCGAGTGCAGATGTATACCCACATTACCCTCCGGCGGGTTGTGGATGGGCCGGTCCTCGGCGGCGACGACTACGGCCGAAGGACCAAGCAAAAAACGAGCCATTTCTAGGTCCGCCGCCGTGGCACACGACGGAAGCCCGGTCGGCCGAACAATAGAATCAAATTTGCCGCGCGGCCGCCGGGCGCCGTCCGGCAGAGCCGCCACCGTAGTTAAAGGGGCAGGGCTTATCGGAGTAGCCACCCCCGAAGAAGAGGGGGTCGGTTGGGAAGAAGACGCCGCCGGTAGACCCGCCGGAGCTTCCAGGCGACGAATAATGGAGGAAGAAGACGAGGACGACGGCGAAGTCGCCGCCGGGTTGTCAACGGAGTGACGGCGAGAAGAAGAAGAATGCGAAGAAGTAGACATTACCTAAAACTAGAAACGAGGTCGGAGAAATGCAGAATGATCGGAGGAGCTTGAACGGAGGTTGAAAGGAAAGATTGAAGAAGAGGAGGAGAGGAGAAACGAAATGGCCATTTAAAGGGGGAGGAACTTCAAAGGACAGCCACGTGCCACCTTCTCATTGGAGGAAGTGGAGGTGACGGGATGTGAAGGGACGCCGCATTTAATGCCTCAAAAGGCGGGGCGACGGTTCAGGCCTAGGGTTAGCCTACAGACGGCGCGTCTGCCCTAGGCTAAGGTCGAACGTCAGTGACCCAGCCTGCTAAGCCGGAAGCCCGTAGTGGGCCATGGCCTCTGGGCCCACGAGATGCGAGCTAAAAGCTTCTAGAACGACCCGGTAGAACCCAGCTCATCGAAGAATATCAACCGAATTCACGAAGAGACTCCGGTCGTCAGGTCGGCAAGCAGACTCGGCGACTCCCTCGCCAGGAGGGTCTCGCCATAACGAGGCTAGGAATCGGTCCCACGGACCAGAGGTCGGGCGACCAGATAATAAGAAAATGTGGGGGCGGACAGAAAAACACACAGTTTATTTAATTAGTACAAAGATTACAAGGCCCAGAACTCGACCGATGCAAATTACAAGAGAAAAATGGGTCAAGGCTTGGCCCCTTTCTCTGTCGACGGGCAAGCAGTCGGAGGGCCCTCCAGGAAGTACTGAGGGCGGAATGGTAAAGGACTCGGCTCAGGCTCCGGCATCTCATCCAGATACACGGCCGGTTTCCCATCATCAATCATTTGCAGAGGCCTCTCCAAAGCACTTGGCGACATGGCGACGCCGAAAAGCGGAGGAACCTCCCACACCTCTTCCTCCTCTGGAGCCAGATTTCCGACCTCTGGTCCGGGATCCTTAGCCACTGGCTCCATCTCCGCGTTGATTGGCTCCACAAACATCAGGTCCAGCATGTCCGGGGACACGATGATTGGGTCAGAAGCTGAGTCGCCCACCAGGTGACCTCCATTTGCCCGCCGCTTCCGCTCCAACTCCTCCAGCCGAGCATGCTCTTGGTTGCGGATGGACCAGCGGCGACCACCGTCCCTGAAGCTCATAGTTACACGATTGAGAAAATGAAAGGTATTGTGATTTGCATAAACCATGAGGAGGTCTTATATAGCCCCAAAGGGAACGGGTACCCAGGCGCTAATCACGGAAGAAATCGTAACTAACGTTACTAGGCCGGATGGGACGGAAGGCGCGAATCTCTGTCAGAGATTAGTTCCATCAAATCCGCCCGAGAAGCGGTAGATTCGCACGCCATACGGAAAAGATTAGGTTCACCCGGGATACGGGGAATCTTGCAGGTGTCAGACTGGAAAAGTCTGACAGTGCGACCGACTCCTTGACCAGTCATCAGGAGAGGTACACGACAAAACATAAGGCAAGGCGAAAATAGCATTTCTTATTATTATCATAAAGAAGGAGGGTACAAATGGCAAGGAGCTTATTACAATAAAGGGTATGAAAATGCTCCTAAAAGAAATTCCTCTGAACTATGGCCGACTCCGGTACATGCGATCACTCGCCAGGCGAGGAGGAGTCACCCCCAAAGAATTCCCCCGATGGTCCAGGTGGGGATGGACAGAACGAGTCCCAGAAAGCTGGCATAAGTGGTGGCGCAATTGGCTCCCCATCATCCGGATACGCCTCCAGGTAGCGGGCGTAATCCTCATCATTCATTAGGCCCATAACGGGCTCGTCCAGGTCGTCCAGTGGGATTGAGAAGGTCATTCTGAAAGTAAGTTGCTCCGGAACCGCCACCTCAACGAAGGACCCGTCTTGAGAAGTCACTCGAGCAGTGGTGGGAGTAACCGGATGGTGTGGAGATGGAGCGACCTCACGTCGAGGAGGAGTCGGCGGCTGAGAAGCTGAAGGAGTAGCGCCGGCAGGAGACCTCTGAGAAGCCGGGCGAGGGGTCTTCTTTTTGTGTCCCCTTTCAGGCCGAGTCCGCTTGGAAGGCAGCAGACGCCAAGGAGACCCGAAGTCAATCCGTTTTCCTTTCAGAGGGGAACGACCCATGATGGACTTGTGAAGGTAAAAGAGAAGGGAGGGTGCCATTTATAGGTACCAAGTGTAGACAGAAGAATCCAAACGGCCCCGCAAGATACGGAGAGAATGGCTGAGGATCCGGACGTTACAGAAGGCTATTCAAGGCGCAGATACGGTGATTGAAGGAGATGGACAGTTGCTACTTTTTCAAACCCAGGCTAGAGTACCGGATATGAAAAAGTGAGGGACTAGTTGATGGGGTAAGGACCCCGGCCCAAGAGATAGGGGCCCAAAGGAAATGGTTCAAGACAGGGGAGGTGGGCCAACCTCTGAGGAGCCCGAAGAGCAATTGGGCCGAGTCCTGGAGTCGACCCAAGCCCAGGCACGGGGCCTGGATCGGAGCTGCTGAAGAGGAGCCCAGTGGAAACTCAGGCCGAGACGAGGAGTCGACCAAGGCCCAAGACCAGGAGAAGATTCGGTTCAATGAGTCGTTGAGAGCATTGAAGAGACTTGTCTGAAAGAGAGCCGTTAGGGCATTGAAAGCAGGACCCGGTCAGGCTGTTACAAACCGGGAAGAGCCGTTGGTCGACCGAGTAATGGCGTCCAATGGCTCCATATCTTAATTAGTCTTAAACTCGGCCATTAAGGGCCTTCAAGTCGGTAGAGGAGGAGCCGCTATATAAAGGCTCCTCCATTCTTGTAAAGGGACAGACGACTAAAACACCCAGAGAGGGGAGAATACCAAAAAGATTCCGAGTACTAGCATTATCTCTGAGTTAGGCGTACATTTTTATCGAAAGGTGCGCCCTCCAGCCAAAGGTTGTGTTGGACCTCCTTGGGCCTGAAAACCCTAAAACCATCAATAAGAATAAAAGAGAAAACCAAATTAATCGTGGATTAATGCGGTTATGAACGATCGATGTGGTGAACGAGAAAAACCTATTGGTGATTTCGGCGCAAGCGTTAGTATCGTACTCGAGCGTATGACACGGTATTCACCTCAATCGAACGTTGTTGCCTAACATAAATATCAAGACGTTGATAAGTTCGGGTCTACCTCAAAGTATGTGGGGTGAGACAATACTTTGGACAAGTAAGTACCTTTTAAATAAGGTTACCCGCATGAAATTCTTACGAATTGTGGGTACGTAGGATGCTTTCCTACGAATGCCTGAAATGTGGGGGTGTCTTGCCAAAGGCGTTTTGGTTCTTAGTACACGAGTCCTACGTTCTGGATGTACATAAGAACACGGTAAATTGAATCAAGAAATTCATCGCTCTTTAGAAGATGCATTTCTGAGAAGGTTCAACAAAAAGGACCTAGCACGTTGAAATGAACTTTCGACGTAGCTATGGTTGAAGGGTATGAAAGAGAACCCGAGCTCAAAGCTAGACGTAGCAAGAGAGCTAGGATTGAAAAATCCCTTGGTCCATATTTTTTGACGTACTTGCTAGAATGTGACGCGCATATTCTAACTTGTTTACTAGAAAATAAATTGGATTTTCTGACATGGTTGTTAGAAAACGAGCCTCGAACGTATGTAGAAGCGTTGACTTCTATAGGTGGACCAACCCGAGAGAGGCTACCGAGAGTGAAGTAGATTCTACCTTAAAGAATCATACTTGGGACTGGTTGTTCTTCCTTCGGGTTGTAAAACCTCGGGATCCTAACTGGATCACTAGTCGGAAGATAAAACCGGTTGGTTGCATTGAAGTAAAATGGCCAGGCATGTAATTGTATATTACATGCAACGCGAGTGCCACAGTTACTTCGATATATATTCTCTTGTGATGAGAATAAAATCCATTAGTATGATACTTGCCAAAGCCGTTTAGCGAGACTTGGAAGTTCATCAAAATGGATATATCACTTTCTTAGTAGATATGGAACGACCTGAGGGTTTGTGGTTCCACAATGTGAAAAGAAAGTGTGTAATTGGTGAGATCATTGTATGGTTCGAAACAATTGCCTTAGTATTTGGCATGTAAGTTTTGATCATACAATGATGAGTAACGAGTTTAGTATAAACAAAGGTGACAAATGTCTACATAATGCGTACGATAGACGGGGTTATCACTATTTGTCTATACACGATAAACTCAACGTGGGTAGTAACGATCACATGCTCAATTCTACTAGGGTCATGTTAAATTTGAGATTCGACAAGAGACGAGTGAGTTTGGCAGATTTAATCTTCGAGATTGAAATCGTGGGAAGACCGTATGGTCTCGTGTTAACCAATCTCACCGAGTTGATTGAATCCGTGTAAAGGAATGATAATCAAGTGGCTTGGACACCGTTAGATACTAACGTACAACTAGCCAATAATCACGGAGACTGTACTTCTCACGGAGAATACATTCAGATTATCGATAGTTTAACTGTATCAAATGGATTGTACTAGGCCGTATATTGCCTTAGCGGTTAACGAACTCGGTAGACATACGAGTACGCACTAGAAGGCAATAGTGGAAGTTATGAGATACTTATGTATGCTTGTGACTTTGGACTGCACTACGTGGGATATCTAGCCGTACTTGGAAAGTATAGCAAGGATGTCAAAGGACACTAAGTCCATTAAAGGCTACGTGTTTACGTAAGCCAGTGCAGTTGGTTAGATGGAAATTCTCGAAATGATTTGTGATAGCTAAGATCCGACGGGATCTAAGCTGAGAGCCTTACACTCGTGTTGCGAGCGAGTAGGCCGAATGGCTGTGCCATTATTTCGAGAATGTTCCTAGTGGTAAACTCGTACCTCCAATTTGTGTGCATTGCGATAGTCAAGCCAAAATTGGTTAAGTACAGAGTTAGACGTGGAATGGTAAGTCTAGACTTATAAGTCATTGACATAATACCATTAAACAATTTCTCACAACAGGGGTTATCTCTATTGACTACGTGATGTCAAAAGATAACGTAGCGGCCGCTAACTCGCTAACCCGAGGGTAAGCAAATGGTTGTGGAGAAATTGGAACGAGGAATGGGTATAAAGCCCTTGGACTAAAAGTTCTATAGTGGATACCCAACCTAGCTGGCACCTAGGTTCAATGGGACAACTAAATTATGGAACGGAGCGTGTCACTGTGGGGGTCTCGGACTCCCTACCAGTCCTCGTTAGAAACAGTGACTCCCGCACGAGGCTAGCATGTTGATGCTTTAATGAGTCGAATGTCGGTTGACATGCGTGAGTATGCGGGATACTCGGAAAAGAATCACCTATGTGAGAGAGAAGTGAGGGTCACTTCAAAGGAGAATTGATGGGCACAATTCTTCACAAACTCTTGCAGAACCAGGAAGGTGACCCACGACCAAAACGGGCACACTCATGAGAAGAGCATGGTTGGGAGGTTCCTGTGTGAGATATGTCATCGTCTACACAAACGGCAGTCTGTTCAAAGACATCGCGTTCTACCGTACAACCAGTAGAGTAAACATATCTTCACAAGGGAAGGTTCAAAGGGTACAGTGATCCCTACCTATCCTATGCAGGGATCACCGTTGAACACAGTTGTTTCCAATTTCAAAATACCCTGAAAATCAATTTTTAATTCATGTGGGGGATTGTTGGAAAAATAGCATTGAAATGGCATAAATTGACATGTTAAGTGGCTATTTTGTGGTAAAATTATCAGTGGGGTTCACATCCGATTTGGGTCGGGTCAAAGTGGATTCGGGTTCTTCGTAGTGAGACGAAGAGATTGATGTATTGTACGCTCAAAACGGATAATGGGTGAATGAGATATTGATTCTCAAAGTAGACCCATTGAGTTGGAAAAATGAAGGGAAAAAGTGAGCTTTTGTCCCACATTGGTTTGGAAAGAGGATTTGACCCCCCTTTTATACAAGAGCTTTTTTAGAGCGTGTAGAATTGTATAGCATAGAGGTTTTTTTGCGCGGCGGAGGGGGGGGTAGGGGGGGTGCAAATCAAATTCCAACTAGAAACGAGATCAAAAAGGCTTGATTCACTTGCGGGCTAAGTTTGCCAAACTTCGGTATCATTTTCCAACCGATATAAGGCTTGATTCACTTGCGGGCTAAGTTTGCCAAACTTCGGTATCATTTTCCAACCGATATAGTCACTTGGTGAGCCTGAAGGCTAACAATCCTTTAACTACAGTTTTGAATTTGAATTTAATTATGTTAATGGTGGCTGTTTCAGGTGTTACAAAGACTGATTTAATATCAGCTTTAATGCCATAATGATGCTATTGAATCCTTCATACCCTATATAAGAAGGGAGTAGGACAGCAGATTTTTCAACTACACAGTGAAGTAGGGAAGAACCACGAACAACACACACAGAATTTTTCTTTGTTTTCTTCTCCAAAAACTCTGCTTCTACTCTTTTCTTGGAGCTGTGTTTTGCCCGTGCTCTTGTTCGCCGGGTTCGTTCGTTTAGGTGCTCAAACGTCGAACCGTTGTACGTTTTATCCTGGGAAACCTAGGACACAACGCTCCTAGCACTTTTGGGAGGTGGCAAATAAGGTTTTAAGGAAAGACAAGCACTTTGCCTAACTCGTACTATTCTTTCCTCCTTCTCATTCTTTCTTGTTTTTGGATTATGCTTTTAAGCAAGAATCCGTTCTTCTCTTTTGATATATTCGTTGGATTGGACTTATAATCTGAGGATTATTAGTTCCAATTTTTGGTTAATATATATTGGTATATCTTTTTCGTAGATATATATGTATATATAACCGTTGGTTCCGTTATATATATATTTGTGTGTATATATATATTTCGGATAAATATCGAATAATATTTTATATACTTGTGTGTGTATATATAAATATTATTTTGTGATATTAAATCGATTTTGGTTCATTATCACCAACAATAGTTAGAGTAGTTTAGTTGGTTGATCTTCAAATTTGATTTTTAAAATTTTAAAATTGTGTATGGTCATAGGTTCGAATCTCATTAAACACACTTTTCCTTATCTTTACTTATTTATTTTATATCTTTCATTCCTTCTCAAGATAAATATTGTTTAGCCTACTTTTATGAATCATTTAATTAACAAATTAAATGTTCTTTTTGTCTACTTTTTATGAATCATTTAATTAATGTAGTAATGTAGTATACACGTTTATATTATACTTCATTTTATTCAAATTATTTTATCTAATTGATTATGTTTCATATTTTGTCATAAATATTTTTACATTTTCACCTCACTCAAGTATATTTTTTGCTCCGACTCTAACTATCGTTTAATCTATCAAAAATATTCTATTGTAATTTATAATATATTTTGTATTTTAACCTTATGATTGTTTGATATTTCGTAATTGATATTTCTAACCGTCATTTAAACTTCGCCCCCGCTCAAATATTTTTCTGGCTCCGTCCCTGTCTACAGCTAGGAATGTATTTAGAACAACTTAAATAAATACAAAATAGCCTCAATCACTTGTATGCTTAACAGTGTTTACCTATACAACGGGAGTTGCATCTGAAACCTGAAGGCAAGATGCATGACTCTTGTAGCATGAGGGAGTTGTATTCTCAATTCATAGGACATTACATAAAGAGCAACAACAAGTTTATGTTTTCCTACTTGTGTGTATAAGTCTTTGTATCTTATGTAATTAATTTTAAAATGTATAGTGGCCGGATTGAATTTCTATATATGCTAGTGTCCCGTGACTTTTTTCGCTATCAATGTGTGCGGGTTCTACAGGGTAAATTACCTTATTGCATTGTGGATCGTGATTCAAAATGATATTCAGATTATGTTCTAATTATTGTGTAGATCATGATCCACATAGTGTTGTATGGACTATAAAAGAATGTACATTTTTAATATACTAATAAAAAAATACATTATTTTTATACTAAATGTACATTATATAAAATAATATACTTTCTTTGAATACAAAATACATTTTTAATATACTAAAAGTACATTATTTTTGAACAAAATGTACATTATTTATAGTATACAAAATATGGTCGACACAATAATGATTGCTTGTAGTTGACATATTATATTAGAGTTAATTTCACTTTTGGTCCTATAACTATTGGGATCTTGTTAATTTCAATACATGACTTTCAAAACTGTCAATTTAATTAGTACCTTAACTATTCAATTTTTATCAATTTTCGTCACTCCAACCAAATTGCCTGTCAAAACTCACCGAAAAATATTAATAGGTAAAATAAAGAGGATATTTTAGTCTTTTTTACTTCTCTTTTATTTCTTCTTTAAAATACCCCTATTATTTTACCTATTAATATTTTTCAGTGAGTTTTGTCCGGCAATTTGGCCGGAGTGATCAAAATTGATAAAATTGAATAGTTAAGATACTAATTGATGGTTTTGAATGTCGTGGATTGAAATTAACAAGACTCCAATAGTCATAGGACCAAAAGTGAAATTAACTCTAATATTATTATGTGTCTTCAATTAATAAATTATGCACCTATAAATATATAAGGCACACAATATGTTAACTGCATGTACATAATTTATTAATTGCAAAACACATAATATATTACCTGGTCTATAGATACGTAATATGTTAATTGTAGTAGATACAAAATTATGTGCTTGCAGATGTTAACTACATATACCTAAAATGTTAATTGTAGTAGATACATAATTATGTGCTTGCGGTTAATAAATTATGTAACTACAACTAATACATTATGTATGTGTAGTTAACATATTATGTGTATTCAATCTATTTATAGGTGCATAATTTGTTTACTGATGTTGTTTTAGACTAGAATCCGCAATGTAAGATGGACATTGGTTCATGATATAACAATTGGGTTTTACATTAGACTATAGTTCTTAATCCAATACCTATTCAAATTTAATTCTGATAAAAATAAACCAACGAGCTGAGCATTGTGTTTTCATGATTTTGGAAATGACGTCTCGATGAACAATTTTAATATAGTTTTCGTAAATGCACGAATCACGATAATAATAGTGTACAAAAATAAGAGTTGAATCCACATGGAATTCATACAATACACTTTATAAACTTATCTTAAGAAATAATTGAATGAAACAATTTTAAAGAGTTTAAAAGGAAGTTCCAATTGCATAAAACTAAATCAAAAGTATGTGCCAAGCACTCAGATGGGAAGCGTTGTTGACTCTTTGTGTTTCATTAGGTTAGGAAAGTATGTTTGAATAGATACTACAATGTAATAGAGTCAGTAGCATTAAAAAAAAAAGTATGTAGATAATTTAAGGGAAAATAAAATAACTGCAGACAACTTGAAAGGTAACATAGGAATAAAATCTTAGAAACATGAATTCAATAATTCTGTAAATTAGTTTAACTTAATTGCCAATCAAATTAAGGGTTCGTTATTTCATTTAATATGACAACGCCGTATGACGTCCAGAGTTAATCACGTATTTTAACTTTTCATATGCTTAAGATATTTATTTAAACAGTTAAAATCCATTAAGTCATGAAGAACTTACGGAATACTCGTTTAGGAACCAAATAAACAATATGATAAGAAAGCTAAACCATTTATTCATTTATCATTTAGAGCACGGAATTAATAGACAGGTGTTTACTCTAAGAATTTCCTCAAATCAATTCAATTATGTTAAAGTTAGCCACTCAAAAACACAACCAAACCAAAACGATAAAATTAAACCAAAATACAAATGATAAGTCTTAATTCGGTTGGCAAATTAAACATGTATCAATACAAGAATTTCATAGCAATTTCATCATATTCCCATAATACAATATTTAGCAAAGCATAGAGAGATCAGTAGCAATTAATTTAGGCAACATCATACTCTAAATACTAATCACAGAATAATTAACATGCATATTAATTACAGTTTATATACATACATATATATATATATATATATATATATATATATATATATATATATATATATATATATATATATAAAATAGAAGATTCTTAATTTTCTATCTTTTTATTAAAATTGCCCTTGTTTTTAATAATTATGACACCCCAGACCATCATCTATCTGAAACTGTAGAAGTGTATGATGAAACAAGGGTGCAGTACTGCAGTGGGTGTCTAATTGCACACTGCACTGCAAATTAAATTAGCTTGTAATAATATAATAATAAATATGAATCAGGCCAGGGTAATTTATTTTCTCTCCTTCAGCTAGCAAAGAATCAATTGTGCTCCTCTCCTAATTTAAATAAATTAAATATATATTTGAAGACAACTGTCTTCACATACAGAGGCATGCATGCCAGCTGCACATATATTGCCTTGCCCACTCCTTGTCACTTAACATCAAAATAGACACAATTCAATAAATTGAAATAAACCATAATAGCAAAAATTACAAATTCTGTTGGGAGGGAATCATTACCACTCATCTTCAATTAGTATTACTCATGAATATAATATTGCATATGGGTTTGAATAAATGTGTGCAAAAAATCAAAATCCTATAACTAAATTATTTTTTCTTAGCTTACACTATTCATTTACTAAACCGAATGTCATATATATATATATATATATATATATATATATATATATATATATATATATATATATATATATAATTCAATTCCCGTGCGGTTGGATGTGTCTCGTCGGTTGTGCGGTTAAATATGAGCCATTAATCTTGCCTAAATCAACGTTCAAGATTAACAATGATTAAAAAAAATGCTGTGACAATTTGGTCTTTTTGTATCTTGGTCAAATTTAAGGTGCATGGTTTTCTTTTTTAAGGTACATGATTTTTGTGTTTAAGGTGAGTGGTTTTTGTACTATGTGGCTTAAGGTGTCCCAGTTGTTGAAAACTTATACGTCGATGGCTTAAGGTGTCCCAGTTGTTGAAAACTTATACGTCGATTTAAAGCTTTAAGTGCGTAGTTTTCCAGCGTGTATTCTACTATTTTATATTGTATATTTAGGCGCGTTAATTATTTTTTATGTCGATGCGCCCAAAAGATTTGTTTATTTTGAACATAGTCTTTACACTGTTGTCCCGTCGAGATTCAAACATTGGTCTCTTGTTCCAAATACTACTTCCTGTGCGGACAACTTATACGCAGGTGATATGGGATCTTATCATATACAAACACAAAGAACCCAAATGGGCGGAGGTGAGGTTAGAAACGGAAAAAGGTTTTGTTGAATTTGGTGATAAGGTATATAAGGCATCTGCCATCCATCCATCTCTAGAAGTTGAATCCACAAACCATCCCCTTGCAGAATTCACACCGTTATAATTATTATTATTATTTTCTCTTTCTTGAACCCACACGAATATTCTTGAAAATAACTACTGTTCTCCGATCCAATTTTTCGTCCATAAAAATTAGAATATATAAATATATATTTCGACTGTAGTGTACTACTCATATATAGATCTGATCTGATCTGATCTTCTTCTTCTTCTTCTTCTTCATATGTTGTAATTAAGTATGAACAAAAGGCAGGCAGCAAGAATCCAAAAGCTAAGCTAGTGTATTAGGTCAGGTCATGACTTCTTGCATCGGAATGGATTTCTTCCCCACCAATTTTATGCTTCAAACCCCTCATCATGATCCCAATGATCATCATCATCATCAACCCTCCACCGCTCTCTCTCCCCTCTTTCCTTCATGCACTATTCCTCCTCCTCCTCAGAACTTCCATGGTATGTATAGTATGTATATATCATTATATTATTTCTCTCTCTTAACACTTATGCAAAAAAACTATAGCTAGTAGCAAATACGTAATTACAAATTTCAAAGTGCTCGACTTGGCCTTTATCGGGCTTCTGCCCGACACTCTATGTATGTATGTATGTTGATGATTTGTATGTATGTATGTATGTATGTATGTAGGAGTAGTGGGTGGGAGTTCATTTCTTGGTGGGAAGAGATCAATGAAGTGTTGTGAAGAGGCATTGTCACATGGAGATGTGCAGGAAGAGGTGTCAGATGAGGAAGAAGGGTCAGTGCAGGCAGGAGAGAACAACAAGAAAAGGAGACTGAACACGGAACAAGTGAAGGCTCTGGAGAAGAGCTTCGAGGTGGGAAACAAGCTGGAACCAGAGAGGAAAATGCAGCTGGCTAGAGCTCTGGGTTTGCAGCCAAGACAGATCGCGATTTGGTTCCAGAACAGGCGAGCTCGGTGGAAGACTAAGCAGCTGGAAAGGGACTATGAATCCCTCAAGAGACAGTTCGACGCTGTCAAGGCTGAAAATGATGCTCTTCTTGCTCATAATCAAAAGCTTCATGCCCAGGTAATTAAGCTATATATATATCATTTTAATATATTGTTGTGTTGGTCTCATATAGGGATTAGGAATATAAATCTTTTATCTTCTTTACCACCTTTCTGTCATTATTATTGTTTATTGTTGTGGTTAAACTCAGATAATGGGAGTGAAGAATAGTAGGTGTAGGGATAGCATTCAACCCACAGAATCCATAAATCTGAACAAAGAGACAGAAGGTTCATGCAGTAACAGTAGAAGTGAGAACAGTTGTGCAGAAATAATGAAGCTAGACATTATCTCAAGGAGCACAGCTGCCATTGATAGCCATCCAACAACTACTACTACTACTACAACATCATCTCTGTTCCCAGCTGCAGGGATATCAATGCCCCATCTCTTTCACAATAATAATTCTTCATCATCGTCAAGACACTCGGATCTTATCCATCATTGCCTCAAAATGGACCCAACTGTGAAGGAAGAGAGCCTATCCAACATGTTCTGTGGGGGAGATGATCACTCTGGATTCTGGCCCTGGTTGGATCAACACCATTTCAATTGATCTTCATTTCTGTATGTGGATCATATCATATCATATCCACTACGTACTTATGTTACGTTGTGATCAGATATATTTTACTACATATATATAAAAGATTTATTTGGGGTTTGAGGTTCTTTCTTTTAATTTGGTTGGTGCCTATCCTAGCTAGCTAGGAAGGAAGCTTAGTTGATTAATTTCTGTATAAACTTAAGTTAGTAGCAAGAACACTATATACTTTGTTTTTCTTTTTTTTCTTTTTTTGTGAAGTTATGAAATTTTACGATCAATATATATGCTTAATTATAACTCTTTAGCTATATATAAATATATATTCCCATATATACTTTAATTTATTGATGAATTGCATGCATGCACTTGCTTGTTGAACAATTAATTTCTGTTAGAAATTAGATTTTAATGCCCCATATATATTATTAACAAATACATTGCATAAATTTCATATAAGATTTTTTATGGATGGCCTTCAATTCATTATTGCCATATATTGAATCACCGTCTTTCCCTTACATGCTGAATGTTTGATCTTTAAGCTAAGTAATTTTGTTCATCTTAATTTTGTGGTTTGAAATATAAGTATATATAATTTTTTTTAATTACAATCCAGCTCTAGGTAGCTATGGGGGATTGTTTGACATGCAGAGACTTGAAGGACCAAGTTCAGCACTTTACCTTTTGAAAATATGATAGTCAAATGTCAAAAGTTATAATTTTGTTTTCATAGCAATATAATGAACTTACAATTGAAGCTGGCATATATAATATAATGTTAGATTAGAGGCCGGGCTCCGCGGAACAATAATGCAAAGCAATATTTGAAGCACAGCACACATTCCAATGGGGGAAGAGGACAGACAGAGAGAGATGGGAGAGGGGAAGAAAACAAAAGAGAGTTGGAAAATGGTCACAGTTCTCGTGAAGGGGACGTTAAGTGCCTTGTGGTGACAAGTACAGTGTGACAACGAAAGGAGTATAGTATGGAATCAAATCAAACCCCAACAAAAACAACGTTAAATTAGTTGTTTCTACACACATACATACAACTTTACGTATACATACTTGCACCTGCATTGGGCACCCACTGCACATATTATATATATATTGTTTTTCTTTTCTTCACATTAGGTTTGATTAGGTTACGTTGATGCAGAGTTCACTGCACCACAACATGCACACTCTGACCTTCTGTTCTTTGGACTCACATTATATTATCCACTACTACTCTCAACCTAATCACTTCAATAATTACTTACTATATCTATGTATTCCCATCCATATATAACACTAACTAGTAGATCAGCTGATCAAAACTATTTAATTTTCATCTTTTTCTTGCTCCACTACACTACCTACTACTCACTATTGTATTCAACAACTAACTCTCAAATTACCTTGCCTAGCTTCTTCTCCAACTGATAAAAATTTGTAGCTGCTATTCGAAAATGTTCTGAGTGAAATTTACTTTGTAAATTATGATCTTTGATAGCTAGTAAAGGATTGTAAAAATGTTAAGTAAATCAGTTTAGATCCTTCATAGCTGAGCAGTTAATTTGAAACCGAGAAGATCCATAAAAACTTAAAACATTGTGAATTGTGATGCTAATAAATATCATTTGAAATTTTTTTAGGAAAAAAAAAAAGTCGTCTAGCTATATATGTTTTAGGAGGTCGCTTTCTCTTCAAAAACCTAAAAAGCAGATATTGACCAGAGCTTAGATAATTAGCTGCATGTGTTTGGTTTGAATGGAGTCAGAAATAATGGGCGGTTGGAAATTCAGAGGTTTTGACAAATGACAGCTTCCAAATCCATCCGATCATATCCTTGGTTTATTAGAGGGTTATTAGCCTACTTAATAAGATATATATTATTAATTCTCCATCTTTAATTTAATTTCAATAATCTTAATTAATGAACTCACATACAGTTATTAATAAGCTTCAAAAACCACTTAATTAATGATGTTTCATAACCGCCGGCAACTCTTATTTCCGGCCGCCTGTAATTCCACACATCAATTGAACTCAATTCATCTTCACTCAACCGAAAAGCATTAACCATAGACGATGGATAGATGCCATTAAATGAAGGGTGCCGCCAATCATATCATGAACTTTTCAGACAATCATGCCCAGCATATGAAATTAAAGAAGCTTACACGGGTTTAACTCACTGGTTCAGTATGTAGTATTTTTAAGAGAAGGGGCGAATGTTCGAATCTTAACCGTGGCAGTGTTTGAATTATGCTCAAAGTAGACAGATCCCTTGTGTATACCGGTATTTGGTCATGTTTGTTGAGTCATTGAATCACCGTAAATTAAAACCCTCTTAAAAAAAAATATCTGAGGTTTCAATTTACCATTTAAGATTTTTCAAAGTAATTGTTGCATTTATGATATGATTTTGTATCAAATCAATCTACAAAATAATGGGGTTAAATATTTTATTCACTCTTGAGCGAACATTTGAAGTATTGATGAATAGGGAATCAATGTGTCAATTCAAGTATTATTGTAACAAGCAATGGGGAAACACAAAGTCAAAATTAAACAAATAAATAATCATGTGAGTAAATGAAGACAAAGAGAAATCTCAAGTAAGAGATCAACGGATGTGATATGACTCATGTTGTGACTATTTATCTTCTAAGTTTTAATTGTGTATATTTCGATGCATCAAAAAAAAATTCTAAACACAAATTTTTTATTTTGGTTTCGATTCAAGTTTTAGACTAACTTTAAAGTCACCCCATTCATACATCAACTCTTCCTCGCATACTAACCCAAATGCTTCTCCTTTACCACCAAAATCATTCAAAACATATATGAATTAGGTCATCAAACTCATAAAATGCAGCACCGAATATTCTCATTTAAACACAATAAATAAAACACTATGAAGCAAGTTAAAATGAGAAGGTTTAAACTTTAGTGAGGCAATGATATTAACTCGTTGTGCTTTAATCAATTAAAAAAATATATATGAACATTGTAACACAGTCTAGTTGTACTCAAAAAAAAAAAAGTTCACTATAAACTATCACTTGATTAGTTGGACTAAATATAAATCAATAAGCAACCACGTCCGTGGGGCTCCGATCCAATATTAAATAGCAATTAGTTTTTTTTTTTTTTTCATAATATATTCTAGAATAACAATCTTGTTGCCGTTATGATCGAGGATATTTATGTTAATAATTTATAGTATAAGGGGCCCAAGTGGTGGCCGATAACATGGAATTATTGGATTAATAAGGTATAAACAATATTTAAAATTGTTGATTTGGAGTTTGGATGATGCAAATTAATTTATTAATTAATGAAAGAAATGTTTTCTTTTTACATTTTTTTTAACAAATAAATATTTGCTTAGGAAAGAAGCCACAGGGTTTTGGATCTAACTTCGAGGATGATCTTGAAGAAAATATTCTATTTCTATATATATCTCTGATAATGCCTAATTAATATAACTTTTTAGCTCATTTAAACATTAAAAACTCTATAAAATGTTAGTTATCAAACACTACAGCTTAGGATATAAAATCATTTTTCAATAGTTATATTAGTATGTGCTCAGATGGCACTTATGTGGCTCCCTTAAAAGAAGGTCACATGATCAAACTCTGGTGCCTGGTGGTGGAGTATTAACTCTTTAGTCTTCAACAATTTGAGAAAGTATAGAATAGATACTACATTCTAATAGAGTTAATAGTATTCAAAAAAAAAAGATATTAGTTTCAAGTTTAATTTCGGTGCATAATCAAATCTAAATTGATGGTACATTTTAGAAGAATAAATCTAGAGAATGTGAATAGATTTATTAGGATTTTGAAATTATTTTTCAAAAAAAAAAAAAAAGAAAATTGTCAAATTAGCCCCCTAAGTCGACCGGATAGTGCAATTGGATCCCCTAACTAAAAAAAACTCCATTTAGATCCCCTAAACCTGTAAAATTGTTCAATTAAGTCCAAAGTGACTTGTTTAACAGGTTAAGTCTTCACATGATTGATTTAAAATATTTTTATGTTGTTTTTTTTATAAATTTTATTTTTAGTTGTTTATTAATATATATATATATATATATATATATATATATATATATATATATATATATATATATATATATATATATATATATATATATATATATATATAGGGAAAATTGTAAAAAATGCTCCTCTATAATATGTCAATTATCAATGTCACCCCTGAATTATGAGTGGTGTAAATGTTGCCCCTCAATTATCAAAACGGTGCACATATAGCCCCTCTCGTAACGAAAATGTGGTTCCCTGTTAGTGTAGGACACCATTAAGTCGGAGTAAATATGTAATTTAGTTGTTTTTTCTCTCCCTCGATTCGAAGTACCAGCGATGGACAGCGACGGGGAACTACAAGTCCGTTACGGGAGGGGCTATATGTGCACCATTTTAATAATTGAGGGGCAACATTTACACCACTCATAATTCAGGGGTGACATTGATAATTGACATATTATAGAGGGGCATTTTTTACAATTTTCCCATATATATATATATATATATATATATATATATATATATATATATATATATATATATTATATAAAATAAATAATAATAATAATAATAATAATAATAATAATAAACACAGCCGGCAGAGGAGGTCTTGTCGTGTAGGTGGCTGTTTTTTTTTTTTTTTTACTTTACTTTTTATATATAACATTTTTTGTATAAATAATACTCTGTATATATTAATAAATAAAAAATAAATTTTTTTTAAAAAAAAACAAAAAAATAAATAAATATTTTAGAAAGACACGTGTCAACCATGTGAAGACTTAACCTGTTAAACAAGTCATTTGGACTTAATTGAACAATTTTACAGGTTTAGGGGACCTGGATGAAGCTTTTTTTAGTTAGAGGATCTAATTGCACTATCCGGTCGACTTAAGGGGCCAATTTGACACTTTTCCCAAAAAAAAAAAAAGTACTCAAACTTAGTGTAATTACTTCAAGAGTTAATTTCTCAACATTCCATGAAAATGTTATGTTGAAATTAAAATTTAACTAATTAACCAAGTAAAATTTTGATCAGTGATTATTGCAGAGCATAAAATACTTGTAACACACTTAGCACCTTAATAAGAATGAAAATGGTTAGGCTAGGAGTATAATTGGAGTGTTGAAAGTAAATGCGTAAAGTAAAAATGAGATAGATCAGTAATTTGATTATGGTAAAAGAATATATTTAAAGAGGGTGAATATAGACTTATTATGATTTTTTTTTTTAAATTGCAAAAAGAGTGTACTTATGTAATGACTTTAAGAGTTAATTTCTCAACATTCCTTGGAAATGTTATGTTGAAAATTTAACTAATTAACCAAGTAAAAATTTGATTAATGATTAATGTAGAGTAGGAAATTTTATAGTGATTCGATGATTTTAGGCTAGGAGTATAAATGGAGTCCTGAAAGTAAATGCATAAAGTAAAGATGAGATAGGAAATTTTATAGTGATTCCAATTCGATGTTTTTTGTTTTTTTTTTTGTTTTTTTTGGGGGGGGGAGGGGGGGGGGGGGTTGCAACAAAGGGACCAAGGTCCCTAAATATTAGTAAATGTGCCTAGTAGCCACCCCTCTCGCATCCCGCTCCATCAGGACAGAGATGCCATCAGGAGGATCTTCTAACAGATGAATACCCAATCGCCATGTTGTCCAAGGTTGGCAAGAAAGTCTGCACACTTGTTGCCTTCCCGGAGGGTGTGAGTAAAGTCTCATTCCTGGATTTGGCCAAGAATGTGCTTGCAATCACGTATCAAAATATCCTCTTCCGGTCTGGATCCATCTTCGCTCTTGACCGCATTAATCAATGATGGTAGAAGAATAAATATAATAGACTTATTATGCTTCCACTTACACTCCTTGCACCTAGTTTACTTTTGTTAATTCAGTATGACACGTGATTGTCTTGCACTCTATTTACTCCGACTTGCCATCCTTGAGTTCGACACTCGGGAATTCCATCCTCGTTTACACTTTCCATTCCATCATCCCCACTAAATCTACTCCTTTCATACCGCCTCGCCACCTCTTCGTCCTTTAGCCTGTGGGATTCCATACCTACTTACCTAATATGAGACTAACCACCGGTTACCTGTTGCCGACGGAGCACGGCGATTCGACGCACGAATCCAAGGGACGTATTCTTTCTCAATGGTCATACTCTCTCCTTCAAAAAGTTTGGGGCAGTAGGTTTTCGAGTGGCCAATGGTTCCGCAAATGAAACAAAAATGGGGAAGCCTTTCGTATCGGAAGGAAATCAAAGTCCATTCTCCACCATTCTTCTTGATTCTCATCTTACTCACAAGAGGTTTTGAAACATTTATCGCCACTCGTATACGTAGAGAGGTCTTACACCAACCATCATAGTTGTTTTTAACAAAGTTGATGAACTTTCCAATGAAGTCTCCAATAGCTTTTGCCGATTTCTCCAAGAAGAAACCCGTTGGTAAATCATGAATCTGAATCCAAAATTCTTCCGTATCAAGCATCATGGCAAGTGGGGAAATATCTTACTGGATTCTAGCAAGAACGAGCTGGTTCTGTTCAAAGTCAAGATGCAAAATTGAGAATGAGCAATAGTCAAGGGACTATTTTGGAAAAAAACTCTATTTTTATATTTTAATGTAAAAGTATTATTATTTTTTAAATCAAAAGTATTATGTTAGTAATGTTACACTTATAAAGACAATTGCAATACTTTTACATCAAAATGTAAAAAGATTACATTTTCCTTCAAAAGTATTACATTTTTTCATATAAGTAATAAACATTTTATTCTTGATTTAGTATTACATTTGCTAGCATAGGTATTGTATGTCATCTTAACCCGACCTGTCACACGGATAAAGATTTGTGAGACAATCTCACACAAATTTTTGTCAAGCTGTGAATTTTTGTAATTTAAATAATAGGAGAAGCAAAACTAGCTTGTAATTATATGTATCTTTTTACATTATAGCTATAAAATAAGACTCGACCTGTAGCTAAAGACATTTTTAAAATTTAATTTTAACAATGATTCCAATTTTAGTTTATTACAACAATTTACTAAGTAGATAACAACATTAACACCCACACCAATTATTGCTAAATATTTAAATTCCAACAGTTGAACTATTGCACATGTGTAGACCAGTTATTTTTTTTTATGTTGAGTTTCAAGCAACATGTGGAATGTAGCCACAATATTTTGGGTGACGCAAAAATTTGGATAAAAGACCTTGTGCAAGTGATTGAGTCTAATACCAAATAAAAAAAATATATTTGTCCCAACTAAAAGTCTAAGGTGATATTTGAATCGTACATCTACTATTCTTTATATATATATATATATATATATATATATATATATATATATATATATGATGCTCAATGCCCATTTTTATTATTTAATTAATATTCACTAGTGGAAATTATGAAATTTTCGACCACCTAAAAATGATCTTAAATCAAGTCGAAAGTCTTGTTCCGATCACTTTTGGTATCCGGAAAAATCTTTGTTGCTATTTCCGACCACTTTTTGGTATTAACTTGATTTAAGATCACTTTCAGGTGGTCGGAAATTCCATAATTTCCAGTAGTGATTCATTGCAAAGCATGTTAAAATTCACGCTTCCAAATTTAACATACCTCACAAGTCACAACAATAGATTTTGAATAGCACTTATATTATTAGGTCTTGAGACATGGCTACTTCCCTTTGTTTTTTTTTTTTTTTTTTTTTTTTTGCTGGGGTAAAGCCAACAAATGAAACCATCTCTGACACAATAGTTAATTTCATGATGAATATACACTAATAATTTACAGTTTCAATCTATCTGTAACAAATTCCTGATAGCTTCCATATTCTATTTCAAAATTTAAATTAAGCAAAGCAAAGAATCTAGTACAGAGAGAATTTTATTAGAACAAAAAAAAAAAAAAAAAAAAAAAAAAGATTAGGTCCCCGGATGGGCGGATTCACATGGACTGTTGTGTATAATGGAGTGGAAGTTTTAAAAAATGGGGCCTGTACGTGTTGGGAGGTTCCTGCAAGGATCTGTGGGGTAGTGAACATTTTAGTAGATCAACAACTGGGCCTTTCTGCCTTTGTCCTGTTGGATTTGGACAGCTAAGTACTCTTCTTTAATTTCAACCCTCACCCTCACCAGCAGTTATACCACGGAGGGACACAAATTATGCCATGGAATCGTGTTCACCGAGAATGGTGAATACAAAGTAAAACGACATCATTTTTAGGCAAAAAAAAAAAAAAAAATTCGCGGATGTGAAGTTAACGGCGCGCGTTTGATCAAATTATGAATTTTCTGTTATGAGATTATGAATTTTCATAAAATTCATAATCTCATAACAGAAAATTCATATCACATAACAGAAAATTCATAATCTCACAACTGAAAATTCATAATCTCATAACAGAAAATTCATAATCTTATAACAGAAAATTCATAATCTCATGGTTCCAAAGTGAATGTGTAGGCATGGTTCCAAAGTGAATGTGCAGGCATGGATTCATAATTTATGAATGTCCGTGATTTCGGACGGGAATATGTAGGCATGGTTCCAAAGTGAATGTGCAGGCATGAATTCATAATTTATGAATGTCCGAAATTATGAATGTAATGAAAATTCATAATCTCATAACAGAAAATTCATAATCTTATAACAGAAAATTCATAATCTCATGGTTCCAAAGTGAATGTGTAGGCATGGTTCCAAAGTGAATGTGCAGGCATGGATTCATAATTTATGAATGTCCGTGATTTCGGACGGGAATGTGTAGGCATGGTTCCAAAGTGAATGTGCAGGCATGAATTCATAATTTATGAATGTCCGAAATCTTTGTTCACCTCAAATTAAAGTGAAACCGCAAAATGTGAAAATAAAGAAGAAAAGTCACGCAATTAATTAAGAAAAAAAAAAAAAAAAAGATAAACGGTGTACTAACACCGTTAGAACCGTGTTCACCATGAATGGTGAACACGGTTCCATGGCATAACGTCTCACAATCATTATGCTGTGCATCCGTATGCACCATGCATGGTGCATACGGATGCCAAAACGACGTCGTTTTATTAAAAAACGCGCGTATCCCCTTTAAAAAAAATTCAGGTTCGATTCCCAGCAACAACATTATATTGTTCATTCATTTTGGAATTTTAGTTCATAGATTATGGAATTATAGTTCATTGATTATGGAATTATAGTTCATCGATTATGGAATTGTAGTTCATCGATTCTGAAATTTTAGTTTATAGATTATGGAATTTTAGTTCATTCATTCTGGAATTTTTAGTTCATAGATTAGATTATGGAATTATAGTTCATCGATTATGGAATTATAGTTCATCGATTATGGAATTTTAGTTCATATGTTGTTGTTGGGAATCGAACTTGATTTTTTTTTAAGGGGAGACGCGCGTTTTATTAAAACGACGTCGTTTTTGCATCCGTATGCACCATGCATGGTGCATACGGATGCACAGCATAATTTGCCACGGAGGGATGTCCACCTAGCAGTGTGGAGTATGGACTTGATTTCAAAATACATAATTTACATATTGAATATTCACAATATACATACTGAAGATTCTTAATTTAGATTATAAATATTTTGTATGTAAATTGTGAATAATTAATATGTAAATAATGAATATTCTGTATATAAATTGTATATTTTGGATCAAAGCCACTTTATAATATGGATCCGAATCCACAAAATAATTTGGCCACCCTCACCCTCCCCCGCCCTCGGCCATCACCACCACCATGGAAAGTACCACTACTATTATCAGGGACGGAGCCAAAGGGGGGTAGCGGGGACAGCTGGCCCCCTCACCCCACCCCATCCCATATATAATATTTGTATGTATATATGTATATATAGTACTCCGTATATATTTTAGTATTAGTATAAAAAAAACTAGCAAATGTTACCAAGTAATGAGTTAGATTAGTTGGTCGAGCATATGTTTGGTAATAAGAAAGGTTTTGGGTTCAAATATTTGCATTAATATAGTTTTACATATTTTTGAGTTATTTACTACACACGCACACACACACACACACACACACACACACACACACACATATATATATATATATATATATATATATATATATATATATATATATATATATAACATTTTTTTATATTTATAGTGAGATGTGTAATTTATAAAGTGTTTTTTATTCGAATTATTTTATCAAATTAATTATATTTCATATTTTGTTATTAATATTTTTATAAAGTTTCGATTTGTTTTATTTTTTGCATATATCCAACAATATTTACAACTATATTTCTTAGGTAATAGTTATGAAAATCGAATGGAGAATCTCTCTACCCAACGGTCGACGGAGGACCATGATCTCCTCGTCCGGAGTACAAAGAAACCGAAACGGAGCGAGACGAGCTCCCCCATGCAGGCAACGGCGGGGCTCAACGAGATTCTGATGGCAGAAGACGTGGAGATCGTGAGGGAAACGCCCAGTGCTGAGATGGTGGTGGCGGATGCTGTGTCGCAAGCAAGGGATACAGATACGATAACTTTGCGACCGCCGGTGGCCCCTGTATCAATCAAAGTTCCTGAAGCGCAGAGGAAATCGTACGCAGAGAGCGTGATGGGGCGTTCTGCCGCGGGCCACGAGGACAACCACGAGCTGTCGGAGCCGGATGACGACAACGAGTTTTCAGAGGCAGAGAAAGGTGACGATCCATTGTGCCCGACGATCAGATTAACAAAAATGGAGCTAAAGGCGATCCGGGCTCCATGGAGACAGGCTTTGATCGTCAAAGTTATGGGACGCAAGGTGGGATATACTTACCTGCAACGCCGGCTGGCCACCATGTGGAAGCCCAAAGGGAGCATGGATTTAATCGCCATCGACAACGATTACTTTCTTGTCAGATTCGGATCCATCGACGATATGGATTTTGCTATGTATGAAGGCCCTTGGATGGTTTTGAATCATTACCTGATCGTAAAACTATGGGAGCCAAATTTCGATCCTTTTAACGACACTGTGGAAAAGGTATTAGTTTGGATCAGAGTGCCCAGCTTGCCCGCTGAATATTTTGATTTTATTTTCCTTAGGAAGCTAGGAAACAGGCTTGGACGAACGGTTCGGGTGGATCAGGCTACAAGTCTGGTGTCGCGAGGCATGTTCGCCAGAGTTTGCGTGGAGATCGACATGCGGAAACCTTTGGTCTCAAAGTTCACTTACGAAGGAAAGGTGCGGCAGGTGGCGTATGAAGGCATGCACCTGGTGTGTTTTGCGTGTGGTCTCTATGGTCATGCAAAGGAGGCTTGTCCAACGTTGAGAGGAGAGGAGACGGGGCAGTGTAATGATGTGTCACACGCAGAGCCGCCAGGATTCGGGAATGGGCAGAACAAGAACGCTACAAACGCCCCGCACGTTTCTGCAGATGCTATGGATCCAAAGGTACCTTTTGGTGCCTGGATGATCGCACCTACGCGACGAGGACGCCCCACCCTGAATCCCTCTGGACGCAACAACCGCGATGTGCATGGCAGAGCGGGGGTGCCTATCGCAGCATCAAAGTTCGCACCATTAAGGGAGTCAGGCGATGCGGATCACGGGGAGGAAGGGAGGCCGGAGGACGTGGTGATAACAGACGCAAACCATGGTGACAAGCGACCTCAGCAGACTGACCGGAACAACGGTGAGGCAGCATGCAAGGAATTAATGCCGGCAGGGAACGTAAGAGCACACAGACCGAACGTCATAACTGTCGAACGACAAATAACCAACGAGCCGGAGAAGGGCCAGAGATCAACGACGGAAAAAGCGGAGGCCATGCCCAAGGTACGCCGATCACATGGGGGGAGCTCGAGGAAAGCAGCAGGGGAAGATGAACACGTGGTAGTCCGAGGGTCACAAGGAGGTTTGGTGATCCGTTCGTTGCGCGTTTATGTGGGTGACACCGGTGGCATCGCTCCCTCACCAGTCTGGCAGGATCCAATGGAGCATCATGGAGATCCGCCGGAGGAATTCGACGAGGAGGGGGACATGGTCATGGACCTCCAGACGATCCCAGTGGTTGGCGACTTAAGAGGTAACGGGGAAGCTCTTTGAGTCCCCCGAATTTGTGTTTTGATTTTGGCCGTTTCATTTTAGCGTTTTTTTCTGGTGTTATCCTCTTCTTTCCTTTTTGTTTGTTGGTTTTATGAACTGCCTTTTTTGGAACTGCCAGGGTGCAGGAAATAAGCCTTTCCTGCGCGCCCTCAAACATCTCCTCATGGTACACAAGCCATGCGTCCTGGGACTTTTTGAACCAAAGGTGTCGGGCAATCAAGCGGACTCCATTTGCAAGAAATTGGGGTTCTCAGATTGGGTCCGGGTTGAAGCTTTCGGCTACAGTGGTGGCATATGGGTTTTTTGGAAGGACCCGCTTAAAGTCGAAGTTATTTTTACTCATCCTCAGTTTATCCTTTTGCAGGTGGGGCAAGTAGATCAAGACCCATGGTTTCTCGCCCCAGTCTACGGGAGTCCGGCTCACCATCTGCGACGACGCCTCTGGAGGGACTTAAAACAATCAGTGCGAGGAATTGTGGGACCCTGGTTGGTCGCGGGGGATTTCAAGTCGGTCCTGAACCGAGACGAAACCTGCAACTATAGTTCCTTTTCCACGCACCGAAGCTCGGATTTCACGAACTGGATAAACGAAGAAGGGCTCATTGACATGGGCTTTGCCCGGCAAAGGCTTACCTGGATAAAAAATGGCACGGATATGATCATAAAAGGAGCCCGACTTGATCGGGCGATGTGCAATACGGAATGGCGCACTCGTTTCCCTGACGCGCGTGTTACACACCTAACAAGATTAGCTTCTGACCATGTACCGATTTTGATACAGGTGGAAGGAGTGAGGCGGGCGACGCGATCGACCCCTTTTCTTTTTCAGGCAGCCTGGCTCACAAGCAACAAGATGCATGAGGTCGTGAAATGACTTTGGAGAACCGATTCTGATATTGTGGAAAACACTCATAATCTTGCCAAAGGCCTAGAGAACTGGAACAAGGACTCTTTCGGAAATGTGTTTAAAAAGAAGCGGGATCTGATGTCTCGCCTGAGGGGCATTCAAATAGCACTGGGTAACAAGCACCACACAGGTTTAATTAAGCTTGAGATGAAACTTAGAAAGGAACTGGAAGATGTTCTACACCAGGAGGAGCTCATCTGGTTTCAAAAATCAAGAGAGGACTGGATTTGCTCTGGGGATAGAAACACCGCGTTCTATCACGCTGCCGCCACAGTCAGGAAGTCGCGCAACCTGGTGCTTCAGCTAAAAAATGATAACGGAGAGTGGATTACTGAAGAAACTGAGCTCCGCGATCATATCAGGGAGTTTTACACTAATCTGTTCTCAAAAGAGAGAAATCTTGGACCAGTTCGCACTCTGCATGCATCTTTCCCTAGGTTACGGAGGCTGGACTGGGCTCAGTTTAATCGAAGGGTGACCAAAGATGAAGTACATTCCGCGCTTAAGGACATGAAGCCCTTCAAGGCTCCGGGGCCAGATGGTTTTCACGCAAGTTTCTACCAACGCACCTGGGACACGACGGGGGATAGTCTTTTTAATCTCGTCAGAAAGGCCTTTCAAACCGGAACTCTCTCGGAAGGCTTAAATGATACTCTCATTGCTTTAATTCCCAAAGTCGGGGCGCCTGAAACGATCAAGCAATTCAGGCCCATAAGCCTTTGCAACGTCAGCTACAAGCTCATCACAAAAACCATCACGAATAGATTAAAACTTATTCTACCGAAGATCGTTGGACCGTACCAAAGCTCTTTTGTTCCCGGAAGACAGATTTCAGATAACGTTATCATCTTCCAGGAAGTCATGCACTCTATGCGAGAAAAACGAGGAAAAAAGGGTTACATGGCCATCAAGCTAGACTTGGAAAAGGCGTATGACAGGCTGTCTTGGGATTTTATTCAGGATGAGTGAATGTTTTACGTTAATTCAAACTCAGATTGTTACAGAGAGTTACAAAAGAGATAGAAGCCTGTCTAACTAACCCCACATAATAGGTGTAGGTTACAAGACTAAATCAACTCTATAAGTACAAGACTAATATAACATATAATTATACAAATAAATGTAACACTACTAACATACCCCCTCAAGCTGAAGGTGGTGGAGACACAACATTAAGCTTGTCCCTCAGAGAGCTGAAACGAGCAGAAGCCAGCGGCTTGGTGAAGATGTCAGCAAGTTGATCCTTCGTAGAGACGAAATTGACCAAGAACTCCCCAGTAGAAACCTTGTCCCGAACAAAATGGTAGTCAATCTCGACATGTTTAGTCCTGGCATGGAAAACGGGATTGGCACACATATAAGTGGCCCCAAGATTATCGCACCACAACGTAGCGGGACGGCCAGAATGCAGCCCAAGTTCCCGAAGAAGAGACATAACCCAGGTAACTTCAGCTGCCACGTCAGCAAGGCCCTTGTACTCTGCCTCAGTAGACGACCTAGCCACGGTCCGTTGTTTCCGAGAAACCCAAGAAACAAGATTAGCCCCAAGAAAAACCGCATATCCGCTGGTAGACTTCCTGTCTACAGGGCACCCAGCCCAGTCGGAGTCCGAATAGGCGTGGACATCAGAGGAGGGCGATGCAGACAACCGTAAGCCGTGTGTGAGAGTGCCTTTCACATACCGAAGAACACGTTTAAGCATAGCCCAGTGCTCATCAGTAGGAGTGTGCATGAACTGGCAGAGTCTGTTGACCGCATAAGAGAGATCGAGACGAGTGATAGTGAGATACTGCAACGCCCCAGCCAGCCGTCGGTATTGAGTAGGATTCTCATAAGGGTCTGTAGTCGGTGTCACGGACTTTGTCACAGCTGCTGGAGTGGAGAGGGCTTTGCAGTCTGTCATACCAGCCCGAGTGAGAATGTCATCCATGTAACGGCGTTGAGATAGTAATATGCCGTTATCTAGTGGCATAGTTTCTATACCGAGGAAGAACGTAGGGCTTCCTAAATCACGGATTTTAAAAGTGGTGGATAGGCGTCGTAGTAGCTCATCAAGAAGACTGGAGTCGTTGCCCATCATGATAATGTCGTCTACGTATACAAGAAGATAGATACGTGAGGTATTTAATGTATAGTAAAATAGGGACACATCAGTCTTTGAGGCCACAAAGCCTACCGTCAGGAGATAGTCATGTAGCCGATTAAACCAAGCTCGTGGAGCCTGCTTGAGGCCATACAAGGACCGCTGTAGATGACAAACATAATCCGGATGGACCGGGTCTTCATACCCCGGCGGCTGACGCATATAGACGGTTTCTGTGAGATGACCGTTCAAGAATGCGTTATGAACATCAAGCTGACGAAGCGTCCAGCCCCGGGATACCGCCATGGCAAGCAATATGCGGACCGTTGTTGGCTTAACAACTGGGCTAAACGTCTCAAAGAAGTCCTCGCCAGCAACTTGATTAAACCCTTTGGCAACCAAGCGGGCTTTATGACGTTCGATCGTGCCATCAGCTTTCCGTTTAGTACGGTAGACCCATTTACAGCCGACCACATTCATATTCGGCTTAGCCGGAGTGAGACACCAAGTATTATTATGTAAAAGGGCATTGAACTCCTGGTCCATGGCATCACGCCACTCTGGATGTCCAACTGCTTGACTATAACACGTAGGGTCTACGGAGGCCGTAAGAGCCTGAAAAGGCTCATCCGTCCCACGTGTTTGGTGGCGAAGCCGCATAACGTGACCTCGTTCTTGAGGTTGCGCCCGTAGTCATTTCCGGGCTCGTGGACCACGACACGGTACTGTAGCAGCCCCTGGCTGTTCCTGTATGGCCAAGGGCGGAACACTCACAGCCAACGGTGGCTCATTCAAGGGTGGTGTGGACTGCCCACACGGAACCAAGGGACCCGAAGCCCATGGTGTAGTGTCGCACGGCCCATGTGTAGGCACCGTGTCCTGTGCACCTGCTGCATATGGAAAAACAGTTTCATCAAACCAAACATGGCGACAGATGAAGGTCTTTCCTGATATTAGGTCCATGCATCGATAACCTCTATAGGACGGGGGATACCCTAAAAAGATGCAGGGTGCAGAGCGGTATTCTATCTTGTGGCGATTATAGGGCCGTAGATAGGGATAACACCTGCACCCAAAGACACGGAAAAAGGTGTATGGAGGTGTTTTGTTGTAGATGGACTCATAGGGACTGACGTGTTTTAGTGCAGATGAAGGCAGACAGTTTATAAGATAGGAAGCAGTTTCAAATGCGCAATCCCAATATTTCAAAGGGACTGAGCTTTCTGCAAGTAGAGCTAATCCGGTCTCGACAATATGTCTGTTCCGGCGCTCTACTCGTCCGTTCTGCTCATGTGTATAGGCGCAAGATTGCCTATGCACAATACCGAGTGTTTGAAAAATTGTATGCAACCGGCGATATTCGCCTCCCAGATCAGACTGGATCGACTTGATAGAACGCGAGAATTGGCGTTCTACCATGACACGGAAAGACTCAAATAATTTATAAATGTCTGATTTTAACCGCATAGGGTAAAACCAGCAAAACCGAGAGTGATCATCTACAAATAAAACGAAATACCGAAAACCCCCGGCCGAAACAACGGGTGCCGGTCCCCAAATATCAGTGTATATTATGTCTAGTACATTATTGCTACGGGAAACAACCCTATCTAACAGGAATCGAGAGGATTTCCCGAGTTGACACGATGTACACAACTGCGGCACACTTGATTTTGTGGGTGAAACCGGACACTTTTGTAGGACACGAATTTGAGCCCGCTCATGTGGATGTCCAAGCCTACGGTGCCAAACATCTGATGTGGCACGAGCGGTTATTAAAGCAACAGGTGACCGAGATAACGACAATCTGTATAGGCCTCCCGTAGTAGGACCCTTAAGGAGCACTGCCTTGGTTTGACAATCCTTCACAAGAAAATGATCACGGTGAAATTCAAAAAACACATTATTGTCAATGGTAAACCGATTAACAGACAATAATGGTAAAGATAAATCAGGCACATGAAGAATGCGTAACTTTAAAGACTTAGACACGAAATTTAACGATGCATGACCAATATTAGAAATACCCAAACCTGAACCGTTGCCCACACGCAACACATCACCGCCGGAGTATGGCTCGGAATGGGTCAGCATCGAAGCATCCGGCGTGGCGTGCGACGAAGCCCCGGTATCCGGGAACCAGGCGTCCGGCACGACCTGCGCTGCTTCATCGGCAGAAACTGCCGCATGCACCTGCGGCACCGGCGGCTGTCTAGTGTAACGCCGGTAACAATACACGGCGGTGTGCCCCTGGGATCGGCATATCTGACAGCGGGGAACACCGCCGCGTCCTCTGCCATTGCCACCGCGGCCACGCCCTCCGCCGCGACCTCGTCCTTGACCGGAACCCCCATGTCGAGGACCACCATTGTGGTGACTGTGCCCACGGCCAGCTGCCAGCGCCGTGTGAGAGCCGCCTGCCGGAACACCTGACAGCGAGAATTCATCTGCCCAGATGAATTCTTGGGCCTGAAGAAAGTCGGATAGCTGCGGTATGGATACGGGAGTCCCCGAAGCAGCGAGCGATGAAGCCATGGACCTAAACTCCGGCCTGAGTCCCCGGAAAACATATAAGTTTTGTTCATCCAAGGATACAGGCCGGCCAGCGAGAGCCAGATCCTCCACAAGTAATTGCGCTCGGCCGAGGTATTCTCCCGGCGTGCTATCTCCTTGACGCAAGGACTGGAATTGCGCGAGCAAATTTAGACATCTCGCCCGTGTGGACGACCCTAGAGCAGCGGTAATGGATGACCATACATCATGCGAGGTACTGCGCCCCACAGCGAGGTATAAAACCTCATCGGACATGGAGGAGATTAATAAGGACAGGATCGATTGATCCTGCTGTTCCCATAACGCATGCACCGGATTCGGGGAAGTGGTGATGGTGGTGCCGCCCGAGCCTGCGTCGCTGGTGGTGGCCGGTGCAGTCACGGTCGCCGGAGGACACGACGTATCGCCCGTGACAAACCCGAGAAGGCCTTGCCCTCGGAGAAAAGGTACCAATTGGGTACGCCAGAACAGGTAGTTTTTAGTGGTGAGTTTCATTGACACAAAGTGATGTGCCGTAGATAATGTGTTTGGGGTGGCCGGAGAAGAGAGAGCAGCGGCCGTAACTGTTCTTTCACTGGAATTCGTCGACATCGTGAAGGGAGAGGAGAGAGAAAGTCTACCTGGCTAGCTGATACCAGATGAGTGAATGTTTTACGTTAATTCAAACTCAGATTGTTACAGAGAGTTACAAAAGAGATAGAAGCCTATCTAACTAACCCCACATAATAGGTGTAGGTTACAAGACTAAATCAACTCTATAAGTACAAGACTAATATAACATATAATTATACAAATAAATGTAACACTACTAACATTCAGGACACTCTTGAACGTGCAGGTTTCACGGATTCTCTGAAGGACCTCATCATGACTTGTATTAGAACTCCCAGATTTACTCTCACTTGGAACGGGGAACGCCTTCTGCCTTTTAATCCAGAACGAGGGATTAGACAGGGTGATGCGATGTCGCCGGCAATTTTTGTCCTTTGCATGGAGAGGCTCAGCCAGCTCATCGCCTCGGAGGCGGATAAAAACGTTTGGAAAGGTATAAAATTAGCAGTATCTGGACCTACACTGACACATCTTTATTTTGCAGATGATATGGTGTTATTTACGGAAGCGTCTTTGGAGCAAGCTGCAGTGGCGCAACGCTGCCTCGATCAGTTCTGTGGTGTGTCGGGGAAAAAAATTAGCTTAAGCAAATCGCAGGTTCTTTTCTCTAAAAACACAGATCCTGGGGTTGCAGATTCTATCTCAAGACATCTGAACATTGCTAGGACCACAGATTTGGGGAAATACCTGGGCGTTCCGGCCCAACATGGTCGAGTCACGTGCAACACATTTTCGGACCTGCTCGACCGAATCTCAGGTCGGCTAGAGGGTTGGAAAACAAAAACCCTATCTTTGGCAGGAAGAGTTGTGTTGGCCAGATCAGTGTTAAATGCGATTCCAGCGTACACCATGCAGACAACGGCCCTTCCTAAAAGCCTCTGTTTGGAGATTGAGAAGAGAACAAGAAGCTTCATATGGGGAAGGAGTGAACAACAGAGGAAGTTAAGTTTGGTGAAGTGGGAGCTGGTGACCACGACAAAATCAATAGGAGGCCTGGGTGTGAAGCGCATGAGTGAGATGAATTCAGCATACATGGCGAAGCTAAGGTGGCGTCTCAAGGCGGAAGAAATCAGCCTCTGGGTTAGGACTTTAAAAACGAAATATGATATCCCTGGCATGGACAACAGTGAACCCCAAATCAGACGAAAAGCTTCAAATGTTTGGCGGGGTATTGTTTCAGCGAAAGAAATCACAGACAAAGGCGATAAACGCCTAGTGCACAATGGCAGAACTACCCGCTTTTGGATGGACAGGTGGTTGCTCCCGGAGCCCCTTTATGGCCAGCTTCAAGCTCCTCTTGCTTTACTGGATCTCTACGCTTGTGTTAGGGACTACTGGGACGACACTCGACGTTGGAAATGGGAACATCTTGACAGTATTCTGCCGGTTGAGACGAAAGAACGTCTAGCGAGCTTTATCCTCAATGATCACATGGAGGATGGGATAGGTTGGGAGCCAGAGGCAAACGGAAGGTTCTCGATAAAATCAGCTTACAATCTAAAGACGAATCATGATGCAAATGCGGAAGACGGTTCTTGGAAGAGCCTTTGGCGAGTTCACGTTCCAGCTAAAATGTGCATGTTCGCATGGCTGGTTCGCCACGGGAAAGTTCTTACGAATGCGGAACGTTTCAAAAGACATTTAACTACTGACTTATTTTGTAATGGTTGTGCAGGTCAGGTAGAGGATCTAAACCATCTGTTCAGGACCTGCCCTGCGGCGGGAGGAATTTGGAAGGGGACGCTACACGCTTCGGTGTTTGCACGTATCCAACAAAAACCCTGGGAAGACTGGCTGGAAACAAACATGAAGGGTGAGACACGAGAGGGCTTTCCGGAGGACTGGCCGGAGCGTTTTTTCACCAGACTCTGGTGGATATGGAGGTGGCGAAATGATGAGGTGTTCGACTCCAAGTTCCTGGCGATTGATCAGAAGCTGGAGTGGCTGAAGAACTATGATCTAGAGGTTAAAGCTGCTTTCGAAAACAGAATAACCCCAGTCGCAGATTACACAGCGACTGCTAGTGGTATGAGAGGCTGGAAGAAACCGGCCACGGGTTGGTTGAAACTGAATGTGGACGGTTGCTGCAAAGGTTCAGGCATGGCAGGCTGTGGGGGTATTCTCAGGGACGCACAAGGCAATTGGTGTCGGAGTTTCACGCACAACATCGGACACTGCTCGGCGACCGAGGCAGAGGCCTGGGGAATCATGCAAGGTTTGAGCATGGCCCTTGAATATGGAGCAACGAAACTCATCATAGAATGTGACTCAAAGACTTTAGTGGACGCCCTCCGGAGGGAGTCAGAGGTTCAAGCAAGTGAGAGCAATATCATTCGTAGATGTCGACGTCTGGCTGGGAGTTTTCACGAAGTGGAATTTGCTCATGTCCTAAGGGAAGGCAACGTGGCGGCTGACATGCTGGCTACACAGGCTCTTGTGCATTTGATTGGTTATCGATGTCTTCTTGAGCCCCCGGATGATCTTGAGGAAATAATCAAGAATGACAAGCTGGGAGCTTTGGTGCTCAGACGTACGAGTAGGCACGGATGACCCTCTGTGCTTGGGGTTCCCCCCTCTTTTCAAATCAAAAAAAAAAAAAAAAAAAAAAAAAAAATATATATATATATATATATATATATATATATATATATATATATATATATATATATATATATATATATATATATATATAAAACATTTTTTTATATTTATAGTGAGATGTGTAATTTATAAAGTGTTTTTTATTCGAATTATTTTATCAAATTAATTATATTTCATATTTTGTTATTAATATTTTTATAAAGTTTCGATTTGTTTTATTTTTCGCATATATCCAACAATATTTACAACTATATTTCTTAGGTAATAGTTATAAAAAAAAATCTTAGATAATTCTTTTTTTTTTTAATTATGTCTTTTGTTTTAATGTTTCGCTTTTACTGGAAAAAATTTTTGAATCCGTCCTACTTCTTCGCCTCCTCAATCAAATTTCTAGCTTTGTCCCTGACTATTATACATCGTAATTATTATTATTATGTTATGTCATTTCAATTTCATACTTCAAATCATTTAGCTATATGTTTCTTTTTATAACCAAGTTTCCTATTTTCACTGGACTATATTTTGAATCTACATCTACAAATACAAATACAATTATAATAAGAGTCAATAATGTTAGATCCTTAACTGGAACAAAAAATGTCTTGGTATAATTGTTTCTTAAAATGAATGGTTCTTATTATTTTGATTTTAGTAATTTTTTAATAATTTTTCTTATTACCCTTTATTATATTATTTTCTTCCCTTAAATAGCCCTAAATTCTGTTAGTATAAACTTTAGTAACGAAATATTCCGTTAACTATTTATTATTCTTAATTTACTCATTAATTTCTATAAAAAGATCTTAGTTTCTAACCCCATCCCAATTAGTGTTGGAATAATTGTTAAACATATACTACGAATATGTTAAAATAATATATATATATATATATATATATATATATATATATATATATATATATATATATATATATATATATATATATATATAAATTCAACATAAACTTTGGTTAAATAATTAACCCGACTAAATAAATACTTCGTAGCATTCAAAGTTGAGCATCAAAACCAAGTGGCTTGTGGTCCACTGGTATCCGGTTTAGCCCCTTATATGGGAGGTTTAGTGTTCTCGCCTCAGTGTAGGTGAATATTGTGTATATGTGGGTGTCCCCCTTCCTTTGTAATAATAATAAAAAAAGTTGAGCATCAAAGATTATAAATCATGAACTTTAAAAATCATTTGATTTTTTTTTTTTTTTTTGCATTTTTTTTAAAAAATAGGTTATGTTTTTTTTTTTCGGTTAATTAAATCTTCTTTTGATTCTTTTGCATTATTGAAATGATTTAGGTCATTATGATATTAATATTTTTTGTATGCATTTTTATAATAGTACAATTGTACATTATTTTACAAATATTATACTATTATTTTTTTTAACGAAGAAAATTGTTCTTACATCATTGTGAGACATGCGCGACCTAACTACAAAGTTATTGATCATAAATACAATTACACATGAACTCTAAAACGGTACGATCATTTTCCAAAGAATTGACAATGTTGACACCACTGGCTCCAATTGAACAAGTTTACATATCAGAATATTATCAATGCATGAAAACTTCTAAATAAATTTGTAAGTTAATTTAATATTTACTATATCATTATAACAATATCTATTGTAACCATATATTTTGAATTATTTATTATCATCCTCTATTGACAACAATTGTAGCAATTGTTATTGACAAACTCTAAAAACAATTTGTCTCAACAACGAATAGAAATTTAAAAAATCAATGATTTCATTATTGTTGATGAAAAGTATGTATGTCAGGCCACTTTATTACTCTTATTAAATTAAATAAATTAGTAGCTATAAAAAAAATAATACATATGTATTTAATTAATTTAGAATTAGATGTCTATAATTTTTTTATTTAAAAAAATTACATTATTAAAAATTTAAAAAGAGATATAATTTCATTAGTTATATTATCTTTATTTTCTACAATTCAAAGACTGCTTACCTTCAAATTTATAAATTTACTAGTTTTTTACGCACATTGCACGATTCGGATAATGCCCAATGTTTTTTTTTAAATAAGTACTTTAACGTATATCAAGGCAAGATTATATTGGAATTGTTCATGCATAGATAATTGAATGTTGAATTTGCGTATTTAAATATGTAATTCTAAGTTTACAAATGCAAGATAATATAGTCAAGATTGATTATAATTGTCAATAAAATAATTGTATAGGTATGGTTGAAATCAAATACGGGACATAAGAGATAGCAAATAAAAATTAGGGCAAAAAATATTAAATATATATAATATTGTTTGAGGAGATTCCGGCAGTAGGATTTCTGGTTAGAGTTCTATTAAGACTTTAATATTAAAATTAAATTAATATTGTAATTATTCTTTCAAAGGCTGAACCCTAACCCTAAGGGCAAGATTAATGTTTTAATTATAATTCTATATTAGACTTTAATATTAGAATTAGATTAACGGGGAATTAACAGTATTTAACAGAAAAATTAACGAATAATCATATAATTAAGGATAAATTAGAAAATCTCAAGAAAAAATTAACATCTGAACAATCTGAACCATTCATTTGATTTAATAATTTGACTGTCATTTTTTCTACCCAATGTTTATAATTAAATAAATATTTGAAAGTATATCAATAAGATTATATATTAGTATGTTACTTTAATGTCGAATTTGTTTATTTAAATATGTAACTCATAGTATATGAATACAATGTAATATAAGAGATTCATTATAATTGTTACTAAACGTTTTTTAAATAGTAACCAAGTATTTTTGTTGCAAAGGGTTCTAATATATTTAAGGGAAAATTGTAAAAAATGCCCCTCTATAATATGTCAATTATCAATGTTACCCCTGAATTATGAGTGGTGTAAATGTTGTCCCTCAATTGTCAAAATGATGCACATATAGCCCCTCCCGTAATGGACCTGTGGTTCCCCACCGCTGTCCATCGCTGGTACTTCGAATCGAGGGAGGGAAAAAACAACTAAATTACATATTTACTTCGACTTAACGGTGTCGTACACTAACGGGAAACCACATGTCCATTACAAGAGGGGCTATATATGCACCGTTTTGATAATTGAGGGGCAACATTTACACCACTCATAATTCAGGGGTGACATTGATAATTGGCATATTATAGAGGGGCATTTTTTACAATTTTCCCTATATTTAATGAATGCACATATATACAAGATCAATAAATGAATCAACGGTACCAGTCCTTTAGGTGTTTTGCTCAGTATTCATTTAGTTCAACTATTATTGTTGAATAAATTATTACGGATAAAGAAATTCCTAATTTAAGGCATTTAGATGTAGTAAAAATTTAAAAAAATTAATTATAATATAACCCAAAAATATTGGACGATTGGTAAATATGATGTAATCCAAAAATCAAAATGCTAAAGAAAGTGTTTGGTTATTCAACAGTTTGAAGCAACAATTTGTTCCAAACCATTGAAAATACAAACATTGCAATTTACAATATTTTCACTTAGCGTTTTTTAGAATGATTTTCCCAAAACACCTCTATATTTAAAAAAAAAAAAAAAGTTTACTATAGAGCCATTTCGACTCCTTAAATAACAAGAGCTAGTTTCGCTGACTCACTGCTTGCTCATCAACGGATGGGCAAGGTTAATTTTAAAATTGGAGCCTTAAACCTCATTTTATAGGAGTCTCAAGGCTCCCATGTCACTTTCTCCACCGATGTGGGAAAAGTGAGAAAACTAAGGGGAGCCGAACATTCGGCTCCCCATATGCTTTATTTGTTTTATTTATTTTATTTTATTTCTTTTATTAATTTTTTTTTATTTTTTTGAAAACAATTATTATTATTATTATTATTATTATTATTATTATTATTATTATTATTATTATTATTATTATTATTATTATTATTATTATTATTATTATTATTATTATTATTATTATTATTATTATTATTATTATTATTATTATTATTATTATTATTATTATTATTATTATTATTATACCCTTAAGTTATTTTACCAACCGTTGATATAATTTGCGTGTCAAATCCGCTAATATAATCCGCTAACGCTAACCGCTAACTGCTGATTGTCAAACAAGGACATTGCGAGGTAGTTCTCACTTCAATTTGTTGTGTGATTGACTTTATTAATTATATATTTTTTAAATTTTTTAATGATATTAATAAAATACTTGGTAAATAAATATATAGCATTATTTTGTATTATAACTTTAATATTTAATTAAAAAATAGTGCAAAAAAAAAGATAATAGAAAATATAATGTAGTGAATATAATCAATTGATGCATTTGAATGTAAATAATTTTTACATTGGAGAAAAATAAAGATAATATAGCTAATGAAATTATTTCTCTTAATTAATTTATTGATAATGAATAATTTTTTTATTAAAGACATTGTATTGATAATGTAGCGAATATAATCAATTGATTAGTTTGAATGTAAAGAATTTTTATATTGGAGAAAAATAAAGACAATATAACTAATGAAATTATTTCTCTTATTTAGTTTATTGATAATGAATAATTTTTTTTTGAATAAAGGCAGTGTAGACACGTAATTCTAAATTAAAGAAATGCATATGTATTATTTTTTTGTTGCAGCTACTAAATTATTATTTAATTTAATAAGAGTAAAATAGAGTACTGATTATGCCAACTTTGATTGGGATGGGGTTCGAACCTAAAACCTTATTGAAATCAATGAGTAAGTTAACCGTGAACTAATAGAAAAGATAATATTTAACGGAAAAGTTAACGGATAGTCATATTCATTAAGGATAAATTAGGAAATCTCAAGGAAAAGTTAAAATCTGATCAATCTGAGCCATTCATTTGATTAAAAAATTTGATTGTCATTTTTTCTACCTATTATCTTCTTTTTACATTATCTTATAATTAAATATCAAAGTTATAAGACAAAATAAGTTATATATATTTATTTACTAAGTATTATATATATATATATATATATATATATATATATATATATATATATATATATATTATTAAGTGATAAACCCTAACATCTATTCTTCACATTTCACAGCCGCCTCTTCCTCTCAATCGGTCAACCCCTCTTGGATCGTTCCATGACTCCAATTTATTTATGCATGCATTCAGGCTTCCAAGAAGCGTCACAAGGGAGTCCTTAATCTTCACCAGGCTTCGCATCAAGGCCGAATCATCACTTCCCGGCAAGGTTGCAAAACACGTTAGCCGCCCCCTAGGCGCCGATTTATGTATTTATTTATTTTATATATTTTTTAAATGTAAAAAAAAATTATCAAAATTCACTAATTAAACATAAGGTTCTCATCGTTTTTTCTAACAAACTATTTATTTAAGTGGCTATAAAATTGTTTAAAATATTGTTGGAACCATCTAAATAAATAAAAAATTTAAAAAAAAATTGTCCAAAACGGACAACCGAGTCAAAAGTTATGCCTTCGCAAAGTTTTTAACATAAACCCTAAAAAAAAAAAAAATAATAAATCACCAGTTCGGCCATAGGCGATCTAGGCAGCGATTTTTGCAACACTGCTTCCCGGTTTCCACGTCCTGAAATCCTTATCCCGTAAGTAGAAATCATGAACCCAACATATCCATAAAGTCTCCTTACGAGAGTGTATATTCTAGATGATCTTTGTTAAGAATGCTTTGTTCCATAAATTGAGATTTCTCAAGCCCAGTCCCCCCTCATCTTTTGGTTTGCATATCACATCCCAGGACACTAAAGCTCGCTTGTGGGGTGCCACCCCACAGGAATTTTCTACACATTGATATAAGATGTTCAACTACTGACTGTATCATATGCCTTGCGGATGTCCACCATTATCATGCATCTTGGGGATGTTCTTTTTTTTTTTTTTTGGAGTACCCCCTTATTATCTCTTGGGCTAGCATGATATTATCCGAGACTAATCTCCCACCAACAAACACCCATTGGTCTTGATCAACAATATCAGGGAGTACCCGAGCCATGCGTGTAGCAATGATCTTTGTTATTATTTTATAGAAAACATCACAACACGCTATGGGCCTGAAATCTTCCACATGTTGGTGATGCATTTTCTTGGGGATCAATGTAATACAAGTGTGATTCCATTGCTTCAAGAGCTGGCCATTTCTAAAGAACTCCATCACTGTCGAGATTACCAATGATCCAACACGGCTCCATTTAGATTTGAAGAAGGCGGCAGTATACCCATCGGGCCCCGATGCTTTGTCATTTCCCATAGAGAAAATAACATCCTTATTTCCTCCTTAGAAATTGGGGCCACAAGGTTCTCGCCGTGTACTGCAGAAACTTTGGGACCATGCCCGTAATACAGATTATTTTGCTGCATTTGTTCCTTGGCGTGCCAAACAATTCTGAGTAAAACTTCACAAACAATCTCCCTACTTGGCTTAAAGAAGTTAGATTCCCATCTTGGTCATGAATAGCAGAAATTTGTTGAGGCTACATTTCTTTTATTAATGAGACTGTGAAAGTACCTTGACCCCTTGTCCGCTTCTAACAAATGGACAGTATTCAATTTCTGTGCAAAAAACCTCCTTTCGGCTTCCATTAAGAACAAGGCTTTCCTCCGAAGCTCCCTTATCTTGTCCCTCTCCTCTTCATTGGCATTTATAACATCAAAGCTGTCCTGGGCAGCAGCATATGCATCTTTTGCTTCTCGGGTTCTTTTAGATATATGGCTAAACTCATTTCTGTTCAGCATGCATAACGGCCCTTTCAAAGTTTTGAGCTTCCTCGCAAGAATATACTGTTTCGAACCCTCAAAATTCTCCCTCCAAGTGTTCTCAAGAGTATCTTTAAACTTGGGGTGGGTGAGCCACATGTTTAAAAACTTGAAGGGTCTTTTCTCATATCTTTTTGTAGTGATGGAGGTGGATATGATCACCGGGCAATAATCAGAACAACATGCAAATGGTTTGAAGTCTGCCATCAAGCTAAACCGAAGGTATTCCATCATTAACAAGGACCCAGTCAAATTTAGCTTCCATCTGACTAGTCCCCCACATGAACAGCCTGCCCGTAGAGGGGCAGTCCAATAAGTGCATGCTTGCACAACAATTCTCAAAGTCTTGTACATTATATCTCGTTGGAACAGTTCCTCCTCTCCTCTCTAAGGGTGATAGCATAGAGTTGAAGTCATCCGAAATAAGCCAAGGTTCAATATGGAGGAGCCAAGCTCTTTAATTTTGTCCCAAAGGGGTCTCCTCGCGACCACTGAAAAGATACCATAAACAAATGTACAGAAGAACTTTTTCTGGGAGATTTTGCACCTAACATAACAATGCATGTGTTGTGGTCTAGATACAAGAATCATGCAGTTAGCAAGGGCTGGATTCTAAGTCACAAGAATTCTCCCACCAGTAGAGTCATGGAAGTTGGTAGAGAATTTCCAGCCATTCTTTCAGTTTTTAACGAACAATTCAGCCTTCTCAGGTGTCAACTTTGTTTCCAGTAATGCACAAACAGATATCTTTTGGTTCCAAATGAAGTCCCATACTTCCTTCATTTGAGGGGATGATTCAAACCCCTCACATTCCAGCATCCAACTAACATGGAGCACCCAAGGTGGGTCCTCGCTTACCACCGCCGCCAGTCACTTTATTCACCCCAAGTGAAAAGGTAGTATTAGCCATCTTCTTCTTAGATTTTGGAGATCTCCTTCTGGCCCCACCACAACCCGAGAAGGCTCTTTTGTTGGAGTTATGAACACCACATTTTCAGTCTCCTCGATAATATCTTCTTGTGGCACAATTTCAGTCTCAGTAGTGGGCCCTTCTTGTACCTTCATCCTTCGGTTTGCAAATGACATCCCATGCAACGAGTGCTCTCTTACCACCCTACAAAAATTTTCGACACAAGGAGATAGTGTGTTCAATTACTGTAGGTGGTAGAGGGAACTCCTGCATCCAATAACCTATCACTCCTTGGATCACATTTGAGATCAACTCAAGTTTAGCTGCATAAGATAAAGTAAATCCTTTCCACACAGAAATATACTTGTTAATGGTATCAAACAGTGGAGCATAATTGGACACCCTGAGCTTTTGGGCATCCAATGGAAATCCCAGGTAGCGTCGGGGAAAGTCCCAAGTGGAATACCAGTGAAACTTAAATCCTCTCGTACCCCTGCACAAAACAAGGTTGGATAAACAACCTTTTCCCGAAGAGAGCATAAGGGCCTCCTGCTAACACGGATTCTCTGTCATCCTCCCTTCTAAACCAAAACATGATGTGCCCGTTCAAGTGTTCATCAAGTCTATAAAAGACTCCGCATGATTTGGCCAGTCCATCAATAGCTTTCATTCCCAGAAATCTTCTTGCAAACCGGCCCATGAGAGGAAATTTTCTATCAACTTCCGGCTCAATCCAATCCTCCACCGCGAGTTTCATGTGACCTCTTTCCGCCATTGAACCCGAGAGCAAGCAATCAGCACCCTCAAGTTCTCTGACGTTGTTGAATGGGATTCTCGGGTTTGACGACTTAGTTTTCTCAACCCACACCTGCTTACCAGTGTTCCTTCTGACCCCAAACCCTTCTTGCCGATCATCTCCTTCCGAGAACGTGTCAGTCGATCCTAGAGATTGAGATACGGACGGGGAGACTTCAGGGCCATTGGGAGCATTGGCTTGGTCGCTACTTGACGCCATCAGATTAATGAATCATTAACCTACAGTTCAAACCACAACAACCGGTTCCCACAGGCGGATTATCCGGTATCTCTCCAGCCAGTTCTCACAGGCAGATTATTCGGCGAATAGAGACACCAGTGCACACAGACAGCCAGCGAGGGATAGAAACAAACATGGGCACCTTCGTCGTACGTAAAGATCCACCGCTTAGACGGCAGGGATCGTTTTCGACCGGAAAGAGAATGAAGTAAGTCGCCGGGGTTCTTTGTCGTTATCGGAAACGACAGAGCCGGGGTTTGACTTTTACAATACCGACAAAATCCCCGTTTATTGTTTTTGTAAATCCAAAACAGTCGAGCAGTGCAGTGTCCATTGGACCTCCTCGTCAGATCGTTGACCAGGCTTCCGAGCAGAATTCCGGTTATCTAACAAGGGTTTTAAGGTTCTCGTTTGAACGATCGGCGTGTCTCAATCCAGATCGCGTGAAACACCAGCACCGGAATAGTGATTCCGATGCGTAGACTAGCGAGAGCCACTGGTAGACTAGGGTTTGTCTGAACAAAACACGTTGGTGTCTATAACACTTTTTCAAACTTTCAAACCTTACTTTAATCAAAAACAGACGATAACAATATTTTAATGGTAACAAACAGTGCATAATCGGACTTAATAGCATTAACCGAATTAAGCAACGAAAAACGATGGATTAATCTAGTGTTTGCGTAAGAAATCCGATGAACAGAGCCATAGTGTCGTGTAACACTCTAGAGAGAAGGCAGAGCATTTTTTCTAGAGAGAGAAACACTCAAGCCACACTTACTGAGAGCTCTTTCGATGAATGGAAATGTAAATAAAAGCAAAGATAGGTGTAAAGTGTACTCGGTGCATATCCCGGAGATGGTGCACGCTAGACCCTCATCGATTCGGTGAAGTGGGCGATAAAAGGACTAATGTAGTCACGGCTATGGAGGGTTGTTATCCCAAGCCATCGACTACTGTATAGTTATACATATTCACACAACTCAAAATAATTACATCAAATAGCAAAGGATAGAACACAAAAATCTCAAGCACAACCACGCATAGTCACGTAAGCACACGCTGCTGTCTGGTCAACGCGGTCAACAGTCCACATCACCTAGTCAGCATCCACATCAGCAAAGTCAACATCTTGGTCTAAGGACGCATGCAGATCTCACATTTATGAGCAGATATCTTCAGTGACGCGTTATTCCCTTTGAGTGAAGCAATTACAAAAAATACACCTTCCAGGATTTAATCCCTGGTCATCCGACCTCCTCCCATAAAACTCGGTCGTCACACCATCTTTCCTTTCTTAAACAATTGGGTAACCAAAAATATGTAACACTATCTTCTGGTTTGGAGAGACCAAAAATAGCGTACCCATTACAGCGTTGCCTCCTCTCCTCTTAGGAATTCAATAAATGAATTAAATTGAATTGAATCCCTAAGTGCCGGGTTGTAACGCCTTACCCACCCCCGGCAATGGTGGGCACGGATACCTCATCTGCCGTAGGTACAACGGGCCGGATTGACGTGTCTTTACCACATCCCCGGCAGGGTGGGCTAGGGTACCTCGTAATCGTAGGTACATCATTGTTCAAGGGTGCCTTTATACCACCGACACCGGCATGCCGGATTGATGCGCCTTTACCACAACCCCGACAAGGTGGGCTACGGTACCTCTTCTACCATAGGTACATCGTTGTTCAAGGTTGCCTTTATACCTGGGTTGGATTGACGTGCCTTTACCACATCCCCGGCAGGGTAGGCTAGTGTACCTCTTAACCGTAGGTACATCGTTATTCAAGGGTGCCTTTATACCGCCGACACCGGCATGCCGGATTGATGCGCCTTTACTACAACCCTGGTAGGGTGGGCTAGGGTACCTCTTCTACCGTAGGTACATCGTTGTTCAAGGGTGCCTTAATACCGCCGACACCAACGTGCCGGATTGATGCGCCTTTACCACAACCCCGGCAGGGTACCTCTTCTACCGTAGGTACATCGGGGTGCCAACAACGCTGAAACCTACGTATGAACTGAAGAACAAATAAATTAAAACAAACAATGGGACAACCACTAGTGAGTATCAAACCATGGTCTTCCTGTTTACACATTTAGACCATGTCCTACTTAGCCAACAATCCTAACAAGAACAAACAACAAAGAATAAACAGTAATAAAGCAAACAACCAAAAGAAACAGGTTTTTTTTTTTTATAAAATACGATAGGCAAAGCAAACAAAAGAACACCAAATACCAAACAACAGCAACGAGCAGAAAGCATCAGATTTTTTTTTTTTTTTTTTTTTACAGCAGAAAATTTAAACAGCAGCCAACAGCCTTCTTGAGAACAAATCCAAGGCATCACGTAGAGCACGTCATACTATCTCTATCATAAGATTGAACCAGTAGACTTACTCACATTCATCCATGTTCACGTTCTCCATCCATCCGGGTACAACCTGTACATTACTTGGTAAATTTTCTTGAGAATCATGGAGGTTGTACTATGCACATCAGCATTCACCTTATCAAAATAGAGAGCATTTCTTGTTCACCAAAGGTGAAAGATTGTAGCCATAATTGCAAGTGCCCCCCACATTAGAACGAGGGCAGGTCCCTCGTGAGCCCCTATAGTGCCATTTAATGGCTCCCTTAATGGACACCGTATTCCTTTGAATGCCCACTTTATTCCTTACATTCTGCCAAACCTGTTTGGAGAAGGGGCATGAAAAGAATAAGTGGTTTATATCCTCCGAATGGTTTCCACAAAGAGAGCACATCTTGTCAATCTCAATAAAGTTGATGTTGGCCTTAGTGAGGAGCCTCCATGCAAACAAAGCCACGCACAGAAAGCAAACTTCGGGGGGATGAAGCTCTTCCAAACGAATCTCATGGCAAAAGATTTAGACCTTTGTGTACGAGTTGCCTCATACACTTCTGATGTGTTGATCCCTATCGGCCCCACCCATGAACTCAACTTGTTGATGCAAATAGAGGAATTCCCAAATGTGCTGATAAGGGAATCCCTCACCTTCGCCATGCTGCGCATGAGGGCCGAATCATCTCTTCCAGGTTTCCATGTCCATAAGTCCTTGTCCCTTAAGTAAACGTTATGGACCCAACGGATCCATAAAGTTTCCTTTCGAGATTGGATATTCCAGATGGTTTTAGTCAAGAAGGTATAATTCCAAGTCTTTAGATCTCGTAGGCCCAATCCCCCTTACTGTAGGTGGTAGAGGGAACTGCTGCATCAAATAAGCTATCACTCCTTGGATCACCTTTGAGATCAAGTCAAGTTTACCTGCATAAGATAAAGTAAATCCTTTTCGCACAGAAATATACTTGTTAATGGTATCAAACAGTGGAGCATAATTGGACACCCTGAGCTTTTGGGCATCCAATGGAACTCCCAGGTAGCGCCCGGGGAGAGTCCTAAGTGGAATACGCGTGAAGCTTAAATCCTGTCGTACCCTTGCACAAAACAAGGTTGGATAAACAGCCTTTTCCCGAAGAGAGCATAAGGGCCACCTGCTAACACGGATTCTCTGTCATCCTCCCTTCTAAACCAAAACATGACGTGCCCGTTCAAGTGTTCATCAAGTCTATACCAAACTCCCCATGATTTGGCCAGTCCATCAATAGCTCTCATTCCCGAAAATCTTCCTGCAAACCGGCCCATGAGAGGAAATTTTCTGTCAACTTCCGGCTCAATCCAATCCTCCATCGCCAGTTTCATGTGACATCTTTTCGCCATTGAACCCAAGAGCAAGCAATCATCACCCTCAAGTTCTCTGACGTTGTTGAATGGGATTCTCGGTTTTGGTGACTTAGATTTCTCAACCCACACCTTCTTACCAATGTTCCTTCTAACCCCAAACCCTTCCTGCCGATCATCTCCTTCCGAGAACGTGTCAGTCGATCCCAGAGATTGAGATACGGACGGAGAGACTTCAGTGCCATCGGGAGCATTGACTTGGTCGCTACTTGACGCCATCAAATGAATGAATCACCAACCTATAGTTCAAACCATAACAACCGGTTCCCACAGGCGAATTATCCGGCGAATAGAGACACCGGTGCACACAGACAACCAGCAAGGGATAGAAACAAACCTGGGCACCTTCGTCGTACGTAAAGATCCACCGCTTAGACGGCAAAGATCGTTTTCCACCAGAAAGAGAATGAAGCAAGTCGCCGGGGCTCTTTGTCGTTATCGGAAATGACAGAGCCGGGGTTTGACTTTTACGATACTGACAAAATCCCCGTTTGTTGTTTTTGTAAATCCAATACAGTCGGGCATCGCAGTGTCCGTTGGACCTCCTCGTCAGATCATTGATCGGGCTTCTGAGCAGATTTTCGGTTGTCCAACAAGGGTTTTACAGTTCTTGTTTGAACGATCGGCGTGTCTCAATCTAGATCGCGTGAAATACCGGCACCGGAATAGTGATTCCGATGCGTAGACTAGCGAGAGCCACTGGTAGACTAGGGTTTGTCTGAACAAAACACGTTGGTGTCTATAACACTTTTTCAAACTTTCAAACCTTACTTTAATCAAAAACAGACGATAACAATATTTTAATGGTAACAAACAGTGCATAATCGGACTTAATAGCATTAACCGAATTAAGCAACGAAAAATGATGGATTAATCTAGTGTTTGCGTAAGAAATCCGATGAACAGAGCCATAGTGTCGTGTAACACTCTAGAGAGAAGGCAGAGCATTTTTTCTAGAGAGAGAAACACTCAAGCCACACTTACTGAGAGCTCTTTCGATGAATGGAAATGTAAATAAAAGCAAAGATAGGTGTAAAGTGTACTCGGTGCATATCCCGGAGATGGTGCACGCTAGACCCTCATCGATTCGGTGAAGTGGGCGATAAAAGGACTAATGTAGTCACGGCTATGGAGGGTTGTTATCCCAAGCCATCGACTACTGTATAGTTATACATATTCACACAACTCAAAATAATTACATCAAATAGCAAAGGATAGAACACAAAAATCTCAAGCACAACCATGCATAGTCACGTAAGCACACGCTGCTGTCTGGTCAACGCGGTCAACAGTCCACATCACCTAGTCAGCATCCACATCAGCAAAGTCAACATCTTGGTCTAAGGACGCATGCAGATCTCACATTTATGAGCAGATATCTTCAGTGACGCGTTATTCCCTTTGAGTGAAGCAATTACAAAAAATACACCTTCCAGGATTTAATCCCTGGTCTTCCGGCCACCTCCCATAAAACTCGGTCGTCACACCATCTTTCCTTTCTTAAACAATCGAGTAAACAAAAAATATGTAACACTATCTTTTGGTTAGGAGAGACCAAAAATAGGTACCCATGACAGCGTTGCATCCTCTCCTCTTAGGAATTCAATAAATGAATTAAATTGAATTGAATCCCCAAGTTCCGGGTTGTAACGCCTTACCCACCCCCAGCAAGGGTGAATACGGATACCTCATCTGCCGTAGGTACAACAGGCCGGATTGATGTGCCTTTACCACATCCACGGCAAGGTGGGCTAGGGTACCTCTTAACCGTAGGTACATCGTTGTTCAAGGGTGCCTTTATACCGCCGACACAGGCGTGCCGGATTGATGCGCTGTTACCACAACCCCGGCAGGGTGGGCTAGGGTACCTCTTCTACCGTAGGTACATCGTTCTTCAAGGGTGCCATTATACCCAGGCCGGTTTGACGTGCATTTACCACATCCCCGGCATGGTGGGCTAGGGTACCTCTTAACCGTAGGTACATCGTTGTTCAAGGGTGCATTTATATCGCCGACACCGGCGTGCCGGATTGATGCGCCTTTACTACAACCCCGGCAGGGTGGGCTAGGGTACCTCTTCTACCGTAGGTTCATCGTTGTTCAAGGGTGCTTTTATACCGCCGACACCGACGTGCCGAATTGATGAGCCTTTACCATAGCCCCGACAGGGTGGGCTAGGGTACCTCTTCTACCGTAGGTATATTGGGGTGCCAACAACGCTGACACCTACGTATGAGCTGAAGAACAAACAAATTAAAACAATCAACGGGGCAGCCACTAGTGAGTATCGAACCATGGTCTTCTTATTTACACATTTGGATCATGTCCAACTTGGCCAATGATCCTAACAAGAACAAACAACAAAAAATAAACAGTAATAAAGCAAACAACCAAAAGAAACATGTTTTTTTTAATAAGAAAGGCAAAGAAAAACGAAAGAACACCAAATATCAAACAACAGCAACGAGCAGAAATGCTCAATTTTTTTTTTTTTTTTTTTTTACAGCAGAAAATTTAAACAGCAGCCAACAGCCTTCATGAGAACAAATCCAAGGCATCACGTAAAGCACGTCATATTGTCCATATCATAAGATTGAACCAGTAGACTTACTCACATTCAGCCATGTTCACGTTCTCCATCCATCTAGGTACAACCTGTACATTACTTGGTAAATGTTCTTGAGAATCATGGAGGTTGTACTGTGCACATCAGCATTCACCTTTTCAAAATAGAGAGCATTTCTTGTTCGCCAAAGGGGAAAGATTGTAGCCATAATTGCAAGTGCCCCCATCTTAGAATCAGGGCGGGTCCCCCGTGAGCCCCTTAATGGACACCGTATTCCTTTAGATGCCTACTTTATTCCTTACATTCTCCCAAACCTGTTTGGAGAAGGGGCATGAAAAGAATAAGTGGTTTATATCCTCCGGATGGTTTCCACAAAGAGAGCACATCTTGTCAATCTCAATAAAGTTGATGTTGGCCTTAGTGAGGAGCCTCCCATGCAAACAAAGCCACGCACAGAAAGCAAACTTCGGGGGGATGAAGCTCTTCCAAACGAATCTCATGGCAAAAGATTTAGACCTTTGTGTACGAGTTGCCTCATACACTTCTGATGTGTTGATCCCTCTCGGCCCCACCCATGAACCCAACTTGTTGATGCAAATAGAGGAATTCCCAAATGTGCTGATAAGGGAATCCCTCACCTTCGCCATGTTGCGCATGAGGGCCGAATCATCTCTTCCAGCTTTCCATGTCCAGAAGTCCTTGTCCCTTAAGTAAATGTTATGGACCCAACGGATCCATAAAGTTTCCTTTCGAGATTGGATATTCCAGATGGTTTTAGTCAAGAAGGCATTATTCCACGTGTTTAGATCTCGTAGGCCTAATCTCCCTTCCTCCTTCGGTTTGCAAATGACATCCCATGCAACGAGTGCTCTCTTACCACCCCACAAAAATTTTCGACACATGGAGATAGTGTGTTCAATTACTGTAGGTGGTAGAGGGAACTGCTGCATCAAATAAGCTATCACTCCTTGGATCACCTTTGAGATCAACTCAAGTTTACCTGCATAAGATAAAGTAAATCCTTTCCGCACAGAAATATACTTGTTAATGGTATCAAACAGTGGAGCATAATTGGACACCCTAAGCTTTTGGGCATCCAATGGAACTCCTAGGTAGCGCCCGGGGAGAGTCCCAAGTGGAATGCGCGTGAAGCTTAAATCCTCTCGTACCCCTACACAAAACAAGTTAGATTTCTTTCCACTTATTGCTAAGCCTGATGTTTCCTCCAGTTCATCAAATGCCTTCATTAGGATCTCCACCGAGTTTTTGTTACCCCTACAAGAATGCATCAGATCATCCGCAAAAGCCAAGTGGCTAATGCGGAGGTTAGCACATCTTGGACGGAATTTGAACTTCGGGTTTTCAGTTTTGTTTCTCAACATTCTTGAGAAGTACTCCATGCACAAAGGAAACAACATGGGGGACATTGGATCCCCTTGCCTCAATCCTCTTCTTCCATCAAACTTTCCATACATGGTGCCATTAATGCTAACCGAGAAAGAGGGTGTGCGAACACATTCCAATATCCAGTTTGTGAAAGCCATGGGGAACCCGAACCCATTTAATACCTCTTCAAGGAACTCCCAACTCAAGGTGTCATAGGCCTTCCTTATATCCACCATGGTCATGCAACGAGGAGATATTCTTTTTCTAGAGTATCCCCTTATTATCTCTTGAGCAAGCATATTGTTATCTGACACAGATCTTCCTCCAACAAAAGCACCTTGGGCTTGGTCAACTAAGTCCGGAAGGACTTGGGCCATGCGTGCTACAATAACTTTTGTTATGATCTTATAAAAAACATTGCAGCATGCTATGGGTCTAAAGTCCTCCACTCTTTGATCATGCATCTTTTTAGGGATCAAGGCAATGCAAGTATGGTTCCACTGTTTCAAAAGTTGACCATTTTTGAAAAACTCCATGACTACCGAAATGATCAAAGAGCCAATACAGTTCCAATTTGATTTGAAGAATGCAGCGGTGTACCCATCGGGCCCAGGGGCTTTATCATTGCCCATACAAAAAAGAGTTCATTTTATTTCTTCTTTTGTTATTGGGGCCGTGAGACTCACACATTGTTCGGCTGTAACAGTGGGGCCATTATTGAAATACAAGTTATTCGTTTTGCATCTATTTCTTGGTGTGCCAAAGAGATCTGAGTAGTACTTCACAAATAAGCTTCCAACTTGGCTGATAGAGGTGGTACGGTTCCCATCTTGATAATGAATGGCAGCTATTGTAGACGCAACATTCCTTTTGTTTATGAGACTGTGGAAATACCGCGATCCTTTATCCGCTTCAATGAGATGGGTTGTATTCAACTTTTGAGCAAAACATTGCCTTCTTTCGTAGACCCTTAAAATTAGCTCTAGCTTCATCATCGGCAATTAGGACATCCAACGCATCCTGGGCAGTAGAAAAATTCTCTTTTGCCACACGGGTTCTTTCATATATGTGGCTAAAACTGTTTCGGTTCAGTAAGCGAAGGGGGCCTTTAAGTAGTTTCAATTTCTTAGAAAGGATGAACTGTTTCGAACCATCAAAGTGCTCTCTCCATACATTTTCAAGAACCTCTCTAAACTCTGGATGCGTGAGCCACATATTCATGAACTTGAATGGCCTCTCCCCCCCTCTTGAAGCAAATGAGGGGGTAACAACTATCGGGCAGTGATCTGAGGAACATGCAAACGATTTAAAGTTGGCCATGCAAACTACCCCATGGGATACCCATTTGTCATTGGTTAAAACCCGATCAAGCTTGGTTTCCATGTGGCCATTTTTCCACGTAAAAAAATTTCCTGCGGAGGGGCAGTCCATAAGATCCATGTTCGCACAACATATTTCCAGGTCTTGCACTTCATATCTTGTTGGCACATTCCCTCATATTCTCTCCGAGGATGACAAAACTGAGTTGAAATCACCTAAGATTATCCAAGGCTCAAATATCGCTTGTCCCAGGCCTTCAATTTTCTCCCATAGAGGTCTTCTTGCAACAACCGAATAGAGTCCATAGGCAAAGGTACAATAAAACTTCTTTTGTGATTCTTTACAATGGACAAGACAGTGCATCTGTTGAGGTCTAAGGCTGGGTTCCACATCACCATTATACGCCCACCTTTAACATCATGAAAGTTTGTTCAAAAAGTCCAACCATTCTTCCTGTTTCTCACAAAAACTCCAGCCTTCCCTGTTGAGTATTTCTCTATTTTGTGACGTGTGTAGTCACAAAGGCATGTGTTGCCATTTGTTGTGTCCTTAATCTCTTGTATTATGCATGTCGGGTGTTAATCTATTGTGTGATGATAGATTATACCTTGAGCCGTTTTTGTGAGTCGTTATTGTTCTTTATGGTCTTGGGATGTGTTCCCTTATCTTCGTTGTGAGTGTTTGAGTCTTGCGTTGACTTCTACTCTTGGTTTTGAACTTATATATATATATGTATTCCGTTTCGCAAATGACTTTACAAACATATATCTTATCTATGTATGATATTTCACATGTATTGGTGGGTTACCAGCATTATTCGCTGACCGGGCGTCGTCCCATCTTTTATGTGTTTCTTTCAGGTGATGTTTAGACGTGAGCGCGCTCTAGTGCCAGCTAGTGTAGCTCCCTTCTTGTGTTTTATGGCCTGTGTGCCAAGGATAGACATAGTACTTTGAACATGTTTGGTTTTAGATGTTGAACTATGTAGATGTTAGCCTGTGCGTTCACCTCTGGGTGAGCGTGGCATAACACCCCTTTTACTTCCAGTTTATATAATCAATTTTTAGTCTTCCGCTGTGTTTGATGTTTTGTTTAGATATCTGCATGTTTAAGGCTTTAAATAACATGGAAATTAGGGGGTGTTACAGTTGGTATTAGAGCCTAGGTTTGAGCCTAGGAGGGTTAAGTCTAGACTTCTAAGTTGCTAAGTGTGGTTTGAGACCTTAAAGTGACCTTAAGAATCTAAGTGTTAGGCTTAGAACTCTAGGTTGCGCGGTGAGCTGAGTGTTGCTTTCAGTTATTTGCTTGTTTGTTGTCTTTTGGGTAACCGTGTTGTTGTTATAGAAGTTTGCAATGCCTCATCGTCCACGAGCGCGTACCCCGGAGACCCCAATGAATGAGCAGCTTGCTCAGAATCTTCAGCAGTTGATGCAGACGATGCAGACTCTTAGTGAGGCATTGCTGAACAACAACCACCCCGTGCCACCTCCTCAACCTGCTGGCATAGGGACATGGGTCGTTTGGTTTCGGGTCACAGGCCACCGACCTTCGCGGGTGAAGAAGACCCGGTTGTTTTGGAGGAATGGATGAGAGTGTTCAACAAGATATTCGCGGTTGTGGGTTGTCCTGAGGAGAGAAGGGTAGAACTGGCAACGTTCTACTTCTGTCATGAGGCTGATCTGTGGTGGATTCATGAGGTCCGCCCTACCTTGAGGAGTCTGAGTTCGATTGGTCTGCGCTTAAGGATAGGATGCGCGAGAGGTTTTACCCGGCACACGTGCGAGCCGCCATGTACGAGGAATTTCTCCATCTGCAACAAGGATCTTTGTCTGTGGTCGAGTACCACAAGAAGTTTTTGGAGTTGGCGCGCTTTGCTCGGATGCTGGTGCCTATGGAGCTCGCTAAGGTCGAGAAATTCATTGCCGGCTTGAATTATGAGGCACGAAAGGCCTTGACCGTGAGTAGGCCGAGTTCTCTTAAGGATGCTTATGTGAGTGTCGCGGATCTGTACCGTGTTCAGCAGCTTCACCGAGGGTCTTATGAGCTAACGAGGAAGAGGACCGAGAGCGGAGGCTCTTCCACCTTCAAGAAGCCACGACTGAGTTTTCAAGCTAAGAGTGCATCATCACCAATCCAAGGACCCAACCGGATGGAGCAAGGGAATCAAGCTAGGATGTTTGCATGCCGTAGATGTGGGAAGGTACACGCGGGCCAAGATTGTCATGGCCAAGCGTTTCGGTGTTTCCGCTGCGGAGATAGGGGTCACAAGGTCGTTGAGTGTCCCCAGCAAGCCAATCAAAGGGCGTTGCCACCACCCCCAGGAGCCGGAGGAGCAGCTGGAGGTAGCTCGAGCCGTGGAGCAGCCGGTGCCAAACCATCAGGGAGAGTCTTTGTGATGGGGCGTTCGCAGGCGGAGTCCGAGGGTTTAGTGGAGGAGGAGCTAGCAGGTAATCCTTTCCTAGCCTACCCTTGTCTTTAGTACGCATCTTGTTCTTTGTTGCCTTGTGTGTTGTCTTGTGTTTCTTCGTTGTCTACTTGAGTTACTTGGCTATCCTTGTCATGTTTTCCCTTGATAAATGATTCTTTTGGAATTAAGTGTAAGCCTTCCTTGATAGATGATTCTCTTAGTTTTTACGAGTAAGCTTCGTTGTGGAGTTAGTTATTTATCTTTGGAATGAATCATGCTTGGGTTAATTCTATAACCTTTGCACTTGGGTATTCTGGCAACCTTTCCTTTGAGAACCACCTAAATTTTCCCCAAGTATTCTTGAATTTGAGAGTAGAAAACCTATACTAAAAATTCTTTCCTGTGTAGCCTAAAAGTCAAGTAAAATATTTGTTTGCAAGCCTTGAGTTTCAAACCCAGGTATACTCTGTGCCAACCCAACCTCTAAACCACTAAAGCTAATTATCTTTCTTGGAACTTACCCAATTTTAATTCCATCTAAACCATAAATTTCCTCTTTACCCAAATCCCCAAATTAAATCATCTTTTCCCTAATTTTTCCCCCAAATCCCTAAATTCCCAAATCTTTCTTTCTCTTCCCTTCCTACCCGTATGCAGCTGAAACCCACCCCCACCCGTCGCCTCACCTGCAACCCGCCACCATCACCTGCCCGTCGACACACCACCGCTGCATCACCGCCGCCCACCGGAGTCGCCGCCGCCGGAGCTTCGCCGTCGACCTGCTGTGTTACCGCGACGCCGAGAGAGCAGCGAGAGAGTGAGAGGCAGCGAGAGTGAAGCGGAAAAGAAGAATGAGTTGTGGGCTTCTTTTGTTGAGCTTTGGGTAATCTCCTACCATGCCTAGAAGGTCAAGTTTGGCAAGGAAAGTGGAATGGGTGGTACCTCGTTCTTGAAGGTAAAGCCTTTGACCCGGAATCTTTTCCTAATTCTTTGTTGGACATGCTTAGATTTCAAGGTTTGTTGGATGGGTTCCTCGCCATAAGGGCCGAGACTTACCCGAGTTTAGTTAAGGAATTCTATCGTCACATGGTTGTGAGAAAGGATGGTGATAAGCTTGAGATCACTTCTAAAGTGAGAGGTGTGAAGGTAGTTCTGTCTGAAAAGAGGCTAGCCCAGCTTTTGAGTTTATCTACTTCGGGAGTTGCTCAGTATAGCGGTAACTCATGGATTAGTACGGATACCATGGGGTACCGGGACTACTTGAGTTATTTGTTGGGTCGCACGAGTGGTTTCACTCAAGCTTCAAGACCGGAGAAAAAGTGGTTGTCTGCGGAGAAAAGGATCTTGGTTATGTTGGTGTCGGATTGTTTGTTGCCCAATAACAACAAGAGTCGGTTGTTGGGAAAGTTGGAGTGCACCTTTGCCTTTTGTCTCAAGAATATGCTCAAGTTCAATCTGCCAGCTTTGATGTTGCAACATATGGTTTTCTGTCGTGATCATAACCGAAAGAGCTTATCGTATGGGATGGTGTTGAGTTGGATTCTGGTTAGGAAAGGGGTAAGTGTTGATGGTTGTGTACCGAAGGCCGTGGGAAAGTTGGTGTTGGATGCCACCAATCTTCGAAGTTGCAATTTGTTTCAGTTGGACGATGGTGATTACGTCACTCTCGAAGAAGTTGCAAGGAAATCCCCTGAAGAAAGAGCCGAGTTGGCAGCCGAGCTTGGGATTCATACCGGGAAGTTGAACCTCGCAGTTCAGAGCTTGGGAGGCGATGAAGAAGATGTGGGTGAACCAGGCCGTGAGGAAGAGGTGGGAGCACCGGAAGCTGCCAAAGCCGAGGAAAGTGATTCTGAAAGCGAAGAAAATCAAAGAAGAAGGGAAGCCCGCACCAAGAGAGAGCATGACACCATGACGCATGAGGAGCGTGTTGTCACCTTGCTTCGTCAACAGAACCGAATGATCGAAGAAAGATTCGCGTACATGAAGACGCAGTTTGCTGCCGTGCACCAAAGGCTAGATCAGATTGAGGCCAGCTCAAGCCGTAGAGGAGGGGATGATGAAGAATCCGAGAAGAGCACCGATGAGTCGGAGAGCGAGTCGTTCTAGCTCGGTGTTGTGGTAATCTTGTTTGCCCTTCCTTAGTTGTTGTATCTCTTAGTTGTTGTTACCGTTTGTGGGTTGTTTGTTGCTTGCCTTGTATGCTTGTTCTTGCTTGTTTGTTTGTTGAGTAGCTAGTTTTGTGGTTGGTGCTTTGAGATAGTTGTTAGTTCTTAGTTGTTGGCTAGAAGTTGATGGTTCTGTTGGGGATTAGAGTTCGTTATACTCAATATATCCGTTGTTAAATTCTTTCAATCCTTGTTTTGGTATACCTTCTTCCTTGTCTTGAATTCTTGTGGAACCTTTTGGGTTTGACCAAAAGAGATTGTTCTTGACACTCTTGTCACATTGTTGTTCCTTTCACCGTTTGATTTTATTCGCCGTACCCAAGCTTCGAGGACGAAGCTTCTTTGAAGGGGGAGAGGATGTGACACCCCGTAATCTAAATTCGAATAAGGGATTAATTAAGTAATTAATCCTAATTCAATTGGTAATTTAATTACTTGAATTCCTGAAAATTCAATAGTCGGGGACTAGTAATTGACTAGTCAACCCCAAAGTCAAGGTTGTACCTTAAGCTTTGTGAGGAGTTCCCTTGTTCCCTTACACCTCTTCATTTTAGTAAGGGTATTCATGACTTTTCACCTTGTGTTAGTAATGCAAGCTAACCTAGTAGACACTCCTCATTTATCTCATTACACTTTCCAAACTTTAGCTCTACCTTCTCTCTAAAAAGTTATATAGCTTTTCTTCCAAGCCAAGTTGAAGCTTTGTCAAATCTTCAAGAGTTGTCTCCAAGATTCTACCTTTCATACATTTGGGCATCTAGGAGGGTAAGATCTATGTTCATCTTGTGTTTTTAGTGTTTTCTAAGGTGTCTTTTCTTAAAGATAGAATCTTTATGATCTTTTGGTGTGTTCTTGAAGTGGGTTTGGAAGGCAATCAAGAGCAAAGCACAAAGAGGACCAAATTGAAGATTTACAACTAGCTTTGGAATAGAGAACCGGCTAGAAAGATTCGGGAGAACTCTTTCACTCTTTCTCTTGTTCCCTTTGTTATTTGTTTATCTTTAAACGTTGTAATGATTGTTATTATGGCCATGAGTGGATAAAACCCTTAGAGATTTTTGGGTGAATTTGTTTATGAACCTATGTGCCTAGTTCGTTAATTTCTTAATATATTTATGTTTGGTTTTTATGATCTGTGTTGCAATCTTGTTTTAATCTCTTGTTGCTGGTAATTAGTGGCCACAGTTACTAGCTTCATAGCCATGTTGTGTCACCAATGGGAGTTGGGGCATAAATTAGGGCACACACGATTGCACCAAATGGTTGGACCTTGGGAAAGGGGAACTTATTAGGGGAAGTTTATTCTATATTGTTGCTCATCGGGAGATGATAGTAATTAGGAATAATTGAATGCTGATCTTCGTTCTTATCGGGTGTTTAAGCCACCGGAGTGAAAATTCACTGGAATAGAGATTATGGGAGTAATTCGATTCCACTTTGCATTCCCACACAAATATTAATTCTAAACTAAATATTACAAACGTAAATTGGCACTAGGTGATTAAACATTGTGATCCTAAGAATCCTGTTTTGCTCTATTGTTTACAAAACTTTGTTATTTGTTTTATTCTGCTTGTTATTTTATGCAATCAACCAACCATCAAGTCTCGTTCGGACTAGTTTCATATGAGTAACCTAGTAGCTAGTGATTAGTACCCCATCTCCTTGTGGTTTGACAACCCGAATACTCCGTGTATTATTTGTTTGCCCCAAAATATCGCAATCAATAGTAATTGACACTTGTTCTTTAATATCAACTATCCAGATAGATGATTATTCATCTTATCAGTAAAAATATTCCAACTAAACCAACTGAAGAGTCGGTTGTGCAAAATGTTAACTGATGTTTGGTAATTAATACTTAGTATTGTGTTTGAACTTTGGATTGCTATTTTGTAATATAATGTTTAGAGTTTGAATTTGGATTATGTGAATATGTATTGCTTGGTAGTATGTTCGAAAAATTAGGAAATGTTGAAATTTGGGGATCTTAAACCAAACCGAACACCGAACCGAATTAAATCCGAACAGAAATCGAACCGTTTCAAACCGAACCGAAACCAAACCGAACCCTAATGTTAAACCGAATGGTTTAACTTTTTTAACACCGAAAAACCGAAACCAAAACCGAAAAAAATCGAACTTAAACCCGAAACGCCCACCCCTAATTGGAACCATGAGCAATGGCAATCTTCGATTCAATTGAAGAAAGGTTAGTCTTTTTAACATCATCTAAGGTTTAGTTTTTGCAAAAAAAAATTCTAATTTTGAAGATAATTTATATTCCACAATAGTTGATTTTTTTGGATCCCTAATCTGCAGTAGTTGATTTTTTATTTTACTTTTACAGATTGTTTGTTTGTTTTTTTTTTGTTTTTTTTTTGTTTTTTTGTTTTTTTTGTTTTTTTGTTTTTTTGTTTTGGATTCTAGAAAGAATATTTTCTTAGGTAAATTTGGATTATCACCTTGATCTTTGTTTTCACTCTCTATTTATATAGATATAGAAGAAGAATCAGATTTGATGAAAAAATTGCGATAATTTTTTGCGCCAAAAATTGATTTGACATTTTAAGGATTAAAATATGGAGCATCAATAAAATGGCAATATACTCTGTATTTACCTTTGCAAAAATACTCGTAGCTTCTTTTATTCTTTATGAAACTCTTCCATACATATTTAGTTTTTTTTTTTTTCTATTTTTAATGGAGGTTTTAGAAGAAGAAAATCCCTTCAAATATCCAAATCTGTTAAGAGAGTGCCAAATGATAAAAGAAAGATTATATTTGAAGCTTTATTGAATTACAATGTTGAAGGAAAAGTAAGGCATGAAGCATTAGAGATGTTACTAGTATATACTTTGTTTCTACAAGGACTGTTAGTCGAATATGGAGAAAGGGGATTGATTGTGTTAAAAATGGTGTGCTTGTTGATACTTCTATGAACTTGGCAGGAAATGTTGGCAGAAAAAGGATTCATATCAGTCTTGATGAAGTTTTCAGAATTCCTTTGAATTGTCGTACAACAATTTGCTCAATGGCTACTGCTCTAAATATGTCAAAGATAAGTCTGCATAGAAGAGTTAAAGAATTATCCTTGAAGTCACACTCAAATGCTATAAAGCCATTATTAACATAGGAAAATCAAAAGGTTAAATTACAATTTTGTATATCTATGATTGATTCGAATTCACCTCCACATAATCCATCTTTCATAGATATGTATGATCGTGTTCATATAGATGAAAAATGGTTCTTCCTCTCTAAAGCTTCTCAAAAATATTACATATTGCTCGATGAAGACGAACCATACCGTATTTGTAAAAGTAAAAAGTTTATAGCCAAAGTGATGTTTCTATGTGATGTTGCCCGCCCACGATTTGATTCAGGGAGGAATGAAATGTTTGATGGAAAAATTGGAATATTTCCATTTATTTATAAGGAAGCAGCTAAGCGTAGAAGTAAAAATCGAGAAGTCAAAACACTGGTAACTAAGCCAATTTAATCAGTAAATAAAGAAGATACTAGGAAATGGTTGATTGATTATGCATTACCTGCAATACGGGAAAAATGTCCACTTAGTAGTTCAAAGTCTATGTATATTCAAGAAGACAATGCAAGGTCACATATTAGTGTAAATGCTGCTGAATTTCTTGAGGCTGCCCAAAAAGATGGCTTTGACATTCGCTTAACATGTCAACCTCCAAACAGCCCGGACATGAATGTGCTAGATCTTGGTTTTTTTTTGGCTAAAGTGTCATCCCGCACCATGAATTATAACGGATTCTTCATGCCGCACCATGATCTTTCATAAGTGATATTTAGATCCATAAACCATTAAATTTTTTTCGCCTAGCATTTTTTACAGGTTACCTACAAGTTACAGGTAATCTATGCTGACATGAACATTTTTTTTTTTCTAACACCTTCTCCAACTGGGAATTTGTTTAGTAGTCCAGTCGCCCATTAACCATTTGACTTTGTCTGAGATTTCAAGTTTCGAGACCGGCTTCCCTGTCGCAAAGGTTAAGCCCGAATTTTCAGTTGTGGACGATGAGTTTCCAGTTGGTGAATTGATCCGTCAGTGAAATATGTCATGCTAACACGGTTAAAAATTTTCCCTTTGAGAAATGCCTCGCCCATACCAACACTAGACCCTCTGCTTCTGATCTTCTTAGCCACCCCTTCTTCTATGGAATCGCTGACGATGATGACACGATGATATATGATGAAAACATTACTCGAAATACATATCAAAGAATGTTGGTAAATTCATGTTGCCATGTTTGAAGTGATTATAGCTGTTCTGGTATCCCAAGAAACAAGCTTGGATTTGATCGAAAATCTTATTGGCTCCTCTCTTTATGTAATGGCCAACTGTTGTAACCACATTTGATGTCCTTATAGTATTATATCTCCTTATAATATACTTAATACAAATTATATATCCCTCACCGTCCCAGAAGTAATTCCCTCACCGTCTCCGTTTTCGTTTCTTGAATGTACGACATCAAATCCTTCGCCTGAATTAATCGCACTGAGGGCGCGTCAATGCAGCCAAAGTGTAAAAACCAAAGCAGGTCCGTCAAGAAAGAAATATACAGAAGAATATATTTCTTGGCCAGTTTTCCGGGGAAGACAAAGAAAGTAACGGGGCATTGTCGATCATGAACTGTGGGGTTAACTTCAAGGATTGATTTAAAAAGAAGGTCCACATCAACTAATAATTTATGTCATGTCATCATAGTAACCTGGAAACCTGTAAAAAATTCTAAATGAAAAAAATTTAATAGTTCGTGGATCTAAATATCACTTATAAAAGATTATGGTGCGGCATGAACAATCAGTTATAGTTCATGGTGTGGGATGACACTTTAGCCTTTTTTTTTTAGAGCTATTCAATCTTTGCAATATTAAGAAGCCCCACATAATGTTGATGAACTTGTTGTTGCTACTCAAAAAGCTTTTGATGATATATCAACGGAAAGTCTTAGTAATGTTTTCTTGACTTTGCAACTATGCATGGTTGAAGTCATGAAAAAGTTTGGAGGGAACAATTACAAGATTCCGCATATAAATAAGCAAAAATTGGAACGAGAAGGTCGACTACCTACTACTATCTCTTGTGATCCGGAAGTTTTAAATGAAGCAATTTCAAGCCTTCGATCAACATTAATGTTTGATGTACATTTTTTATTTTGTGGTTATCATTACAAAAGTAAGGATTAGTATAGTTTGATATACATTCTGGAGTCAATGCTTTATTTTGTGTTTATGTAGTATGGACTATGGACTAATTGTAACATGGAACTATGGTGATCAATGATTTAGTACTGTATTTTCTACTTTTTTCCTAAGCCAATGGAATAGCATAATGTAGTGGTCATGGAACTATGGTTGCTTTGAAGAAGTTAGTACTGTATGACTTGCAGGTTATAGATCTTTGAAAAAGTTGCTTTGATTAATGACTTAGTAGTGTATTTGACACTATTACTGTACATTGCAGGTTGTAGACTTTGAAGAAGTTACAAAGTCTTATCCACTTCATTGTGTTTTTTATCTTACATTTATGACAGTTCACTAAGGGGATGTGGTTATTATCAAAGTTCTGCCTATATCCTGCAAGAGATACTCCATTTTTAAATCTTCTTAATTAATCAAAAATCGAAATTTGGTTTTCAGCCGGTTATGTTGATTTTGAAAAATCGAATGTCATAACTCATTTAAAATCAATTCTCGAATAATCAAAATTTTCAATGTCCATAACTGATTTATCAAATAACGAAAAATTTTTGAACGCAAATTTCCCAAGTGAACCGGGAGTCATATTTTTGGAGTATTTAGCTTACGGGTGAACACCTGTCAATTACGATCAATAATCGATAACTATTTTTAAATCTTCATAATTTAATCAAAAATCAAAGTTTGGTTTTTGGTTGGTTATGTCGAATCTCATAACCCATTTAAAAGTGATTCATCAAATAATCAAAATTTTGAATGTCCATAACTGATTTATCAAATAACAAAATTTTTTTAACGCAAATTTATCAATTAAAACTAATAATCGATAATTAACCAATTTTTTTTTTTAAAATTAAAATGATCGATTCGATATCGATTATTGATTTTGTCATTTTTTCCGTAAGTATACTCACCACCAATTTAGTTCATTAAGAATGGAAAATTAAAATTTATGAACAAAATTATCTTGGTTGTTTAAATAAAGAGTAGAAAAGTATGTAAAATGAATAAAAATAGTCTTTATCACTTTGACTACAATAAGTAATACATTAGTACAAAGTACAATAAATAAACTCAAAAGTATGAAATACACATAAGGGCAAATTTGGAAAAATAGAATGATAGTGGTGTTTAGTTTAGGAAAGTGGACAACATTATGGGACAAACAAAAAAGAAAAGTAAGACAGGTAAAATGGGACAGATGGAGTATAATAATATAAGGGTATTTAAGAAGTTGTAGCACCAAACGTTTTTATTGGCATGCATGTGAAGAGGCAAATGAAA